>NC_089765.1:28804409-28821909 GCF_040412425.1 Macrobrachium rosenbergii | reverse complement strand
ATATATATATATATATATATATATATATAAAATGTGTATATATATATACACACATTTGTATGTGCAGTATTCTCACATATGTTGTATGTGGAGGTGGAAGCGTTATTTGGGCACTGTTGTAACTTAAAACTATCAGTTCAAGATATAAATGGCCCTCCAGAACTTAAATCGTTCATAAGTAGGGTGATGACCATAACATTATATATATATATATATATATATATATATATATATATATATATATATATATATATATATATATATATATATATATATATATTTATATATATATATATATATATATATATATATAAATTTTTATATTTATGCATATACAGTTATGTACATATATAAATACACACACACACACATATTATATATATATATATATATATATATATATATATATATATATATATATATATATATATATATATATATATATATATATATATATATATATATATTTTAAATATATATGTGTGTGTATTTATATATGTACATAACTGTGTATGTGCATATATATAAAAATTATATACATATATATATAATACATATATATAGATATAGGTTATAGTCATCACCCTACTTATGAACGATTTAAGTTCTAGAGGGCCATTTGTATACTGATATATATATATATATATTATATATATATATATATATATATATATATATATATATATATATATATATGTATATATATATATATATATATATATATATATATATATATATATATATATATATATATATATATATATATATATATATATATATATATATATATATATATATATATATATATATATATATATATATATATATATATATATATATATATATATATATATATATATATATATATATATATACATAATGTGTGCATGTTACAGTAAATATGTGAAATCAGGTATTTCATGAAATCCCTTAGGGAATATGTGAAATGACCAATTTGCTTAGGAACATTTAACTCCAGGGCTAGTACTAAACACGGTGTAACAGTGATTCATCTACACTGTTTTGCTGTGTATAGTGCTAGCCCCTGGACGTCAAATGCGTTTCGACTTGTTTAGTCCTAGCCCTTGGGGGACCAAATTCACTTAGGGACATTTGATCCCCTGTGGGCTAGTACTAAATATGGCAGAACACTTTTGACCCCCCGGGGCTAGTACTTAACATGGCGAAACAGTGTAGATGAATCACGTTACGCCATGTTTAGTACTAGTCCTGGGGTCAAATGTTCCTAAGCAGATTAGTCATTTCACTTATTCCCTAGGGATTTCATGAAATCCATGATTTCACGTATTTACTGTAACTATATACAGTGTACATGTACATATATATGTTTACATAATGTACATATATATACATATATTATAGTCACCACCCTACCTACAAATAAGTTACCTTCCGGACAGCCTTTCCTATTTCAGTTGTTTGTAAGTTGGTTATTGATTTGTTGTGCACAATTTTTGTTAAGGTTTACCGTTCCGAGTTACCATGGAAGTTATAGATTATACTGTTTTTACTGTGTTTTGAATACAAGCACTTTAATAACGAATTACTTTGGATGCTAGAAAGGTCAAAATCTAGTACTTTTTCCATGTTTTGAAAATTATTAATGGAGAGAATTTTGTGGGAGCAGTGTCTGACATTGGAAATTCACATAGTAAACAAAGCATAATTAACAAAAATGAATACTAAATATATTCTATGATGAGAGGGAATATAGAAAAGTGGAATTCATCAAAGAACCAGTTAAATTGTTAAGATAGAAATAAGTAGGAATATTTTATGAGTATGAACGAGTATTCTCGTGATTATATGAAGAATGCATGGTAGTTAATCACAAGAATACTCAGGATAATTAAGGAAAGGGTTAAAGGGACAGGTTCTTCTTCCTCGTGTTCTTCTGTTCTTTACAAAAATTCTAACTAGAAGAATAGATGTGCAAAATTTGAACTTGTAACCCTGTCTGTTCATATCTATGAATGTTCACAGGTAGAGCGGTGACTATATACCAACGTGCATACACACACACACACACACACACACATATATATATATATATATATATATATATATATATATATATATATATATATATATATATATATATATATATATATATATATATATATATAGGTGTGTGCATGTGTTCATGCATGTATATTTGTATATATATAAAGGTAAAAGGCCCATAAAACATGATTTGAATGCTGCAACCATATATATATATATACATACATACATACATACATACACACACACATACATACATACACACACACACACATACATTTGTACACACATGTATTTGTATGTGTAGTGCAGTATTCTCACCTATATTGCATGTGGAAAGGGGAGAGGTTATTCAGGCATTGTTATATCTTATACTTTATCCTAGAAGATTATAGGATGCAAGGTAGCTAAGTCATTTATATGGAAAAGAAAATAATAAAAAGTACTAGGAAAGAAAAACTTTGAAACACAACATATACACATGAATGTCATTTATCATTTGAAAATATATGCAGAAATATTGATTTTATATTTACTTTTATATTTTTCTTAGGTGTATACGCCTATTTAAATGGCAGAAGAAGTTGTAATCACAGTTATTCAAAATCATGAAACACTTTTTTGCCACCCTACACAATCACAGGAGACATGTCATCTTCTAACATAATGGAGTGGAAAAGTTTGAGAAAAGTAAAATCAAAGACAGTAAAGGACATAAATAAGATAAAAAGTGTGCATTAATTTTCTCTTTATTCTTGGTACTTCCTATCGTGGACAGGGGCCAGACAGATGATAGTAAATTCAAAAGGGATTGTTTAGTTGTAGGCATATCAATATCTTGATGATCTGAAAAAAATATAAACACATAAAAGAATTTTTTTTAAGGTATTGTTAATCTGACCTTATTTTAAGAAGGGAAGTGTAGTGTGAAAATGATAAAAATTTTGTTAATTGTGTTTATAGTATATTGACCTAAAAAGATAGTTGAAAGGGTGAGAAATGTGGACATACTGTAGAAGTGGTAAAAGGTTACTTTAGATAAAAGGGTGAACCAGAGTACTATAAGATGTTTAGTTGTGTGGAAAAAATAGAGGATGATAGGTCAGTGAAAAAAGTAAATTTGGAAGCATTGAAAGGAAGGAGGAGGGAAAGACCTAAAAAGGGATGAAGAGAGGGCCGAAAGACTTGCAGCAGCATCTCATGCCCCTCTACACACATTGACATTCCCTTTCGTTTTGCTTGCCCTGGTTTTTCATGGATATTAAGGTCTTTTATTTTGAGTTCTCTTTCACGGTATTCACCACAGTCTAGGTGTTCATCTCCTCCCTTCTAACACTTCCAGATTATATACTCTTATCCATAACTGCTTCTCCTTCTTGATTTCTGGATGACTAAACATTTTAAAATTGCTTGATACATCACTTTACCTATGCTAATATTTTTACCACTTCTGTGCATTGCATCTTTTCTCACTCGCATTTTTTCTTACAATTTTGCAAAATGAAAAGTTCCTTTCAGGAGCTTCAGTTCTTTCCCTTTTATATATGTATACACTATCTATCTATCTATCTATATATATATATATATATATATATATATATATATATATATATATATATATATATATATATATCTATATATATATATATATATATATATATATATATATATATATATAAATTTTGAAAGAAAAAGTATAATGAAGAAAGAAAATGCATATTTAATAAAAAGTTTTGGTGATAGTAAGAGTATTTTACTTAAGTAATTTCTCTGCAGATTTTACAACAGGAATTGTATGTATAGTACACAGAACTCTATATGCAGGGCATTTGTAAATCATTGGCAGTTAAGGAATATAAGAGTTCCATAGGCTCTGGTCAGTCTTAGTTGATAATGGAGTGTTCATATTTAAAAGTAAGATCCAAAGAGATTTGGTGAGTCTTATCAGGTTTTTATGACTTGACAGACTCGGAGTGTTTGTCAAAATGATTAGACTTGCAAGGATTTGAACTGAAACTTATAATTCCATAAATAGTTTAGGTGCAGTCCCATTCATATTATAGATGGTGCCACTTTTATGATAAAAGTGCCAAAATTTGTTGTGTGCATCTAACCAGTCAGTGATATGTTGGAGTCATTGAGAAGGATTTCCCAAGAAAAAATTTAAGACTAACGCTCAAAAGGATACCCATGATAATATTTTGCATATATTAATTGTACAAGTATTGTGAGCAACAATATAAACTGGATGCATTGCAAATTGTTTATTGAAGTACATGTCATTTCATAGTTCAGATTCTTGAAATTGCTGTCTATCACAGGGGTCATTATAAACATCATCTGCCAAATCTCTTTTGATCCTACTTTTTATGTTAGATGAACACTGCTTATCCTGTGGCCTAAGCCAGAATTTAACAATCTCTACATCCCTTAATTGCCTGTGGTTTAGAAACTTAATGAATAAATGTTCGCCACTGGACTATCATAATGTCAAGTGTTTGAAATACATATATATATATATATATATATATATATATATATATATATATATATATATATATATAGAATCTATTGTAGCTATTTCAAGTACACACACACACACACATATATATATATATATATATATATATATATATATATATATATATATATATATATATATATATATATATATATATATATATATATATATATATATATATATATATATATATATACACACATACATATATATATATATATATATGTAATTCTGCGAAAATATCCAGACAGAAGAAATTGAAGAGCCTGTGAATGGCGGTCACGAGAATCGAACCCGCATTACCATATTCACAAGGAGGTCATGTTGCTGACCTGGCCACGAGAAGGATAAATATATATATATATATATATATATATATATATATATATATATATATATATATATATATATATATATATATATATATATATAAATATATATATATATATATATATATATATATATATATATATATATATATATATATATATATATATATATTATATATATATATATATATATATATACATTCAAGTATATAATACACACACACAGGTGGTCCCCGGGTTACGTCAGGTTCTGGTTACGTCGTTCCAGGTTTATGGTGCTTGCCTCATGGCGCGGTTAACCCTGAATTTTCTGTGCATTATCCAGACTTACGGCACCATTGACAGCACTGTCAGGTCTGTTTATTCCCATTATGATGCGTCGGGTTATGGCGATTTTCGGCTTACAGCACGCTGCCGGGGACGGAACCCCTACTGTAAACTGGGGACTGCTTGTATTTTATATATATGCATATATATATATATATATACAGTACTATATACACACATACATACATACAAACAAACAGTTGCCCATTTCCCTTTTGAGAGAGTGATTTTAGAAATAAGAGTTTTCAAGATGAAGTTGCTAGCCCTGTGTCCTTTTCTGTTTGCAAACCACTGTAGTCAGCTAATTACCAGGCACCGAATTCAGTGCCAAGATCAGCACAAGCACAGAGTTTTTTCAGGAATGTGGCTTGAAATATTTTGGACATTTGATGAAGAAGGGAAATAGCAGTTAGTGAGAAATGCTGTGAATGTGGAAATATCAAGATTGTTGGAAATGGCCAGTAAAAATAATGGAGAAGGGTGTGGCTGAAGACCTGGACCAGATGGTCATTTGGGTAAAAATTTCACAGGACAGAAGAGAGTGGAGGAAAATCATTACACATCTAACCTCATGAAGGATGAACCTGACATAAGTATTTCTGTGGTTGTGATGTTGCCCTCTTATAGCAGTGGGTATAGGAAACATGTGGAGAATTACTACACATTCATCTTTTGATTGCTGCTAGTCTTCTCTGTCATTCATACACATCTTTTGCTTGCTTCATGTTAAGCCATTTTCATTCAGACATCTCTTCCATCCCTCTGATGATCAGTTCATCATGCCCTTGCTCCCTCTCCCTTCTCCAAAAATTAATGAAATATATAATCTTTTCATCAACTTATCACTTTCATTTTTCTCTTCTCAACAGAGTAGGCTAAAACAACATTCTTATCCACATTTTAACTTTTTTTCTATTTTTATAACTGTGTTAACCTTCTTCATAGATAAGGAATTTTTTTCATCTCGAATGGTAGAAAGATAAGGAAAATACCTTGCTTTTTTATTTTGACTAAAGTGTAACCAAACCCAATAATTTGTGTTTAGTATATGTAAACATTGTATTTTGTGGCTTAATATGTTCTTGATGAGGTTAACATGTTCTATGAACTTTATCTTATACAGCCAGTTGATTACCTAGTCAACAGTTTTGATTATTTATTGCTTTGTGGTAAATACTTTGTTTGTAATGTCATTTCTCTAGCACAATAAGTTTTATGGTTTTAATAGTATAGCATTTAATTTTTCTTGCAATGGTTTGTTGGTAGTGTGACCTCACAAGTTTTGTTGTTACCTACCACTATTCAAATATGAATTTGGGGAATCTTGTACAGTTGTACATGAATCATTGAACAGCAACTACTTTTCTGCTCATGAGCTGAACTTCTTTTGAGCATTAATGTTCAGTATTTTCATGTTACATTAATGTGTGTGAAATTGGCAACAAGTCCATGTTTTTGGTATCCTTATAAAATTTTTGGCCGTTGTACTGGAAGTTATTTGTACTTAAATTAATGCCAGTCACTCAGTAACAGTAGTGGAAATTCACAAAAGCTCTTGATTGCACAAGACCGCAGTGGTGTGCTAAAGAGTAGTTTGGTGAGCTAGCCAAAACTTTACTAAATCACCTAGCCTAACTTAACAACGTGTAATGGCCTGCCATGGTGCCCACTCATCAATAGCTTATGTGTTCACATTCTTGTTAGTCTTATGGCTTAAAGACCTAGATTTAGGTAGCATCATAGACTTAACAGTTGATTTTCAAGGTGATACTGTATCATGTTTAAATGGCATTTGTTATATTTGGTATAAATTAAAAGAAGATATAAAAAGAAATCTTAAAACTTTACATCTAAAAACACTTAACCTACAAAAATCGACTTTTAGAGGTTTTCTGCTACTCCAGTAAAGGCGTAGGCATATGCAAGTAGCAAAACCCAAAATAAATTGGTTTTCAGGCATAAAACCATTTGGAAACATTGTGCCACCTGTAGTACCAGATTGATGCATTTCAAGTTAAAGTAGAGGTGTCCTTTGGTATTGGCCTAAAGGGAAATTTTAGAGGTTTCACACAAGTTGGCTCTAAAGTACAAACCCTTTATTAAAGAGCGAGATCATCACCAAAAACGTGCAACAAGAAGTGTGTTAGGTATTGTAAAAGTAGAGGGTTATATGGGGTCAGTCCTTATCATTGTAAGAGCAAAAATTATCCATGACTTTCAGCATGAATCTAATAATTTAGTATAACCTAATGTTCACCACTTCTACAAATGGTACTTGTTGCTTATGTACTTATTGTTGAAGTGGTAGTAACTTGAGATAGAGCATTTATTTTATATATTTCTTGCATCTTGGTTATTTCCCATAGTTCTAAAGTATAAGTTGAGTACCACAAATAAAGGATGGTATTTATAGGAAATCACTTTCTGGAAATTTCAACCCAGTTGAGTATACTTTTCTTCTGTAAATGAACTACCATTTTCATATAAAATTCATGGAAATCCATTTCTAGTTGTACAGTTATATGCACAAGAAAAAATTTACTTCATCATACTCAAGTATAACATGTTGATTAGAAAATTATATATATATATATATATATATCATATATATAATATATATATATATATATATAATATATGTTGATTATATATATTATATATATATAATATATATATATATATATATAATATATATAATATATATACATACATACACATATAGATATATAGATATATATATATATATATATATATATATATATGTGTATATATATGTATATATATATATATTATATATATATATATGTGTGTGTGTGTGTGTGTGTGTGTGTGTGTGTGTGTGTGTGTGTGTATTATATGTATGTATGTATATATATTATATATATATATGTGTGTGTGTTTATATATATATATGTATGTATATGTATATTATATATACATAGTATATATATATATATATATATATATATATATATATATATATATATATATATATATATATATATATATATATATATATATATATATATATATATATATTTATAAGTGCCACTTAATGAAAAATGAAACAACAGAGTGGTTGCTAGGACTGTTGTGTCAAAAGGCCTAGCAACCACTCTGTTGTTTCACTTTTAGTTCATGGCATTTGCCTTTATACATTCATCACGTTCCACATATTCGTTGTTTCACTTTTAGTTCATGGCATTTGCCTTTATACATTCATCACGTTCCACATATTCGTTGTTTCACTTTTAGTTCATGGCATTTGCCTTTATACATTCATCACGTTCCACATATTCGTTAATCAGTTATATACATACATATATGTATATACACAGTATATATATTTTCCTTTGAGAGGGGGGTGGCTCTAGACAGTGTTAACCTTTTGGTTATCAGTATTCCTTTTGGGATGAGATTGCTATTCGAATGCCCTTTCCGTTCTGATTTTAACCTATCAACCCTCTGTTTGACTAACTCTCTTTGGTCAACTAAAAAAATTTTAATGAAATTTCCCAAAATTTTTATATCTATCTTATGAATCAAACCTACATCCATTTGTATACAAACATAAATATGCACCACACTACCAATTCCTGTTTGTAATATGGTTTTCCCACAGTTCTTTTGCCATGAATCTTGACATTGGCAGTGCCCATGTTTCTATTGCATAGAGTCGTGCAGGAATTGTAAGTCCATTACAAGCCTGTGCATCTCCCTTTACCTGTTGGACATTATATACAGTACCAATGGTCTAGCTGTCTGTGTCAATTTCATTCATCCTGGAGCTGTTATATTACTGTTCAGTCAAACTCCTCCTTAGTCCAAAATGTCCTCATGGTATCAAAAATACTCTACCAGAAGTTTCAAAGACAAGACCATCTCTCACAACAGAATTCTCAGCATTCATCTCTTCCCCATTTCCTCAAGTAGTACATGTCAGACAATGGATAATCTAATGACTTGTGTATTATGCATTCAAGAGTGCTGTTTTCCGATGCCTTTCCAACAACCGCACGGTCACATTTCAGATTTTACTTTTTCTGTTGCTGGCTTTCCAGGCACGACAAATTCTATTTTCCCTATGTTGATTCTCAATCCTCTCCTCACAATTTCACCATTCCACATTTCAAATATTTTCACCACCACTTCCTAGGATTCTGCGGTTAGAACTAGGCCATCTGTAAAAAGCATCTCCTGGGGGTCCCCTTTTCTGCACTCCATTTGTAACGTTTTTCATTACTATGATAGGCAGAAAAGGTCCCATTGCTGATTCTTGTACACTAACCAACCATTATCTTGAGTTTTTATGATACACAGGACAGTTATCATTCTATATTGAGTGTTAGAATAGCATCCTTAATTAAATGATTATCAGATAACCTCTCCCATCCTGATCCTAATTTCATGATTTTTATAGGTTTTCTTTACCAAATGCCTTTTGAAATCCATGGTTTTATATACACATGCATATATATATATATATATATATATATATATATATATATATATATATATATATATATATATATATATATATATATATATATATATATATATAAATATTGGATAAAGCCCATGTAAGGTAAGAAAAAAATTTGAATATACCACCATATTGTGGCCTGTAAACAACAGCCATTGTTTTGATGGAGTATTCAAATGACTTTTTTCCTTTCATGGTACTTTTAAGAAAACTGTTAAATATGCCACAGACAGCAGTAGTTATATAATGTATATGTATTTATGTATTTACACATGCATATATGTATATAAATTATATATATATACTGTGTGTATATATGTATATATATATATATATATATATATATATATATATATATATATATATATATAATTGTGTGTGTATATATTTGGTTTCTCTTAGTTTTTGTTAAGAGATTCTGTGTATTTTGTAGCTAGTGAATGGCATTTGGTGTCTGGTAGAAGGTATTTAATTAGTGGTGTCATTGATTATTTGTTAGATTTTCCCATTACTATTTTCATTGGCAAGTCCTTCATTATTGCAAAAATACTCCCATTATTTTTTAAATTACTTCTCGTTATGTTTTTATGATATATGCTAGGTAATTGTGCTCATGTATATTGTTGAGAGTGCATGAAGAGCTTAACACTATCTTGAAAGGAAGTTTACAAATTTCATATGACCTGTCTAGTTGGCATAGTGCCTTCAGGTTATATGTAGGAAATACTTTTAATCTCTGAAATATCTGTGGTTGTTGTGGAAATTTTTAGTGGTAAACAAAAATGAAATCTTATATTTACTGGAGTCATATACTGTACAGTCACAGGCTGTACAGTCACAGGCTGTACAGTATTTATAGTACCTTAATACATACTGTACTAGGTATTAAGAGTGACAGACAGTTTGTGTGATGTATTTATGAGTGGTTGGTTTTGCCAGGTCGTACACCTGATAAAGTAAGTCTTGGTATGGTTGTGTGTGTTTTGTCTTTTACGCAAATTCTTTGACTCACTATTTTTATGATTAAGATTTTTGCACCCAGTTTTGAAACAGCGCAGGCAAGCTATTTTTCTTTTTTATGTATGCAACAGAAGCTTTTTTTTTTTTTTTTTCGTGATGAATGTGGGGAATAGCTTTAATGGCTGTTACTTCTTGCTCACTGACTTTAGTTGAAATTTTTAGGATAATTATAGGTAAGTGTGGCATAATTCTTGAAGTGTGTGCATCAAACCAGAACATCGTTATCTTATCTTTTAAAAAAATTTTCCTTTACACAGTGTATGTATGTAAGCATAAGATTAGGAACGTTCTGTGAAATACAATTTCGAATGAAAACTAGATTTTCACATTTTGAAGAAATTTCTTAATATAGTTACAGTTGTCGTAATCCACAGAATTGGCATAAGGTAGTTTGAATTTCCTAAGATGCCTTCTAAGTGAAAATCTTAGAATTGCTCTTCCTTTAGAATGACTGAAAAATGCCAGTTGGTCAGATGCAAAAACTACCATCAGGGAAAGAATAAGATATTGCCAGTTGAGTATGCATTTGGAACATATTGTATCTTGATTTGACCCCAAAATGCCATGAACATAATCATTCTGATTTGAACTGTAATGTACTTGTATTATTAGTTTTAAGTTTGTTTTTCTTATATGAGTGAATTATAAATAATGCCATACTCTTTTTTTTTTTTTTTTTTTTTTTACAATTAATTGTTTTTCATTCACATAACGCTAAGTTGCAGTATTTCAATTCTCACATTATTGTGTCATAGTTGTGTTTTGTACACTTTGTGTGAGAATTGGGAGATTGTCTGTCTAGTTTCCCTTAGAATCAAAGTGTGCAGTTAGTAGAGATCTAGTATCAATTTGCCATTTTTCTTCACCTATATATTCTTTCAAGTCAAAGAACACCATATCATTCCATTGCTGTTGCTAGCAGAAGCAGTAATTTGGTGATTATAAGCTATTCCATGATTTTTTTTTATTTTAAGTGTGCATCATGCATGTTTTATCCATTCCTGGGGGGATGGTTTGCTACCTGGCATCCACTGAAATGAGAGAATCATTTTCTGATCTATGGGATTATTGTTTGAGAATCTTATCATAAAATTTTTGAAATATGTATTTCATTTTCCAAGAACTGAGGAATAGTTTACTTCACCATGACTTGCGTTTGAAGTTATGTCTACTTATGTGGGCATAAGTGTGGTATCTTAATATAAATGTATTACATGTTGCATAGTAAAATTGTAGTAAAGCTAACCTGGTGTTTCTTTATCATTAAATTATATTTTTCAGTAAGTTTAGTCAGTCAGGTAGTTTTCATTGTGTTTATATAAAACCTATCCGAAAATATTTGTGCAAGGTTAGACAATGGATAATTAAATTTATAGCTTTATAGTTCAGTGCAGTATTTCACAGGAATAGTTTTAGCTTGGACAAGAATTTCTTTTTTTTTCAAAATCTGGATATTATATAGGTTATCACTTCTTGGTAATTTTCATATCATCTTATTAATTTATGAATAATATTTACTTCTGCACAAAATATTTACTAGCAGAACTAGGGCATTTGAATTCCCTTTAAAGTAGCAGCTGTAAATAGGCTGGGTATTTTTCATTGCTGTTGCTCTATTGATGTAAGATGGGGACTGGTTTTTAATAATGCCTCATTGTGGAATTTCAAACTTGGACAAGTTCATCAAGATAATTAAGTGCCAAGTGAACTAACCAGCAAGAAATATAATCTGTATGAAATTCTAATTAGTGTCTTTATTTCTGGTTGGTGGTGAAACTGGTTCTATGAACTAGAATTGCAGCCTTACTAATTATAACTATACATACACAATAATGCATTATTATGGACCCAGACAATTTTTGAGTGCAACATTGTTCTGTATACAGGCAGTCCTCACTTATAGGCAGCGTCTGTTAACAGTATTCTGGTTTTATGGCTCTTAGATAACGATGTCGTTAACCAGATTTTTGGCGATGGTAACCAGTTTATCGGCATCAGTAAGTGGTTTATTGGCGTCAGTAAGCAGTTTATTGGCTCTGATAAGCTGTTAACGGTGCTGATAAGCGATTTATTGGTGATTATGACATTGTAAATGACATTTGTGACCATAATTATCAGTGATTTTCAGTTAGCGGTGCTTGGCCAGGAACAGCACCCCCGCCATTAACCGGGGAATGCCTGTATGTAGAAAAAATTAATATTGTTTGCGTTTTAAGTTAGTGTTTTTTTATATTTGTTTTGAGATAAAACGATAATGAGTGGTAACTACAAAGTAAAGTTTTGATATGGAATTTAGATAATGCAGGTGTTAGCATCATGGAACTGCTTACAAGAGGGGCACTTTCACATGAAATAGTATGTTATATCATGAAAGTTTATAACATATAAAGTTATTGTAGGTCTTTACAAAATTCCTGGTGTTGTGTCATAAAGTTATTATAGGTCTTTACAAAATTCTTTGTGTTGTGTCCTCTTCGGGTTCAAAAGCCATTGTCAGAAAATTTTGAATGAATTGTATGGTTCTTATTTTTCAGAAAACTAATGACTTTGTGGATGCAAAAACAATGTAAATATTGCTGCTTGGCAAAGATAGGTTTTTTGAAAGGGCATACAATTTCAAGCATGGTATTTAAAGTGGTATGATTCATTTTCATTCATATGTCATCATGAGGATTAGGCCATAGAAATGTAGTTTATCTAGTCATCATCACCAGGTACCGATAATTCAAAAGATATGTTCAAAATTTTGTAATGTGATACTGTATAGTTCAGAAGCAGAGGATTGACTCCTGTGTTTCTGAAATTTTTCATATTTAGTCTCATATAATTAATTTTATGACCTGTGATATTTGAATGTTGTTTTAATTGCAGAGTTGGTTTCTAATTTGGAAAGTTATTGGGAGCCATATATTATGCTGTTTAATGTTTCATATAATATGATAGTTGTATCAAGTGGTAACTGGATTTGCACTGTGGTTCATTATTGTAGGTTTCAGATGGTGAGGTATGGCACCAGGAAAGGGTTATTGTTACTACAAATATTGGTTACACACATCAAATGATGATGGCAATGGAAGGATCTTAGGAGAAAATTACTCCATTTTACTGAGTGAGGCATTCCCAACACGACACACTTTGGTATGAGCAGCAGAACTGGTAGTGATGGGAAGAAAACAGAAACTACGAATTAAAAATGTCAGGAAAATTATATAGAAAAGTCACTTAATACAAAAATGAAATGTGGAAACCCCAAAATTAGGAATAGAAAATACAGATGAATTAGTATTTTATGATGTCCAAAAGAAGATTAAGAGAGTGAGAAGACTTAGTGGCACATAAAGAAGGAAAAAAAAAAAAGAGTATCCTTTAAGCTCTGAGAGAGGACAGGCAAGGAAGGCTATAATAGAGGGGCCTATAGAGAGGAGAAGAGGGTGGCAAAGGCAAGGAGGAAACTTTGAGAGGAATGGAATCAGAATTTTAACACAGCAAGGGAAAAGAAAGAAGTTATGGAATAAAATATTGTATACTAAAGTAAAGATGTGAAAGGACCAGATTAAATGAAAGTTGTGGTAATGGAACAATTAGCCTTTTAGCTTTGCTAAATGAAGTGAATGAACAAAAAATGAGAGAGATCAATAGGGAATGTGTTATCAAAGAAAGTTGAGAGAGGTAACATGAAAACTGATAAAGCTCCATGACTATCAGGAATCACACAAAATTTTCAAAGCAGCTGAACTTTCCATTTGAGAGTTGACCAAGATGTATGGAAACATTATGTAGGAAGAGATGGGAGAGAGTATCAACCATGTTATTTACAAAGTTTGATGTAATGCACTATATAGTGCGGAAGAGTATAAAGATTGCTGGAGCATATTATAACAGTGCTATATTGGAGAGTGGAGAAAATGTCAGGAGTAGCTATTAAAATTGGAGATACTGAAAAGCCATTGGACAGAGTATTAAGGGAAGCATTATGGAGGCATAGGGTGGCAGAATTTCTGTCAGAAGACTTTATAAAAGTACAGTATTGTTCATCAGGTGTGAGCACTGTACTCTTTACTGTACAGTATATCAAAGTACTGGAAGGCTCTACTGGAGAATGCAGGAAGGTGTATCATGGGACCTTTTCTAAATGGAGAACCCGGTGGCAACAGAAGAATCAAAGGAATGAGTCTTGAAACATTTAGAAAAATAAAAATGAAAATCAAAGGAGGTGCTGTCTGGAAAGTAGTCATATGAATGCATTAGGCAAAGTGTAGAGATAAATGCAGCATCATGAATTGTTTACTGCATGTAGCTGATGGTGTCATAAATTATCTCGGTTACATTTTCTAAATGCAAAAAAGCAGTTTTTTATCTCTATGCAGTTGACATAGCAAGCTATGTGAAAATATGGTTGAAAGGTTGATGTTGAGCTATGTAAAAATATGGTTTAAGCGGTTGATGTTGTGGTGAACAGACAGGCCTTGGAAGATGTAGAATATTTCTGTAACTTTCATGATGTACCAGATTGTGAGGCAGTAATAAGGAAGAAGGCAAGATAAAGAGAGCAAGAACCTTCATAAAGGGGAAGGAGATTGCAGAATAAATAAAAATTAAGAGTACAGGCAATCCCCAGTTATTGGCGATCCAGTTTTGCAGTGCTTGTCTAGTGATGACGGTAACTGAATTTTTTGCACCAATATGCACCGATCCCCGGATATCAGCGCCAATAACCAGGGATTGGCGCCATTATCGGCGATTTTCGGTTATCGTCATGCTGTCAGGACCAGAACCCCTGCCGATAACTGGGGACTGCCTGTACCTCATTAGTAATTGAACAGATTTATGCTGAATGTGTCAGACCTGTGTCTTCATAGGTGAGCACGTGTAAAAAGAATATTGTAGAAATTATGAATAGGTTTAACTTCAAAATGCTGAAATTCATTGTTAAAATATGATGAGAATATATCAAAAGTGAGGAATTAGCAGAAGAATTTAGTGTATAGACTGGAATATTGATTGAGATATCCTGGACATATACTGAATTGGGGATAGGAGTAATTAGTTATGAAGTGATAAGTAAGGAAGTAGCAGAATGCCAATGTGAGGGAAGTCTCAGAAGAACATGGAGAAAGGCAAAGATAAGGAGCTGGACCAAATAAGAGTACTATATTGGGAAAAGGTGCATAAGATGGAAGGAATAAGAGAGAACTCATAGTGTCACAAAAAGTAACAACAATTACAGTTAGGTCCAGCAGAATCTGGGTTTGAGTGAAGAGTGGAGGGAGTCTCATCCAGCATCCATAGCCTCCAGATCAGAAGCTCTGCTATTAAGTTCACCTGCATGAGACCAGACCAGTATGTCACAACTGCAGGCTGTCTGCAGTTTGGGAGAGGAAGAGGAGAGGAGACCTTCAAAAATGCTACATACATTTCCCAAAAGGTACCAGATGAGACCTCAGGGAGAGAGCAATGCAGATGGTTCCAAAGGCATATTGAAAAATCTTGGGTATTGCCTTCAGAACATCTAACTGTAAAAAGAAAAACACATGCACAACATGAATGGTGATGATACAGTCCACCTGAGCTTACTATAAAGTCTTAATAGGCAGTAAATTGGTTCCAAACCCCAGCAGGTATGAGTGAGGTGGAAATGGTCGTAAACTCCATGTGTGTATACATTTCTTATTAAGTACTCAGTACAGAAAAGGAAAAACTTGCAAGTAAAATAAAATAAAATGAGTAGAATAACATAGATTTCAAAGTTGTGATTGGTATCAGCAAGTAGAAGTACTATCTAGGGAACAGTGTAAAATATATATGAAAGTTAAGACTATAAAATGAAAAAAAAAAAAAAAACTAAAATATACAAAGTTCAGGGACAAGAGTAAAGGAAGGAGCAAGAAAATTAAGAAAGAATGTAAATCACACAGTTGTACAAAAACAAAAATGGGTACATAATACAGGTGAAAGGATGAAGACGCCAAAGCTGTCATGAGTGTATGTGGATCTGGGCTAGGGATCAGGCTGTGGTTGAAGGCCAGTAGGGAAAACATACTCCACTTTCACCACCACACACACTCAATAACTTTTGTCTTCTCTTTCCAATTAGAAAGGAAAGGAGGAGTGAAAGTAAAAGCAAGGATTACAATGGACTGTACAAATTGTGGAGTATTGGGTGCATACAATAATTATCTATCCATCACACCACTCACTTTTATGAAGTCAAGCCAACTAAACATTAAAAGGAGAGAGCCATACCGTTAAGTGTAAAGTATGCATGTAAATATTGATGTCCTCTTCCCTGTGGAAGAAGGGAGAAAACATGGAATTCTAAATTGGCAGCCAAGATATTCTCCTTGTATGAAAACTGTGTCAGGAAACAAGAATTTACTGTAAGAACAAAGGTCTTGTATTTTTAGCTAATTGCTCAGACTGCTGTCATTCCATTGTTTAGGACAGTGATTGTTGCAAGGACCATAAAGAGAACAATTGAAGAGAAAGATGGATGAGCAACTCCTCTGTGGGCTGACAGGTTTTATCCTCACTTTAAGACCTTTAATCAACCCCTTTCTGATGATTGAGCTTGTGAGGTGCTCAAAGAAAAAGTGAGCAATGTGTAAGTTGTAAAAGAAAAGAATAAACTTTGTAATGGAGAAAGTTTATAAAAATAAATCTGGAAACAAAACTAGATGAAACAGTTTTAAAGATGTTATTTTCAGAGTGAATTCAGATTATTTTTCTGAAATCCTTGTTGTTAGTAAAGACAAAGTACTTAATGAAGGGTCAGTCCTAACCCACCATGAACAGTAA
>NC_089765.1:28771909-28796909 GCF_040412425.1 Macrobrachium rosenbergii | reverse complement strand
ACTGACTAATTGGCTCCTGTAAATGCCCTCACGGTAACAGTGCATTCTCTTTTTTGTTGGGACTAGGTGGGTAATAAATGGGTTATTTAATTCATTTGTTCCAGGAATAATCGTATTATTTAATACTTAGTTCTGACTGGCGACCTAATCTAATTAAGTAATTGTCTGTCTTTTGGGGTAACTTTTAGCTTTAATTGACAGGATTACGTGGGTCTTAGGTAGAGCAGGGCTACAGAAATTACAATAATTAAATTGAAAAGTCATCAACTGAAGGACCCACTTAAGAATATATATATATACACACACACACAGGCAGTCTACGGATTACGACGGGTCCGGCTTACAACGTTCCGAGGTTACAACGCTTTTCAGATATATTCATCAGAAATTATTTCCCAGTTTACAACGCGTCGTACGCCGATCCGATGGGAGAAATATGGCTCCAAAACAGCAGAATAATAAAAATTTGGAGGGTTTTTTGATGAAAAACTCAATAAAAATGCAGATTACATCATTTTCAATATACCCAGAGCATTAAAAGTCAGCTTTTCTTATGATTTTTGGCGATATTTGACAATTTTTCGGTTTACGACGATTTTTGGCTTACGACGTGGCGTAAGAACGGAACCCCGTCGTAAACCAGGGACTGCCTGTATATATATATATATATATATATATATATATATATATATATATATATATATATATATAT
Source organism: Macrobrachium rosenbergii (assembly GCF_040412425.1). NCBI lineage: Eukaryota > Metazoa > Arthropoda > Malacostraca > Decapoda > Palaemonidae > Macrobrachium > Macrobrachium rosenbergii. The sequence continues at coordinate 28,796,197 of NC_089765.1, read as the reverse complement.
ATATATATATATATATATATATATATATATATATATATATACAGTACTTTACAAAACTTTAGTCAGTTGAGTGGCCTAAATATATGGCCAAATTTGAAGGAACCAAAAGTGCAAGAAAAATTCTGTCAAATCATTAGGCCGCTTACTGAGAGTAGCTCAAGGAGCTTATGGCTCGTTAAATTAAGCAGACAAGTAAGGTTTTGGCTGGCGATCTAGTTAACGTGAATTTTTTGCTCCACGCTCCCGTCAAAGTTTTTGGCCTACCCCGGTCACATCCTGGGACCCGTGACCTTACTATGGGGAAATTTGATCTGAATGAAAGATCTCTACACAGATATGTGCATTAAAGGAATCAGGTCTTAAAACAAAACGCGCTCAGGTGGGTGTTCCCAAACATCTGTTAGCACGCTGGGTTGCCAAGTTTCACCAGGGTGGAAGGGGCGATATACGTCAGAATACTAAAAATGCTCTGGGAGGCCTAAATCTTTTCTGAAGACTTCTAATCGAAGTATGACTATTTTAAAGCGTCAATTAGAGGTTAAACAATGACATAATAAATTGAAGGAATCCAACCCACAACTGCTTGGTGATGTTTCAGTTCGGACCGTCAATCGCCATATCAATGAACTTGGATAACATGCCACCGTCCACGGAAGAAGCCAATTTTGACCAAGTTACAGAGGGATAAAAGAGTCAAATTTGCTCGGAAGTACAGGTTTGGGATGAGTCTCAATGGCTAAGCCTTTTGGTCAGATGAATCGACTTTTACAGTCACTTGTAATAGAGGTCGTAATGTTTTTCGCAGGTCCGAAGCGACCCTCTTGACCCTCACTTTGCCTTGAAGGACTGTCAAACACTCTGATTCTCTCATGGTTTGGGAGCTTTTACTGGTCATGGTGTAGCCAAGCTTCATATCTTTAAAAAGAATGAAAAAGTTAACCAGTATAATTATTTGGAGTTGATGTGTGACATTTTGCCTGATGCATTAGGATACGGATGCCACATGTTTTCAGCAGGATGGCGCCAGGGCTCACACGGCTAAATCTGTCACTCAGTGGCTTCAGGACCAGTTCCCTTCATCAATGATTGGCCTGGTAATAGGCCTGACATTAGCCCAATAGAAAACTTATGGGAGATCGTAAAGAGGATCTACAAGACAAAAGAAACGTCTGTTCCAAGGCTGAGGCAGAAATCCAGCATCTTGGAACAACATACCAAAGGAAATGCTTTAATTTGGCCTTGTCTGTACCAAAACGATTGAAGGAGGTGATTAAACGGGGGGTTGTCTACTAAATATTAGTGAATACTAATAAAGGCAATTTAGACTTAGAATTGTGTTGTTATTAGCCTATTTGTAGTTTAGTTATGTTGACATGTTTTGAGTTGAGTGACGCTGACTAAAGTTTTGTCGGACAGTACTGTATATATATTGTTACGTGGGTGTCTTGGCTGATCAGTTATTGGTTAATTTACAATCAAATTTCAGGGCCCTGCATGCCAAGAATCTGAATACATGTAACCTCAAAGCAGTTAATTAATCAAAGGTCGCCAGTTAGGGTATTAATAACAAAGAATATTCAAGGAATAAAGACTTTATGATAAACGTCACCAACTGGATGCAGAAAATCTCTACTTGTTAAGATGGTATTAAATACAAATATATACAGTTCTTCCCAAACAATATAGGTACAACAAATACCAGAATACTAAAAATGACTTGCCTAAATCCCCGAGACTTACTGGGATAATTCGGCTAACGCTAAACAATATAATAAATTGGCTTAATCTAGACTTCGTACCAGCGATTACCCTAAATGGTGGCTGGAAAATGAAACAAAGAAAGATTGGAAAATACAGAAAGGAGGATAAAAGAATGGACAAAGTTTTGAACAAAAACACAGACTTTACCTTAGGACGAAGCGTTGTCGCGCATACAACGGATGTTTGGAAGTTCCGGGTAGTGTTTCGCGCTTCACCATTCACTAATAAAATAACAGACAAAGGCGGTGACAGAGCCACCTCCCAGACGTCTTGCTAGATTCGGCGGCTGGTTTCTCTCTGTCTCTTGTCTGACCAGCGCTGGAGTCAAAACAGGCCTACTTAGTCATGCCTTCTATGTCTATTAAAAACATTTACCTTCAAGAGAGACAGGTAGAAAGGAAAAAGGACTTTAGGACCACCTATTCTTAAAGTTGAATATGGAAATTTCTCCTATGGGGTTAAATGCCTAAATGCTACCTATTCCTTTCTCTAACGGACGTTAAAGTTTGAACTGAAACGCCACAGCTAAATGGACAACAGCTTTTCGGTCTTGGTTTGGCTGATATTATTTACAATCAAATGTTTTATAGGCTTAACAGCAGTAATATTTATAAATATATATTATATATATATATATATATATATATATATATATAAATATATATATATAAGTTAGCTAAACAACTACTGGTTGTATCTTTTACATCGACTAAAATTTCTGTTGGGTAAATCCGTCGTCGACTACAAAAATTTCAACCTTTGGTCAACTTTGACTTGACCGAAATGGTCAAAAAACGCAATTGTAAGCTAAAACTCTTACATTCTAGTAATATTCAATCATTTACCTTCGTTTTGCAACAAATTGGAAGTCTCTAGCACAATATTTCAATTTATGGTGAATTTTTGAAAAAACTTTTTTTCGTCGCAAGGTAACTCGGCCCGAAAAATTTCAGAAATTCTTTCGTCATTTTGTCGTAATTTTTGCACTGTTTTATATTAGCCGTTACGTAAAGTTTTATATATGAAAATGTGCGCAATTTCATGTAAAATACAACTGAAAATACAACCCATGGTTGTAGCTTTTATCAGTTTGGAAATATTTTCATATAAATCTTGATAACTGTCAAAATTTCAACCTTTGGTCAACTTTCACTCCACCAAAATGGTCAAAAAACGCAATTGTAAGCTAAACCTCTTACATTCTAGTAATATTCAATCATTTACCTTCATTTTGCAACAAATTGGAAGTCTCTAGCACAATATTTCGATTTATGATGAATTTTGAAAAAAACTTTTTTCCTTACGTCCGGGGCGAACATCTCAGAAATTCTTTCGTCACGTTGTCATAATGTTTGCACCGTTTTATATTAGTCGTTACATAAACTTTTATATATGAAAATGTGTGCAATTTCAAGTAGAATACAACGGAAAATAACTCATGGTTGTAGATTTTATCAGTTTTGAAATATTTTCATATAAATTACGATAAATAGAAAAAATTCGACCTTCGGTCAACTTTAACTCGACCGAAATGGTCGAAAACTGCAATTGTAAGCTAAAACACTTACAGTCTAGTAATATTCAATCAATTAGCTTCATTTTTCAACAAACAGTAAGTCTCTAGCACAATATTTCGATTTATGGTGAATTTTTGAAAAAAATATTTTTTTACGTCCGTGCGTTACGAATTCATGCATCATATTGTGATAATATTTTCTCTGAGTTGCTTTGATCTTTTTACAATTTGTTATATACCAAAATCATCGCAATTTAGTGTACAATACAAAGAAAAAAAAATAATCCGTTAGCTTTAACCGTTTTGCTCACAGCGATTTGTATAAAATTATATATGAAAATTTTTTTTTGCTTTCATATATTTCAATATTTATATATGATAATGATATTTTTTCATTTCTGATGGTTGCATACTAAACTTCAGGCAATGACAAAAGAGGAGCCAAAAATGAACTCTTAATCTTAAAAACTAAGCGTGCTGTGATTTTTTTAAAAAAACTTTTTTTCGGCTTCAGCGCTAACTCCCGAACGCCGCCAGCATACGGGAGACGTTTTTGTAAATAGAGGCTCGTTGTTTAAGGGTTAATAATATGGGAGCATGATTAGGGTCATATTTAGTGTTTAAACTTTAGAAATAAACTTTTATTAGGATTTTTAGAGACCGTGCCAAACTTACGCAAAACTTTGCCTTGCGCTAGGGGTTCTGGAACCTAACCTCGCGTAAGTTAGGGTTATGACTGTATCTATGTATGGATGTATGTGTGTGTGTATATATATATATATATATATATATATATATATATATATATATATATATATATATATATATATATATATATATATATATATATATATATATATATATATATATATATATATATATATATATATACATATATATATATATATATATATATATATATATATATATATATATATATATATATATATATGTATTATATATATATATATATATGTATATATATATATATACATACATACATGTATACATATACAGGCAGTCCCGGTTTACGACAGGGTTCTGTTTTTCCACTGCGTCAGTAAACCAGAAATCAAATGTAAACCAGAAAATCGTCAAAAATTCTAAGAAAACCTTACTTTTAATGCTTTGGGTGTATTGAAAACGATGTAAACTGCATTTTCATTGAGTTTTTCATCAAAAAACTCCAAATTTTGATTATTCTGCTGTTTTGGAGCCATATTTCCTCCGTTGGATCAGTGTACAACGCGTCGTAACCCTGGAACATGCGTCGTAAACCGGAAAATAATTTCTGATGAATATATTTGAAAAGCGTTGTAACCTTGGAACGTCGTAAGCTGAACGCAACGTAAACCGGGGACTGCCTGTATAATATATATATAAAATATATGTATATTATATATATATATATATATATATATATATATATATATATACATACATTATATATATATATATATATATATATATATATATATATATATATATATATATATATATATATATATATATATATATATATATATATATTTATATATATATACATATACAGTGTATATATATATATATATATATATATATATATACATATACAGTGTATATATATATATATATATATATATATATATATATATATATATATATATATATATATATATATATATATATATATATATATATATATATATATATATATAGTATAGCTTAGTTTTACCAGACCACTGAGCTGATTAACAGCTCTCCTAGGGCTGGTTGAAGGATTAGACTTATTTTACGTGGCTAAGAACCAATTGGTTACTTAGCAACGGGACCTACAGCTTATTGTGGAATCTGAACCACATTATAGCGAGAAATGAATTTCTATCACCAGAAATAAATTTCTCTAACTCTTCATCAGCCGGCGGCGGGAATCGAACTCCGGCCCATCGAATGACGGTCTGAAGCTCAACCAACTCGGCCAACAAAAGGCTGATATATGTATGTATACATACACACATACATACTTACAGTCATACCCCGAACTTACGCAAGGTTAGGTTCTAGAACCCCTCTCGCAAGGCAGATTTTTGTGTAAGTTTGGCTTGGTCTCTAAAAATGCTAACAGACGCTTATTTCTAAAGTTTAAACACTAAATATGACCCTAATCATGCTCCCAAATTATTAAGCTAATTTTTAAATGAAATTAAAGTTACTGTAATTTCATTTAAAAGTAAGACCAGTACAGTACCCTGAAAAAAAAATGGTTGACATAAGAATAGGGAGTCGGAAGAGAATTTGTCTCTCCCTCCCTTTACGACTGATCAATTTTTAGAAGTCTTCTCAACCTCTTTTTAATAACTTCTTTTTTCTGTGTGTCTCTCTCTTTTTCTGAAATGCTGTTTCATAAACAAACAATGGTTTTTATTGGGACTAATACAACTCTCAGTTATTATGTCTCTGTGTTTTAGAATATATCTGCCACACTAGCGCATTTACAGTTTGTAGATGGTACAAGTAAAATTGATCAATTTAAACTATCTACTGTACAGGTAAAGACGTACAGAGAAATAATAAGTTGTAAAAATTTTTGAACACTAACTACGAACAAGAGAGAGAGAGAGAGAGGGGTAAGGGTTGTCCTTACTTAAGAGAGTGAAATTATATATCAATTATTACGGAGACAGAATAACACGAGGGAGAGAGAGAGTTGTCCTTACATGAAATATCAAGTCGAATTATTTGTGAATTATTACGGAGACAGAAAGAATAGCATGAGAGAGAGAGAGAAGTTAATTCTTACATTAGGTATCAAAAGATGGAAATTTAAGATTTATGAAGGAAAAAGAAAAAATGAAGAAGAAAGATCGAGAGAGAGTACCAGTAATCGTTTGACACACTATGGGCATCGATTGCCACATTTGACAGCTTTGCCCTCGCCCTTCTCTTCAAAGGTTTCAAGAAAGATGCGGAAATGATGTTTGTTTAAAATATCACATAATTTACTATAGAAATGTATAAATATTGTAATTATAGTTATATTATTATTATTATTATTATTATTATTATTATTATTATTAATAATATTAATATTATTATTGTTGGAGAAGCAAATCCACAGTTATGTATATGTACATATATTTAAAGATAAATCCATATAGATAGCTTTTGGGAACTTGTTCTGTTCCCCTTTTCAGTGTTGGTGTTGATGTAGCACTCCAACTAAGTGAACATAAAAGGACTCAAAACAAGCAAAGTTGTTTATAAACTATGGAACTGGTTGTCAAACATAGATCAGGCAATGCTGTCGTTTTTTGATGAAAGTCCTGCCAGTCGTCTGGAACGTCTAACTGGTCCTTGCTTGATGCGTTCGTTTTGGTTGGAGTGCTACATCAACACGGCAGATTGAAAAGGAGAACCGAACAAGTTTCCGAAGGCTATGTGTATTGATTTATCTTTAAATATATGTACATATACATAACTGTGGATTTGCTTCTCCATTTTAAGACTCATGCTGCTATGAGTACTTTTTAATTATTATTATTATTGTTATTATTTTATTATTATTATTATTTAATCTTATTAATATTTGAAAATTAGCACTTATTATTAGATAAATCATTTATTTATCAGTCATACAAAACAAATAAGCATATACATGTAATCATAAAAATTCTATCATCTCTTAATGAGATGAGAGAATTTTTATGATTATATGTATATGTTTGTTTTGTTGTTAAATAAATGATTTACCAAATACAGTAATAAGTGCTAATTTCCAAATAATAATAATAAAATTAATAATAATAATAATAATAATAATAATAATAATAATAATAATAATAATAATAATAATAATAATAATAATAATAATAATAATAATAATAATAATAATAATAATAATAATATAATAACAATAATAATTAAACTGGAATTACAAAAATTTACCCATTTGTATAGTAAATTGTGATATTTTAAACAAACAAATATAATTTCCTGATCTTTTGTGAAACCTTTGAAGAGAGGGGGGGGTCCTAGGGCAAAGCTGTTGAACATGTCATTTGTTGCCACAGCGTGTCAAAGGATTTCTCTCTCTCTCTCTCTCTCTCTCTCTCTCTCTCTCTCTCTCTCTCTCTCTCTCTCTCTCTCTCTCTCTCTCTCTCTCCTTTTCCAGTAAATCATGGATTTCCATCTTTTGATATCCAACGTAAGAATCTCTCTCTCTCTCTCTCTCTCTCTCTCTCTCTCTCTCTCTCTCTCTCTCTCTCTCTGTAATAATTGATAAATAATTTCACTCTCTTAAGTAAGGACAACCCTTATCTGTCTCACTCTCTCTTTCCCCTCTCTTGAGGATTCACATATCGCGTGTCTGTAAAAAAGAATCGTGTACGACAGTTAGTTAGGTTCCAATGAAAAGTTAGCATGTCTGTGAATTCGTGAAACTCGAATCGTGTAAGATTGAGGTATTACTGTATACAGGCGGTCCCCAGTTTACGACGGGGGTTCCGTCCTTGCGCCGCGTCGTAACCCGAAAATCGTCGAAAATCATAAAAAATCATAAGAAAACCTTACTTTTAATGCTCTGGGTGCATTGAAAACTATGTAAACTGCATTATTATTGAGTTTTACATCAACAAAACCTTCAAATTATGATTATTCTGCCGTTTTGGGGCCATATTTCTTCCGTCGGATCGGCGACGACGACGCGTCGTAACCCCGAACATGCATCGAAGTCGGAAATAATTTCTGATGAATATATTTGAAAAGCGTCAGTAACCTCGAACGTCAGAAGCCGGAACCGCCGTAAACCGGGAACTGCCTGTATATGTGTGTGTGTGTATGTATGTATGTATGTATGTATGTATGTAGGTATGTATATATACTGTATATATGTATATGATATATATTTTATAATTATATATTGTATATATATTGTGTATATATGTGTATAATATATATATATATATATATATATATATATATATATATATATATATATATATATATATATATATATATATATATATATATATATATATATATACACACATACATATACATATACATGGACCCCTGCTTATTTGCGGTTCAGCAATCATGGATTCAGTTATTCATGATTTTAATGTGGAACATATTTTTCAATATATCGCAGAAAAAATTCGGTAATTCGTGTATTTGTAAAAAAAAATAATCACTGATTACTGTATTTTCATGTTATCTTTGTGACTAAATACATTTTTCATCATAAAAATTTATTTAGTCACAAACATTCCATGCAAATAGGCAGTTATAAGCATTTTTAGAGAGGTTTCAATATATTTTCAGCTGATTTTCAGATAGATACATTATATATATATATATATATATATATATATATATATATATATATATATATATATATATATATATATATATATGTAGTGGGTCCCAGTATTCACAGGGTTAGGTGCCACATCCACCTGCGAATACCAAAATCTGTGATATATTGGAACCCTCTAAAAATGCTTATAACCATGTATTTTAATAGCTGGAATGCCAAAGACTACAGACTACAGAAAAGGGATTTTGACAGAGGAAAATCTATTTCTGAGAAGGTCCGTGTCACCGGTGAAATTCCATTACAGCACGAATTTCTAGGTATAACAATGCTAGATATACCAGAGAAAAAGAGCTTTCAGGAAAGCTGGGGTTACTACCCCAGTCGACCGTCTTTTAGAAGACGTCGGTATAATGAAGGTGAGTGAAATACCACTACCACGGAAATATACTGAAAGATCTCTCCTTATCAAAACCCCGTAAAGAGCGGTGAGCCGTTACAGCTCCCACACTCTACACCCGCCAGGACGGCGACACCAGCGCCACCTGCTTCATTCCATTTTCTAGCACGTGATTCGTTCGCTTATTTTGTGTGCTCGTCCCTATTTTGGATTTATTTTTCTTCATCTGATGGCTTGAGCACCTTTTCCATCTCTAAGTTAAGTACCATCTTCTTGGGGGCTTTTGATCTTTTGTTGGCTGTTTTGGTCTCGTATTTTCATAAATATTGAGATCTTCGTATGACGCCACGGCGTCCCCTATCAGCCATGGCGCGATGAGGCGACTCCTTCTGTTCTTTCGGTCGGAGTTTTCTCCCAGTCGCTATATATTTATTTAGATTTTTGCCCTTGACTCCCTTCCTGGTGGTTCCGCACGGTGGCTCTCCCTCCACTTTATTTTTTGTTTTGCATAAGGAGTTGCCCATCCTGTACCCCCACCAGGTCGGGTTCCTTTTCATTTAGTCTCATAGGCTATTATGTTATTATTGAAGATGGTGCTCTTAAATTGGGTTAATGTTTTTAGTTTTATTTGTTTTTGGTTGTGTAGTTTGCCTCTGATGAGCCCTATAAATGTTTTGAATTACTCGTGGTAGGCTACACTTCCTGTGAACATAATTTTATTTTCTGTGATGGTCATAGTGTAGGCTCCATCCCTTGCCCTGGGTGTGGAGATCAGGTTGAGGGAGTTTTGCTGTTCCTCAGGGTCCGTTTGTGGGTCAGAGGAGCCCCTTAGTCCTCTTCCCCAATTTGGAGGAATCGAGTTCTTTGGACGTGTTCCTCTCAGGCCAGTCGCCTTCTTATCCCCTGATCGTTCCCTGCTGGCTCGGCACAAAATTTTTCTCCCTGTTGGTTACTCCTCTCCCTTTTCACCCTCTCTCCTCCTAACCTATACTAGGTTTGGATTTATTAGGCTACGCCTAGGAGATGTTGGGCTTTGGGCTGTGTAGCTCCCTGAGTAGGCTTCCTTCCAAGTTCCTTGGGAAGGAAGGTTGCAGTTGAGCGGTATCATGTTCTCCTTGTCTCCTCTCCCCTTCTGGTAGCCTACTCCTCTCCACTACCCCCTCAGCCTTGCGACTCGTGCGGGTGACGCTAGATGGCGTTTTCTCCGAGTCAGGGACTTCTCCTATTGGTTGAGAGATTCGCCCTCCCATGTCGTCCCCAGCTCGCTGTGGTGGGGTGGGTGGTTCGTTTGCTCGAGCGTGTTCGGATCCTGTCTCGCCTCGTCTCCCCATCGGGCTGCGAAGTTTGGGTTTAGGTGTGGCCCGCCGTATATTATGGACATTGTTCCTTTACCCATTCGCTTCTCCGGCGGGAGATAGGTGTGAAATGGTTCCATGTAATGCTAGTATTCGGACCGGAGGGTTACCATCATTATTAATTTTGTTTATTGTTATTATTATTATAATTTATTGTTATTATTATTATTATTTTGTTTTACCATTTCGTGATTCGGTCCCACACCTGGGGCTCCGCCGTTATTTTTCTGGCAGCCCTTATGGTTGGTTCCTGTTTTCGTTCCTTCATTCCCGGAGCCCTCCGGTATGAATCCTTAAACTTCCGCCGTTGCATTTAAAGCTTATTGGCCCAGTTTTTATTTGGTAGTTCTTCTACACCGGAGTATTCCGGTTGTAGTTGAGTTTCGGCCTTGCCGGGCTTTATTTTTGCTTAGAGTGTGAGGTTCATGTACTGTTACTTTACAGACTGTGCGTTGTTAGGAGCCGGGTGTACGCCTCCTTCAACAACCCTACGGGCACGTAGTGTGTCGGACCCACGCTGGTTGTGCGGTCCGGCTAGACGACATGGTTGTTTGGCACCCGATGGCTGTGAGGTTTGCTTCGGCTCTTTCCTCAACCATCCAAGACGAGTGGTAAGTGAAAGTCTTCTTTCCTCCGGTCCATGCTCCTCATACGTTACGTTGATTATATCTTCCGTCGGTCTTGCATTCGGACTAACCACAGGTTTCCTTGCAGGCGGATGAAAATTCCAAGAAGTCTGCCTTGAATCCCTCCGCCTGGGTGGCTGGGTTCGCAGAAATGTTCCGTCGGGGAAGCCCTCACGTCCTCGGCGCCAGGTTGAGGGATCTGCTTTACCCCGGCGCACGGGTGGCGCAGCAGTTCCGAAGAACTTGCCACCCTATTATCCAGCAGATCCTCGATGCGACCCAGCCACCTCAAGTGGACATTTTGTACGCCGAGGTCTCGGAGGATGTTGCCGCACTAAATCTCGACTTGGAACCTATGAATACGGAGCAGGACCAGGTGGTAAGTGGAGAGGTAAGTGAGGAGGTTGGGGCGGGCCCCTCTTTGTTTAACTCCCCTGATTCATCTATGTCATCTTTTTCAGGTTTTGTGAAGTCTTCTTCTTTGGGTGATAGAGCCCGCCTGCTATCCCCAAGTTGAAGACTTCATGGAAGGCGAAGGGCTATAAGTCCTCGTCTTCTAAGAAGGCATTGCCCTTCCCCGTCAAGGCTAAGGTCCCAGGACCAGTAGCCTCCGGGAGTAAGTCTAGCTCCTCCAGCAAGGGCGCGAGTAAGAGGGCTGCAAACCAAGCCCTCCTCCCCAGCCTCTTTTTGACGCACAGGCCCTGGCCACTGAACTGTACAAACAGTTCACGCAGGATCTAGACTCGAGGTTTGAGAAGATCTCCGAAAAGTTTGCCACTTATGACAGTGTACTGGAAGGTTTGGCTCGCCAACCTAAAGCCGAACCGCAGTACTCTATCCCCGACACTGCGGACCTCCCGCCGTTTGATGTCGGAAACCCTTGGCGATTCAGACTCCGGGCCATCCAACATGATGGCAAACTCACCTTAGACGGTCTGGGCACGAGACGGTTGGAGGAGTTGGAGTTCTTCCCCGATCTCTTGCCCCCTTATCCTGGCCGTGAGGCTTACCGAAGAAGCCTGGATTCGATCAGACAAGGTTCCTAGGGAAACTGTCATCATCCCTAGAGACCAAGCCCAGTCGGCTCTCCTACGCACTCTGACGGAGTGGCAGGCAGTGAACACAAAATTGACCCCTTTCAAGGGCAATTTCACGATGTTCACCCTAGGTGAAGATCTTCCCACTCCTTGTATGGATAAAATTGCTCTGGCCACGACCCGAGCATGCCTCGATGGGAACCCTTTCCTCAATTGAGGGAAACAGACCCTACTTCCCTGGTATTCCCAGGAAGTAACGAGTTCTGGGTGGACGCCCGTCCACTTTCACTGTAGGCAAGCTGGACCCTCTTTGCGCTTCCACGCAGTTTAGTGAGCAACTCCTAAGCTGCCGGAATCTTTGTTAAAGGCGGAGTTTGAGACCCGGACTAAGTTAGCCCGGTCCTGAGCTCCGGCTGTCTTACCGAGGCTACTGCCGTTTCCGGCTCGGACGGCCCTTTTCCAGGTCCTGGCTAAGTCTTTCCTGGCGACCTTCCAGTTAGACTTGCATGAGTTTGTTATGGCTAGGCTGGAATGTAGAAAGTTTATTTTTGCTGACGCCACAATCCGCCACGAGCCTAACAAGCTCATTAAAAGTTCAATCTGGGGACCTAACCTCTTCCCTGAAGGAGAGGTTACATCCGTCATGTCCGAGCTACACGGGCCAATCAGAGTCTTCGCACGTGGGGAATTCCACTTATAAGCGCAAGACCCCAGAATCAGCCGGCCCTCAGACGAGAGGAGGAAAAAGGTTCAGGAGGCATAAGAGGCCTCATCAGGCGATGGTTCAAGCCGCCCCGGTCTCGGCAGTGGCCCAGCCATCTACCTCTAAGTCCCAACCCCAGCAGTATGTTTTGGTTCAACCAGCGGCGCCTCCTATGTATCCTCACCAGCATACAACCCTACATATGAAGGTCGTGGATTTTTTCACGGCCTCAACAGGGTGGCAAGGGGAGGAAGGGGCAAGGCCCCCTACAGAGGAAAATCCAACACCACCCCAAGGGGGAGAGGTCGTGGTAGAGGGAACAAACCCGCTCCCTCCCACTGAGAAAACGCAGGTAGGCGGTCGCCTGTATTGGTTCAGGGACCAGTGGACCTTCAGCCCGTGGGCACACAGCATTGTGTCCAAGGGACTGGGGTGGAGCTGGATCAAGAATCCTCCCCCTCCAAACAGATTTTACCAGCCACCCACATCAATCCTACAGGATTATGTAAAAGGATTGCTCAACAAACGAGCAATAAAGAAAGCAAGGCACCTAAAATTTCAAGGCAGGCTATTCACTGTTCCCAAAAAAGGCTCCGATCAGCTAAGAGTGATCCTGGATCTGTCGCATCTAAATCTCTACATAAAATGCGACAAGTTTCGCATGCTTACGGTAGCTCAGGTCCGGACTCTACTTCCGCATGGAGCCGTCACCACCTCTATCGATCTTTCAGACGCTTATTATCACGTCCCAGTTGCGCGGAACTTCTCTCAGTTCCTCGGTTTCAGACTCGGGAACCAAGCCTACTCCTTCAGGGTCATGCCCTTCGGTCTGAACATTGCACCCAGGATATTCACCAAGCTGGCGGATACGGTAGTACAACAGCTCCGGTCCCAAGGAATCTCCCTAGCAGCGTACCTGGACGACTGGATAATCTGGGCCCCAACTGTGCCGGAGTGTCAGAAAGCCACGTCCATAGTCACCAATTTCCTAGAGTCATTGGGTTTTCAGCTGAACAGGAGAAGTCCCGCCTGACTCCGGAGTCTCGGTTTCAGTGGCTGGGTCTTCAGTGGGACCTGTCCTCCCACACGTTGTCTCTCCCTCCGTCCAAGAGGAAAGAGATAGCGTCTCTCACCAAGAGGTTTCTCAAAATCAGTCAGCATCCCGCCGGTCCCAGGAAAGGGTCCTCGGGTCTCTCCAGTTTGCTTCAGTAACAGACCTGCTCTTGAAAGCCAAGTTAAAGGACATAAACAGGGTGTGGCGGAGCCGAGCAAACACCAAGCTCAGGGACAGGGTCTCCTCTATCCCTCGGATCTTAAAGACAAGGCTTGGCCTTGGACCTGACAGTCAGGGCCTGTCCAAAGCAGTCCCACTTCAGTTTCCCCCTCCGGCACTAGTTATCCACACAGACGCTTCTCTAAGCGGCTGGGGGATATTCACCAAAACAAAAGTACAACATTAATGAGATGCCACATGTAGATGTAAACACTCACACACAGGCATATAAGTAAAGCTTCCATGATGATATGAGGTGAAATAAAAATCATTATTTCCAAAAAAAAAAAAAAAAAAAATTATCAGCTGCTTTTTAGTAGTATTCTTAAAGTAAATTTGCATTCACAGTCATTATTCATAGTTCAGCAATTGCGGATTCAGTTATTCTCGGATTTTTTCGTAGAAAATTTTTCACTGATTACTGTATTTCCACGTTATTTTTGTGACTGAATAAATTTTTTATAATAAAAAATGTATTTAGATTTTAGTCACAAAAATACCATGAAAATAGGCATTTGTAAGCATTTTTAGAGGGATTCCAATATATTGCAGATTTCTGATATATATATATATATATATATATATATATATATATATATATATATATATATATATATATATATATATATATATATATATATATATATATATATATATATATATATATATATATATATATATATATATATATATATATATATATATATTTATATATATTTATATATATATATATATATATATATATATATATATATATATATATATATATATATATATATATATATACATACATATATATATATATATATATATATATATATATATATATATATATATATATATATATATATATATATATACATATATACATATATATATACATATATATATATATATATATATATATATATATATATATATATATATATATATATATATATATATATATATATATATATATATATATATATATATATATAGACAGTGGACCCCATATTCACAGGAGTTAGGTACCACAACCACCAGTAAATACCTAAAATTTGCAGTGTATTGGAACCCCTCTAAAAATGCTTATAACTTCCTTTTTTTCTTGGTATTTTTGTGGTTAAATATATTTATGATAAAAAATGTATTTAGTCACAAAGATAACATGAAAATACAGTAATTAGTGAGTATTTTTTGGCAAAAAAATCTGAATATCTGAATCCATGATTGTTGAACTATGAATAATGACTGTGAAATGCAAATACATTTTAAGAACACATCTAAAAAGCAGATGACAATTTTTTTTTATGATTTTTTATTTTACCACATAATATCACAGCTTTACTTGTTTGCCTGTGTGTGAGTTTATATCAACATGTGGCATTTCATCAATGTTAATGTTGCCATCTCTGTTGTGTGTGTGTGTGTGTGTGTGTTCATGTGTCTTTTTTTTTGCACGGTATCATGTTTGCCACTTTTTTTGCTTTATGTGATTTACAGTACTGTATTTCATTAAAAGTTTACTTGACTAAATATGATTATCACACATTATCACAACAGTACACGAGAATATTTTATCACTGTTGATATTACATCTCAGTTCTCTCTCTCTCTCTCTCTCTCTCTCTCTCTCTCTCTCTCTCTCTCTCTCTCTCTCTCTCTCTCTCTCTCTCTCTCTCTCTCTCTATATATATATATATATATATATATATATATATATATATATATATATATATATATATATATATATATATATATATATATATATATATATATATATATATATATATATATATATATATTTATATATATATATATATATATATATATATATATATATATATATATATATATATATATATATATATATATATATATATATATATATATATATATATATTGTATCTTCACACTTTTTGGATATGCTTGTCACTACAAAGCCTTAGATCCAAATGCAAGAATATGAAGTACTTCTGATGACCAATAGCACATCAGCAACTTGTCATCATTCTGATACTATGGATGTGGGTTCGAACCTTGCTATTGGACATCAGAAATACTTCATATTCTTGCATTTGGATCTAATGCTCTCTATTGACAAGCATATCCAAAAAGTGTGAAGATATATATATATATATATATATATATATATATATATATATATATATATATATATATATATATATATATATATATGTATAAACTGGAGAGAGAGAGAGAGAGAACAACAACCATGATGTGATAATGTGTGGTAATCATACTTTGCGTCAAGTAAACTTGTAATGAAATATAGTATTGGACTATATAAATGAAATAAAGCAAAAAAGAAAAGTGGGAAACGTGATACCGTGCAAATAACACACACATGAACACACATAATACAGAGATGGTAACATTAACATTGATGAAATATCACATGTACTGTAGATGCAAACACCAACACACAGGCATACAAGTAAAGCTTTTGTGATATGAGGGGGAAATAAAAAATCATTAATTCCAAAAAATAAAAATGACCAACTACTTTTTTTTGGTGTTCTTAAAATGAATTTGCTTTTCACAAGCGTCATTGAGAAATGACATATGCACTCAGGATGTAAACACAGGTTGTTTTACTCAAAAAAAGTTTCTGTGATAGTCTTTACTTACTGACCGAATGTCATTTTCAGTAGATTGTACTAGGCTAGGCTTTCAAACAAGATGACCAAACTTATGGTTTATATTACAATTCATAATATCACGGTTGACAACCACTTACTGTACACAAGAACTAACATAAACAACATTGAGTATGATGCAAACAAATGAATTGGGAAACAGCAGTTTTGCAATTTTGAGGGATTTTACTTTTAATAATTAACAAAAAGCATGTTAATTAACCTTTATACTGTGTGCCCATTATACATTTATGTACAAAAGTAAAAATAATTCAAGTAATACATCTGTTTCTTTCAACAACTAAAAAATTATTCTCCTAAGTCTTTCATTAGTAAGCTCAATCAGCCGATCCTAAGAATGTAAACATTAGTCAGTGCAAATTGTAGACAATTTTTTTGTATACATATTACGATGAGGATAAAACATGATACTAATACAGTATAAATGGATTCAGTAAGTAAAATATCAGTTTCATTACCATCACTTTTATCTTAAATAAAGCTGTAATAGTCTATTTGACTTATGTAAATGGCTACTGTGAGTGTAACACCTAGTCTAGGTCAGTAGTTTGCACACACACATTTTGTATCTTTTGCGTGGTAATACAAGAAGGTAACAACTAAGAAAGTTGGATAAAAATACATTAATGGTGATAAAACCAAGGTAGGTTGTGGGTAAACAAAGGTAGGATACTTACCGACTGAATTGTGTCATTTATGAGAGAGAGAGAGAGAAAGAGGGGGTTGCATTTTTTTCAAATTGGTTTTATGCAGTTCATTTTGTTACAGAAGTGGGGAAAAAGGTAGATAATTGCCTTTTGCATAAAGTTTTTAGTTTAAAGTTTGATGATAGTTGTTTATAAGCATACTGTAAACACTCAATATGCTTATAAACAAGCATATTGAGTGTTTACAGTTTTGTGGTATTGACAAGGTTAGGTGAGGAAGGGTATGGAATTGCCCTTGAACACCTCTAGATTTCTTTACTTGCCCTTATCCAGATTTGGCCATTATCTAACGTTCTCTTGGCTCTGTTAATCCAGACAATTGAAGGAGTACCCATATATATATATATATATATATATATATATATATATATATATATATATATATATATATATATATATATATATATATATATATATATATATATTATACTCTGTATATATATGTGTGTGTATGTATGTACAGTATGTATGTATATTTCTCTTGCTAGGCAGGATGGTTTGGATTCCAAATTCTTTCATTTCTGAAGTGCAAGCTTTCAAAGACATACAGTCTTCTTTTTCAGGTGTCAATGCAATGAGGATATGACCATGAGCTCTAATATGTATTGGCTTCTCTTAAAAAACTGGGATACCCGAATCACTGGTGGGGGAAGGTGCATAGAAAGGCTAGGTAACCTAACACTACTATGGGAAAAGCACAAAGTCAAAGATGGAATAAACAAGAAAAATATGATAATCATTACAAACAATAACATTATTAAGTATTTAAACAAGGGACTGAAAAATATTAGATTAGTCAGGAATTATAAAAACAATATTAGAAATAAGGTAACCTGAAATAAAATACCCTTAAAAGGGGAGGAGAATAGGTGCAGGGTCTTCCTAGCACTTGTGACAATTGAGATAAAGTATAATTTGGTCAGACCAGCAAATCGTGCGAGGAGAGATCAAGCCAACATAAGCAGAATATTCACCATTACAACCAAGCCTTGACACTGGTAAAACACTGGAATTACAACCATAACATCAACTGGAAAAATTCAGATTATTTATGCAATAACAAGTATAAAAGATCGTCATTGTAGAAAACACCTTCATCAACTCTTATGGAAAAACTATGGAAGGCAATGTTGGGAACAATTTTGAGTTCAAGATTACTGTACTTGTGAGATAATTTATCAGAATTTTAAGAACAAAAACAAAAAGGCTGACAGCATGGGGGTTATTCTGAATAACAAAGGATTAAGCATATGGCAACAGAGACTGAGAATCCTGGAGGAAAGTGCAGATTAACAGGCAGGTCACACAAGTGATTAGAAATAGAAAACAACAGATGTTGGGTGGAGCACATACATACATACCAAAGTGTAGCTGTCTTCTCCTCAATGCATCAGGAACCGAAGAAAAAGATTGTACATTCAAAAGCTTGTACTTAGTAAATTAAAGAATCTGGAATCTAAACCATCCTGTCTTATTGAAGCCTAATATAAGTAATATGAACATATATATAGTGAAGTTGTGTGGCTATATTGGGATATATATATATAATATATATACACTACATACATACACATATATATGTATATATCAGTATGTATGTTTGTATGTAAAAAAATATATATATATATATATATATATATATATATATATATATATATATATTTGTGTATGTGTGTATATGTATGTATGTATACATAAATACACCATGAAGGAAGCAGTAGGGAAAGGCATACTCATCATCTACAGTTCATTTCCAATGCCAACGTTTCGCGACGAATTCCAAGTCGCATTTTCAAGGCTATAAAATATAATATAATTTGCGAACATCAGTAACAAATTAATGCAATGGCAACAGCTCTTTTTGTAGTAAAAATATTTAAAACAAAACACCTCATTCCAAGACAAGTCAATAATAAGTAATAGGAGTTCACTAAAATCTTAAAACAACCTACCTATATGAAAGAAAGAGCAAGACTGACATAAATAAATAAAAACAGAGTGAGGAAAACCAGTTGCCCAAACTAGGCTATAAACAATTTCACTGAGGACGATTGAGTATTTAACGACGGTACAGTCTTCTTGATAATTATGGATTCTAGGATGAATAAGTTGTTGTTGTTCTGCACTTGACCTAAGATGGAAAAATCCTTGCTGTCAACATAAGTTTTACATAATTCTGAATGATTTTGTATATTTGATTGCTCAGGATTACATAACCTGCTACCTGTTCTATGACTTATGCCCCTGTGGGAATCTATCCTGAGCAATCAAATATATGAAATCATTCAAAATTATGTAAAACTTATATTGACAGCAAGGATTTTTCCATCTTAGGTCAAGTGCAGAACAACAACGACTTAACCATCCTAGAATCCATAATTATCAAGAAGACACTACCGTCGTTAAATACTCAATCGTCTTCAGTGAAATTGTTTATAGCCTAGTTTGGGCAACTGGTTTTTCTCACTGTTTTTATTTATATATGTTAGTCTTGCTCTTACTTTCATATAGGTAGGTTGTTTTAAGATTTTAGTGAACTTGTTTTACTTATTATTGACTTGTCTTGGAATGAGGTGTTTTGTTTTAAATATTTTTACTACATAAAGAGCTGTTGCCATTGCATTAATTTGTTATTGATGTTCGCAAATTATATTATATTTATAGCCTTGAAAATGCGACTTGGAATTCGTCGCGAAACGTTGCCATTGGAAATAAACTGTAGATGATGAGGATGCGTTTCCCTACTGCTTCCTTCGTGGTGCATACTTCGAGTCTCAGCTCCGGCCCTTATGTGTATACATAAATATATATACACATACATGTATGTATACATATATACATGATATACATATATACAGTACATATATACATATACATACAGTATATATATATATTAATAGGCAGTCCCCAGGTTAGGTGGGTGATCCGTTCCAGTGGCATGCCGTAAGTCAGAAAATGCCGTATCTCAGAACATTGTAATAAAAATTTAGAAAATTGAGAGAGAGAGAGAGACTTACATAAGCCTTGGGGAAGAAACAGGTTTTTAAGCTTTGTCCTGGTAGTTAACCGGTTTTCTCACCTCCTTTTAGGAGGAACCTCCTTAAACCCTCCTGGTGGCTGCAGCTCCCTAAACTGGTTTCTCACCTCTTTAAAGCGCCTACAGCTATGCCACTCAGAATCCTAGTTACGGTGCCGTAACTTAGGACTGTCAGCCGTAACCCAGAACCAATTTTTTATTAATATATTTTGAAAAGTGCCATAAGATCGGAATGCCATAAGCCAGAGCCGCTGTAACCTGCGGACTGCCTGTCTATATATATATATATATATATATATATATATATATATATATATATATATATATATATATATATATATATATATATTGCTGTTTTTCCTGAATTATTGTGTTGCTGATTTTAACTTTTTGTGCATCACAATACAGTGTGATTCTGCAGAAGGAAAATTTTGACTTGTTCTTAAGCTGAAGTTATTTTTTTAAGTTATTTAGGTTTTGTGTTTTAATTTTGTTTCTGCAACCTCTTCCTTTTAGGGTTCATAGCACAGTTTTATTGATCTAGATCTGATGCTTGTCTTTTTTGAATTTGGTGATTTATATTTTACAGGTATGTTCTGTTATTCATATTTCTGTTGTCCAGTGTACAAGTACAATCTACATGAGTGTATCTGCTTAATTTTTATAGAAATAGAAAAAGATGGACTTGATTATAACAATGAAAGTTCTCTTACTTAGGAATGCAATCTTTTTCTCTGATTGCCAGTCAATAATTTGGCCTATTGTTTGTATGCACTCTGATCCAATTTCTTTTGGGTATTTATATGTTTTCATAAGCCAAGGGAACTTGTGAGTTGTGCATGTAGTATATTCAAGCACAAATATACAGAATGCAAATATTTCATCAATGCAAAGTTTTTTCTATTTGTGTAATTTGGCATTAAATTTTTAAGAATTTTATGACTTCCATTCAGAATAAATTTTCTCTACACCACTATGAAACTTTCCTTCAAAGTATTGTGTCTTTTTTATGATACCATGTTCTTCCAAGAGACTGTCCTATGACTGGATTATATTGGCTTACCTTGCCACTTTCAGGCATTTTTTTTTAATGGTGAAGAGCTTGATTAAGTATTATTTATTGATAAATTTTAGTCTATTCTAATGTGGTGTGTAGGAAGCCAGTGTTGTTCCTTTAATGTTTTTATAAGACTTTTGTATTTGTCTCATGCTTTTCTGCCCCCAAAATTTATTTTAGTGTTATGTGACCTGGAAAAGTGAGGACGTCTGATTGGAAAACATTTTTTCCTTATAACAGAATGAGATTGAAGATAATGGTGATATTTTTTGTTTTTCATTAACAGTTAATTTTAGCATTTTGGTAAAGAAACTCATTATTTGCTGTACAGTAATTGTAAGCATGTAACACAAATCCCTAATTGATTCCATGTATTCTTTAACATATATAAACAGTTTCATTATCTTTTGATTCTTTGAATATGAATAAATGCATTATTTTAAACCACATTTGTTCAAAAATAATCTTTAGCTATAAATTTTGGCAAATTTATCCTTGTGAGTTGAATGACAGCTTTAATTATTTTCGTACATTATAGATGCATGCAAATTTATTTTAAAGTGTAATATTTTGCACATAAAATATTTTGATTTATTGACAGTATGTCGAAATAAAACAGAAAAAACTTATATTGATTTGGTTTTACAAGATTTTATTTGAAAATATGGTGACCATAGATTTTGTGCATGATATGAGAAAATGCAAAGGCTGTAAATAATTTAGAAATATATCACTTGAACTTTCTCTATTTGGATCTTGACAGTTAAGACAAGAGCATTGAACTATATATGCTTTTGGTGTATGTATGTTTGAGGAATGTATATTCACTGACATACATAATGGTGAGATTGATATTAATGAATGTATATACTGTACACTGATGGGAATGTTTACAGATTTAGTGTCAGTTCCCTTTTGCTTGCTTATATTGCACATTTTTACTGGCATATACAGTAGTGCATGCATGCACGCACAAATTCGTGCTGTATAGAAAGTGGCATAGGCATTAGACCCCCGTTTTTCAAGTGTATAGCTTTCAAGGATGGATTCAGCCAGTGACCTTTGTGTGACATTAGCACTTCATTACCTTGTTACCTGAGGTAGATTAAAAGAAAACGATTGCACAGCTAACCTTGTCTGATAAAATTTATTCTTTGTGCGTTTCAATGTTTATTAATGAATAATAATCTCACTTGAAACTTAGCTGGTGTCCAAAGAACTGCAGTTGATAACATGAGTTCAGGGGCAGTTTTGAAGAGTTCTTGAATAGAATGGTTTATTTCATTTGTCCAAACATATTTCATTTGATATTTTACACATGAATTCAAAGGTAACAAATGTTTGGAATTATCATTTTAATTCAAATGCAACTTGACTGATATAGGATAGTCCAAGTTACACAGTTAAAATCTCTATACAAGATAGTCCAAGTTACGCAGTTAAAATCTTTGTACAAGTTAGTCCAAGTTACACAGTGATTTTAACTGTGTAACTTGGATTATCTTGTATAGAGATTTTAGTCAAGTATGATAATAAGGTTCTCATGAAGCACAATATTTGCCAGTATAAAAGATGCATCCCAATTTTGAGGATCATATTCTGGAAAGAAATGGAAGTAACCCTCTCTTCCCAGATCTTTATGGTCTTTTCCACAATATATTATTTTGAAGCTTCTTACCTATTGGCAGTAGTTACTGCTGTAAAGGAGAAAAATTGGTAAAACTTGCAATTTTAAATATGTGATTTATTCTTTACAAAGTGTGTTTGGCCTTTGCCTAATGCTGATACTATACAGGCTTAAGCTTAGGCTACTATTTGTTATTTTCTTCTGCCTGTGTTTGTTGTCATTTATATTTATACCTAATACTGTTATTTGTAATCCTGTTGAAGTTGTATTACAGAATTATATATGATATAATATATAATAGATATATGTATGTATGTATGCATGTACGTATACATGTGTATATACTGTATACGTGTATTTATACATATATATAGTGTATATATATATATATATATATATATATATATATATATATATATATATATATATATATATATATATATATATATATATATATATATATATATATATATATATATATATATATATATATATATATATATAAATAATATATATTATATATATATATATATATATATATATATATATATATATATATATATATATATATATATATATATATATATATATATATATAATGTATGCTATACAAAAAATTTATCACCTTAGTGTCATAGGCACTTGAACTAGCACAGAATAATATTAGAAAAATGTAGATGAATTTAATAATAATAATGAACATCTGACTGCCTAGTCTAAAAAAATTCTTTTTTCCTCTCTTCCACATATGTGGTTTACTGATGCCATGATTATATGTTGTGTGGTATACAGAATAAATCATCCTTACTAGAACTAATGTAATCATAAATGTAAAGTCAGTATCTGACTAGCCCCGTACATATTCTTTCTTTCCTCTTTCTCCCACACACAACTATACTACAGATACACGTACTGTACTTTTAATTCTGCTAAAGATATTAAAAAACAATATGATATATGCTTACTAAAAACATGACATCACAGAAATGTGTAATTTTCAGTGACCTGAGTGTTTTAAGAATCCTTAAAAATTTATGCCCTGAAAGTCCTTTTATTCGACAAATTAAATGAAGCCCTTATGAATATTGAAATGTATTGGGCTCCTGCTCATGTAAACATTAAAGGAAGTGAAGATGCCAAAACTCCAGTTACTATGACCATATCAGATCTACCTGTTCCTGTCAGTGATTTGTTATGTCTTTATAAAATCCATTATATTTAGTAAATGGTGTG
>NC_089765.1:28664409-28766909 GCF_040412425.1 Macrobrachium rosenbergii | reverse complement strand
AAAATGCTGGGGACTAACAATGTGCAATGCTCGTAAAAACAGGAGAAAAAATGGATATTTACAATATTATTTGACCTATGAGCTTTTGTGATGTGGATTGTATTGTCTTTTTATGATCGGTCAGACTTTTCTTATAACGAGCATGGAAATTACTTTCATGACTAACATTGGCAGCTCCATAAACAATATGTCAATATTTTTCAAATTTACATAGGGACGACGCAATCGTTAAAGAAGAGGGTCCATTCAATGTAAACCATATCTGAGTGCTTTCACAACATTTTCACTTATTTGTTTGCTTGACAAGTTTACAACACACTCATTACATTCACTATTAGCCCAGTCACTGCTATCATTAAGATTTTAGTTTTCTGTCCTGTGTCCTTGTTAGGGCATCTGTAGTCCTGTGAAGTTTTCCGTAGATTTCTTGTTGCAGCGAGTCCTTCCAGTCAGCCGGGATAGAATGATTGAATCAAATTCTAGCTTTTTCTTATTCCTTAAATTTTTCTTTCTCTTCTTGCTTTGCAGCTGCTATGTGGCATTTTAACACACGTTTTTTTTTATGTATTTGTATGTTTAATAGTTTTATTGAAAATGTTCATTTTGCAAAAATTGTTATTGTTTACCAAAAGGAGAAAATTTGTACTTTTATAAATATGTAGTCAGCTTTTTCATTCCAAGGTCATTTTTGGTGGTTAGTCTCTTCCCCTGTATATCCTTTAATTGACTCCTCCCTGCTTTTGAGCCAGTTAGGCCTAATCCTTTCTAAAACCTCTCAAAGATTTACCTTAATCTTTGTTTTAGTAGGTCCAGTAATTCTTCAACTTTGTTGGATTCCAAGTGCATCTGCTCCTTTATAATCCCCACCCTCAGAGATATCTGTATGTTATCTGTCAATTATACAAGTTTTCCTATAAACTTATTTTTATATTTTTCATCGGTCTGCTAGTGGAGGACCATTGTGCTGAAAGGGCTAGCAACCACTCCATTGTTTCATTTTTCCTTTGTGGCATTTGCCTTTATATATATAAAAAATATATATATATACATATGTATATATAACTATGTATGTATAATTGTATATATATATATATATGTGTACATACATACATACATACATACATACATACATACATATATGTGTATATATAGTATGTATGTATATATATATATATATACATTATATATACATATATATATATATATATATATATATATATATATATATATATATATATATATATATATATATATATATATATATATATATATATATATATATATATATTAATTTATTTTGAACACATGTAACATTCTTTATATGAAGAATGATGTATGAATGATAGTTCTCATCAGTTAAAAAATTTAACAAGTTTCAATCAATATCAGTATACATACATATATATATCACCTCAGGTGAAAAAATAAGATTGGTTGTAGGTCCTGACTGGTTTTAAGTTATCTCCAAGTCATTAATGGAGGACAGATACATAGTGGTAGAAATAACAGTATATGTGCTAGGAAGACAATACGGATAAACATACCAACTGTTGGAGACTAAAGCTCCACACCTGATCGTTGTATAAGGGAGAGGGGCAACAAAACTCAAGTGCTAGGACCTCGCACTATGTTTATAAATATGATAATACTTTTTCATACACATCTAATGCGTTCCTTAAAATTTAAACATTTTACAAATTTCTCTTGAAATCATAGGATCAAGTTTATACATCCCTTGAATGATATTCATGTTATGACCATGACTTTATAAGATACTAGACTCAGTGGTATTCCTTTCAAGTGCATCCTTAAATTAAGCTGTCCTTTTTGCCCATGCCCAGCTGAGTGTTTGATTATTCTCACTAACATGATTGTTCTCACAAACATGTACAAAAACTCCATCGTTCATCTGTGAATATCTTACACATATTTTATTGTTCTGTTCTCATTTCCAGTATTTTTTTTTGTTTTTCCAGTTTTACAAATGTAAAAGTTATCACAAGATTTACAGGGATGTGTATATAAAATTCCATGTAAGTCTTGTGATAACTTTTATATTTGTCAAACTGGATAAACACTGGAAAAAGGAATAGAATAGCATAAAAAAATGTGTAATGTATGTGCAAGTGAACAGTATAATCTTTGTCTGTATTAGTGTGAGTAATCATGTACTCAACTGGCCAGGAGCAAAAAAAAAAAGTCTTAATTTAATAATGCACTGGAAAGGAATATCATTGAGTCTAAGTTTTATATAAAAAAAGTTATGGGCCATAACATGAATATCCGTCAAGGCATGTATAAACTTGATCCTATAATTTCAAAAGAAAAATGTGAAGTATTTAAATGTTCAGGAGGGTAGTAGGCAAGCATGGAAAAAGGATTAACGTATTTGTAGATATGGTATGGGATATAAGCACTAATGAGTGGTGTTATCCCTCCCCCTTTGACACATGAAAGGTTTGGAGCTTTAGTCTCCACCAGTATGTATGTTTCTGTTGTCCCCCTAGCATTTATATTGTGATGTCTAAAACTATGTATCAGTCGTTCATTAATGACTTTTAAGTAAAGTTGAAACAAGCCAAGACATACAACAAGTTGCTGTGGTAATATGTGATACACTAATCATGCAATAATGTAGTTATAATCATACATGTACAGTCTTGGCGAGTTGGGTGGGCGGCACCTACGCGTTTTTCCGAAAATGCGAACTTCCCTCTGAAGATGATATTAGTGGAAGAATGAATAGGCACTGTCAGGCGACATCTGGCAACCCACTCCTCTCTCCCTGAGAGGAGTAGAAGTTCCCAGTAGCTGCCGGTCAATTATAGTGGATTATTTACCAAATTTTTTCATCCGCATGGACTCGTGAGTTTGCTGTTATTTAGCCCCCATTTAGTGCTTTTTTTCTTATAATGAGCTGCAATAAGCTCTTGTCAAGTGAGAAAATAAGTCAGATAATCACTCTGCATAAGGTGGAAACTGCAACTAAGGATATTGCCGATGTGGTGGGCATTTAGTGATCGAACTGTGCAGTGGTGGGTAAAAAAGTTGAGAGATGGGTCACTAATGCCCACAACATCGGTAATATCCTTAGTTGCAGTTTCCACCTTATGCAGAGTGATTATCTGACTTATTTTCTCACTTGACAAGAGTTTATTGCAGCTCATTATAAGAAAAAAAGCACTAAATAGGGGCTAAATAACAGCAAACTCACGAGTCCATGTGGATGAAAAAATTTGGTAAATAATTCGCTATAATTGACCAGCAGCTACTGGGAACTTCTACCCCTCTCAGGGAGAGAGGAGTGGGTTGCCAGATGTCGCCTGACAGTGCCTACTCATTCTTCCAGTAATAACTATCATCTTCAGAGGGCGGTTCGCATATGCGGAAAAATATGTAGGTGCCACCCACCCAACCCACCGAGACTTTATATACACTATGTACATTATATATATATATATATATATATATATATATATATATATATATATATATATATATATATATATATATATATATATTTTTATATGTTTCCTGGTGCAGGTGGATCTTATGACTCCACAGTTATTACTTTTACTCAAAAAATGGCCTTGTAAGATACCCAGGACATATAAAACACAAACAAAAAAGAAGTACACGGAGCGGAGGGCTCTTCACTAGGGGAAGTGCGTGAAACACGTGGATATAAAAATAGTTATATTTGATAGCACACAAGGTCAAAAGGAAAATTAACTGAAAATACGGTAAATTACTGCCGAGAAGTCCTCCCGAAGGGGGAGCTTAGGAATGCCAGGAACACGGACCAAGGATAATTCTGCTACAGGCGTCTTTCTGAAACGATATTTGGACCCACGTTACACATCTAATGCTGGAATTTGGGATTGAATTACTCGGGGTGCACTGAAGGCGCCAAGGACTCCCCAGGCGTTACTTGTGACTCAGAGGAAAGAAGCTGTGAACACGTGGGCCTGGCTTGAACCAAGGAATATCAGGGAACACAAAGTTATAGGCCCAGAGATTAATAAATGCAAAAAGGGCTAAGTAATCGTGACTAGCAACTCGTTTTGGGTACATTACCACATTTGTAGGGCGTAGGGATGACGACGTCTTCTGCCGAGAAACACGTGTGGGAGCGTGGACAAATGGTAGCCTCCCTCTCCAAGGTATTTCTTCAAGTCTTAGATTGGGGCGGAAAAGGGCGCCCTTGGGATGATGAAAAGGCCGCCGTTTAATGTCAGCTCGCGTTTGGAAGACTTGCAATCCCCCTTGCAGTCTTCTAAGGCCACGTGGAATGGAACACGGGCACACAGGGCGGCGATGGGATCCACGTGGCGGCGAGCGGAAGAGGAGGGCAGGGGCAACGGCCCAAGACTGGACTTGTTCTCGGCTTAAACTAGCGGCAGCGTGTGAGGCGGCTATCCTGGCCCTGACCTTTTATTGCTTCTGGACAGGGTAGGGGCGATGTCCTGACCCAGATCGCCGACCGGATATCATAGAAAACGATTTTTTTCCCTGTACCAAAGAAAACAGTGCAAAGCCAGTTTACTGTCCCAAACTATTATATTTTCTCTGAGCCCTTATTTCCCCGACCTTCAAAGGTTCAAACCAACCCAAAGCAGGGAAGGAGAAGAGTTTCCTAGCGTATTTTTGCGCTACTCTTTACAGCTCCCTGGCAAGATAATATTCACACCTATAAACGGGTGCGAATATTGACAAAAGCAAAAATGATGAAGAAAACGTTCGACTTTATTCTATCTTTTACTTTACTACAACCTTTACTTTACTTTATTTGTAAAACTCTGATGCCACACTAATCAATAACAAACTGAAGGTTTACTTTAGGAGCAGAGTGCAATTTAGACTATACAATAAAAGGGTAAACTTGTTTGCAAATTAATTATTGCTCAAATACTTCCTAAGTACTGTTTCTACCCATTCTTTTATTCGATTTACTTTACTGGGGTAATAAAGGCTCAAAAGAAAATAAACAAAAACACTTCAAAATTTCAAAATAACAACAACAAAATAAAACATACAAGGCAGAATTTAAAAGGAAACAAATGTAAACCCACTGATTCCTTAATGCTATCCTGGAATTACAGGCATGCTATTACTTGTGCCTTGAAGAGGCGGCATTCGTGACAATACACTGTAGGTATTAAATAATATCCCCTTTACCAAAATTGTAATAATAGAATTCAATTCTTCTTTTCAATCGACCTCCAATTGTTCACAAGCTCGACGAGCATAACTAATATTTCCCACGAACGCTAATCTGAAGGGGCAAGAACTTGACAGCTGTGAGGCAAAGAGATTATTCGCGGGTTTTAATTCGCCAACTTAAATGACGCTAAATTTTACGTCTGCAGCTTACAACTCGGGTGTAAGCTAAAAATAGACTACTCGACTTATGAATGGGAGGATAAACAAATGAAGGGGAAAATGGACAAGGATAACATTCTCCACATGGATAAAAAAAAAAAAAGAAATGTAAATAAAAATAAAGGAAACTACACAGAACAACAACGAAGGATATTACTTCATACTAAAGGCGGGCCGCATCACGGGTGATTAAAAAGGCAACGTTAAAATTCGTAAGGGCAGGAGTCTTGTGACTCGAGATTCGTAAAAAAAAAAGAAAAGATTAAATGCAAAAAAGTAAATAATATACGTAAAAAATAAAGGATAACAGAGTGAGGTATTTATGATTTACTTCTTTATCTAACTTCCGTCTGTCGCCAACAGACGACGGTCAGAGCTAACTCTCAGCCCAAGGGCGGGGGAAAGAAACCCAAAGGCGCGACCCCTTCAGGAAGAGTTGACACGCCTGCCTTGTGCCAAAGGACGGGCGGCGTAAGGGCGTGCCACTTCCCACTCTGTCTCTCTTACTGCTTCAAAATAAAGTTATTTATACATTTCAAAGGGGATGATATCCCATATATTAACTGCCGCTTGCGGTGGTAAGTAAGGGAAAGTGTGAAGGAAAGATCGATAGAGAAGGATGAGGGATAGAAATTCCAAAGGAAAGGAAGAAGATAGCGGAAGGCCTTGGCATCCTCTCCTGGATGAAAGGTGCCAAGACGTTCAAAGATGAAGAAGGGGGCCCTATGCCAAGTTTGCACAGGGCCCAGAAGAGCTCGGGGCTCCTTGTGGACTACCTGCGATCGCCCACACCCGTGGTAACTCCGCCGCGAACCTCTCCTCCTTGGACCGTTGTCCTTGGCGGGAATCGAGGGCCCGAGGCCAAAGGGCGGCAGGGGTGCCATCTGGGTCGCTGCTGCGACAACTGACCCAGGAATTTTGTTCGCCATCTCGGACATTAACCGGCGCAGATCGCAGAGTTCATCGGCCCAGGAAGGCGGGGCAGAATCATGACTCGCGGAAGAATCTGCGGCGGGCGGCGAGAGAGGGGACGGCCGGAGGGGGCGGGGTCGACTTGCTTGCAGGGGTGACCAGCTCAGGCACTGACATTGGCACTGGCGCTGGTGGCGATGTGGTGGTGGTCTCGTCTGTCTGGACGGACGGAGACTGGCACTGCTCAGTGCGCCGAAGGGGCACTGGCAGAGGAGCTGAAGGCCGAGATTCTCCTGAAGGGAGATCTGGCTGAGGCCTCGGCACTGGCACGGATGCCGTGCCGGGCACTGGACTCGGATTTGGATGATTTATTGGGGAATGGGGACCCCGGAATGGTGGTGGCTTGAAATGGGACGTAAAGTCTTGGCCCAGGAGGACGTCATAGTCTCCTGGAATGTGTTTCGCTTCTGGCGAGACGAAGGGTCCTGGCTCTGTGGGGTCGGGTGACCCTCAGTTGGACCGTAGGGAGGATCATTTTAAAATTGTTAATGCCCTCAATGGTGACGAGCTTGCGTCGGTCTATTATAGCTCCATAGGGAACTTTGTCCCTCCTTATGAGGGGAAATTTGCGCGCCAGAGTCGTCAAATGCCTTGACCTGGCGTGCTGAGTATTTACCTCGAGGAGGTGCCACATAGATGGGACCCTCGGCAGGAGGGCCTAAGGACTCGGGATTCGTTACTGCCAGGGCGACGGCGGGAGGTCCTGCCTTATTATTTCTAGGGCATTTTGCCCATGAGGAAGAGTGGCCATAAACCTTGCACGCTGTGCAAAAGGTTTGGCTGAAATCTCGCGCACTGCCCGGCAGAGGCGCAGGCGACTTATTAGGGGCTGTCCGGAGAGAGAGACGCGGGTGGTTTACTGCGGCATTGCTCCTTGGCATGCCCGATCTTTTTACAGAACCCGCACACGACGGGCTTCTGTGATTGCCCATTCTTCGGCGGAGGGCACCCGATAGGTAGGCGGGTGGCGTAATTTTGCGCTGCAGCGAGCTCTCCTGGGGTGATGGGTGTCCCATAGATCCGCTATTCGGCAGCAATCAGCTAAGGTGGGGGCTCCTTCTCGGCGATGTGCGTGGCGAGGCCGGCGGGTGTAGAGTAGGAAGTTCTCTATTTGTATTTGTTCGATGGCATCGTTGAGGGTCATAACGCCCACGGCCTCGAACCATTTGGCACGGCACGCTCGGACTTGTAGGCCCAGTCTGCCCAGGTTTGATTGGCCTCCTTCACTAGCCCGCGCCAGCGCTCCTCCTCCAGCGTTCAGGGGTTATCTCGCACGCCTTGGCAATAGTCTGGCGTACGACCTCCCAATTTTCCTGCTCCTCCGGCGGGAGGGCCCTGTAGGCAATCAGGGCCTTCCCTCCAAGGAACTTGCCCAACACCAGGAGAGTTCGGCGGCACTCAGGGGCAGGCCTTTAGCACTGTCTCGGCGCTGTCGAGCCACACCTCGGGCTCAGCCTCCGTCCACTTCGGCATGCAGGCGAGCCTGGCTGAAGGCACTCATCCCCTGGGGGCAGGTGGAGGCGAAGGGCCACTCTGTTGCAGCATTGCGAGTTCATGGGCACGCTGCTTGTCCCTTTCTTCCCTCTCGGCTTCTTCTCGTTTCTCCTGGGCCAGTCTTTCTGCTGTTCGTCTCGTTTCTCCTGGGCTAGTCTTTCTGCCTCACGTTCTTGTCTCTCTGCGTCTTCCCGTCTCTCCTGAGCCAGCCTCTCTGCCTCCGTTCCTGTCTCTCTCTGCTTCTCTGTTCTTGCCGTGCAGTCTCGTCTCGTCTCTCCTGAGCCTGTCTTTCTGCCTGTATGGCGTCCATCCTCTCCTGTACCCAGTCTCTTAGTTCTCTCCCGGAAAGGCCGAGTTCCTTCCCTGAGGACATGAAGAACTTGAAATCCTCGCTCTGCTGAGACCGTGTCGACATTTTGCAGGCGGGAGAGGACGCTAGTAACACACAGAATTAATTTCCCAGAGCTGTGGGAATCTTGGACACTTTTTCAAAGGACGTATGATTGGTCTCCCGATTTACCGACGAAGCGGGCTGATTGGGGACGATGAATTAGCGATGATTGGTCTCCCGATTTACCGACGGAGCGGGCTGATTGGGGACGATGAGTAGCAATGATTGGTCTCCCGATTTTACCGACGAAGCGGGCTGATTGGGGACGATGAATTAGCGATGATTGGTCTCCCGATTTACCGACGGAGCGGGCTGATTGGGGACGATGAATTAGCAATGATTGGTCTCCCGGTTTACCGACGAAGCGGGCTGATTTGGGGACGTTGAATTAGCAATGATTGGTCTCCCTATTTACCGACGAAGCGGGCTGATTGGGGACGATGAATTAGCAATGAGTGGTCTCCCGGTTTACCGACGAAGCGGGCTGATTGGGGACGATGAATTTAGCAATGATTGGTCTCCCTATTTACCGACGAAGCGGGCTGATTGGGGACGATGAATTAGCGATGATTAGTCTCCCGATTTACCGACGAAGCGGGCTGATTGGGGACGATGAATTAGCAATGATTGGTCTCCCTATTTACCGACGAAGCGGGCTGATTGGGGACGATGAATTAGCAATGATTGGTCTCCCGGTTTACCGACGAAACGGGCTGACTTGGGGACGATAAATTAGCAATGATTGGTCTCCCGATTTACCGACGAAGCGGGCTGATTGGGGACGATGAATTAGCAATGATTGGTCTCCCGGTTTACCGACGAAGCGGGCTGATTGGGGACGATGAATTAGCGATGATTGGTCTCCCGATTTACCGACGGAGCGGGCTGATTGGGGACGATGAATTAGCAATGATTGGTCTCGGTTTACCCGGTCTCCCGAATTACCGACGGGCTGATTGGGGACTGAATGGAAAATGAATTGGTCTCACCAACGGACCGACGACACGGATTTATTGGGGACAAGAATAGAATTTATGGCGCCGGGAATTTCCGCACAGACGACGTCTGATCAGCGAGGCGCTAGTTTTACTGACTTATGGGAGAAGTGTAATTCTCAGGACAATTAGGTGGGGGGCCATCCCACAATCACAACAGATAGGCAACACGCAGCCGTAGTAACAGCACAAAACAAAACCACAGAAAACAGAACAATACAGAACATATAATGTCAGACCCCAACAATGCAAAAAATTTGGTAGAGCGAAGCAAATCAAACAAACAAATGTTTTCCTAACTGGGCCACGGAATGGACGGTCAAGGCCGTCTGCGCCAAATGAATGAACGAGCGTGAACACCCGTAAACACCGGGGACTTCCCGAAATGCGGAACAGACGACGGTTGTTGAC
The DNA here is from genome assembly GCF_040412425.1 of Macrobrachium rosenbergii. Taxonomy (NCBI): domain Eukaryota; kingdom Metazoa; phylum Arthropoda; class Malacostraca; order Decapoda; family Palaemonidae; genus Macrobrachium; species Macrobrachium rosenbergii. The sequence continues at coordinate 28,757,264 of NC_089765.1, read as the reverse complement.
CCTTTTCGTCCTGGGCGTATAATATACGCTTTCGCTCCTATTTCTAAAAACGAGAGAGAGGGTAAAAATGCGTCAGCAATGCTAATCTGACTTTCGAACACGTGGTTGACGTCGAGGTCTCGCGCCTATCTCTAATGATTCGGTTTGAAATCACTCGTTTCTACAGGAGGAATATGCGCACTATTCCTTTAATGATTTATCACCTGTATAACCTAATTGAATGGCATGCAAGCCGCGTGCAAAGGCTTCCAAAGCTAAGTTTTCGGCGATTTCTCTCTCGTTTTCCTCGGACATGCGCCCTACTATAAAAAAATTCCTAGGACTAGTCACGTTTTCTACAGCGTCCTACGCTAAATAAACACAGTTTACTTACGCAGAATTTCCTTGGCCTGTTGCGCTGGCTTTTCAAAGGTTAAGTAATCTGTCTCGTATCCAGCTTAGCTGAGCTAATTGCTGATTTCAAAAATTGCAACACAAACAACAAAGGGGGAAGAGGGGATGCAATCATTACGAGAATCACTGGTCAGGTCGCCATTTTTATATGTTTCCTGGTGCAGGTGGATCTTATGACTCACAGTTATTACTTTTACTCGAAAATGGCCTTGTAAGATACCCAGGACATATAAAACACAAACAAAAAAAGAAGTACACGGAGCGGAGGGCTCTTCACTGGGAAGTGCGTGAAACACGTGGATATAAAAATAGTTATATTTGATAGCACACAAGGTCAAAAGGAAAATTAACTGAAAATACGGTAAATTACTGCCGTAGAAGTCCTCCCGAAGGGGGAGCATAAGGAATGCCAGGAACACGGACCAAGGATAATTCTGCTACAGGCGTCTTTCTGAAACGATATTTGGACCCGTTTTACACATCTAATGCTGGAATTTGGGGATTGAATTACTCGGGTGCACTGAAGGCGCCAAGGACTCCCGAGGCGTTACTTGTGACTCAGAGGAAAGAAGCTGTGAACACGTGGGCCTGGCTTGAACCAAGGAATATCAGGGAACACAAAGTTATAGGCCCAGAGATTAATAAATGCAAAAGGGCTAAGTAATCGTGACTAGCAACTCGTTTTGGGTACATTACCACATTTGTAGGGGCGCAGGGATGACGGCGTCTTCTGCCGAGAAACACGTGTGGAGCGTGGACAAATGGTAGCCTCCTCTCCAAAGGTATTTCTTCAAGTCTTAGATTGGGGCGGAAAAGGGCGCTTGGGATGATGAAAAGGCCGCCGTTTAATGTCAGCTCGCGTTTGGAAGACTTGCAATCCCCTTGCAGTCTTCTAAGGCCACGTGGAATGGAAACACGGGCACACAGGGCGGCGATGGGATCCACGTTGGCGAGCGGAAGAGGAGGGCAGGGGCAACGGCCCAAGACTGGACTTGTTCTCGGCTTAAACTAGCGGGCGTGGGGGGAAAATGACTATCCTGGCCCTGACCTTTTATTGCTTCTGGACAGGGGTAGGGGGCGCGATGTCCTGACCCAGATCGCCGACCGGATATCATAGAAAACGATTTTCTTTCCTGTACCAAAGAAAACAGTGCAAAGCCAGTTTACTGTCCCCAAACTATTATATTTTCTCTGAGCCCTTATTTCCCCGACCTTCAAAGGTTCAAACCAACCCAAAGCAGGGAAGGAGAAGAGTTTCCTAAGGATTTTTTGCATATTCTTATATTTATACATATTAATTTTATATATTAATTTTATATATATATATATATATATATATATATATATATATATATATATATATATATATATATATATATATATATATATATATATATATATATATATATATATTATATTATATATATATATTATCATACATATATTATATTATATGGGTTATTATCAAAGGAGTGACATAACAAAGGTGACAAAAAATAAGGAAAATCAAAGGAGTAACATAATGAAAGAGTGACAAAAACAAAATATCTGCAAAGAAATGAAATATCTAATTACTTAAAACAGTGGTTTCATCGTTTGAAAACTCCTTAAAGGCCGCAGTTCAGTCTTTAATTGTTTTTCTAAACTTTTAACCATAGAGAAATTGTCTAATTACTTGAAGTACAGACAGCCCTGGTTATTAGCGGGGGTTCCGTTCCAGCGGTGTGACAATAAGTGGAAATTGCCAGTAACCGAAAATCGGCAATATCACCTCCGATAACCAGAGATTGGCACCTCTGTTAGGTATATATCGGCACCAGTACCCGATTATTGGCGCTGATAAGCAGGAATCGGTGCATATCCACGCCGAAAATCACCGATTTTTGCTGCTAGACAAGTGCCGTAAAACCGGATCGCTGATACCAAACCTGACAGTAACCAGGGACTGCCTGTACTGGTTTCTGTTATTACAACTACTATAGTCTTGTTTGAACAATCTAAAAGTTTGCTTTCTCATTCGTATATAATCTATGCAAACGATATTTATTTTTACAAATCTACATTTCTTGAACAGTGCTTTTTACATCCCATCATGGATTAATGTCTTTGTAAAATCTCAGATGGACAAGTAGAAGCTTGCTTTCAATGGATATATATACCAACACCAGCTATCCAGAAATCATAACCATTATTATTTCCCCTGTGAAGATAAAAATGTAATGGTTCTGCTACTCTTTGAGGTGTATCCCTTTTCAATACCAATGATGGCTCAGTATCAGAAGGCAGAGCACACAGTCATCCGCTGATAGATGGAAGAAAGGAAATGATACGGGCATTAACAGAATTGAAATCAAAGTGTAAAATTTCAGATGCAATACCTGCTGCAATTGTCCAAGAGGCTCGACAGACAGTAAACATAAGTGACTCAACAGGAATGCCTTCCACACCTGCTATGAAACAAGTTGTTCGTCATATCCGAAAAAAAGAGCTTCCATCAGAAGGAGATTGTGCAGCAGATGTAGTGATCCCAGATAGGTTAAAGATTACCAGAAGTGGAGAAAAAACTTTTTATTGTTTGACACAAAAGATGGAGACGTGGCTAATGAAAACGAGAGGCAGCAGGAAAACGTAAGAATTGTTGGATTTGGAACTGATGACAATTAAGGAAACTAGCTAATTTGGAGGTCCTTCAACTATATACCATTCACTACATGTTTCATGGACAAACGTTTTGAGCTGTTTATTCCTTACTGCCTGGAAAACACGGAGGTATATGCGTACATGCTTGAATTATTCATTTCAGTTGCAGAAACAAAGGAAATTGAGCTGAACTCTAAATTTATAATAGTTGATTTTAACCTTGCAAGCATAAATGCTCTTCAACAAAAATTTCCAAATGCTAAGGTAACAAGGTGTTTGTTTCATCTTTGTCAAAACATATATCGAAATGTCCAGAAGAATGGCCTTGTAAATATCTACAAAAATAATGAAGATGTGGCTTAAGTATAAAAAAGTTGTCAGCTCTTGCATTTTTACCTCCAGGGGAAATTTGTGATGCATTTTTATATTTTTCAAGTTGTGCTCTTATAACGCTGAAACAGTGTACAAGTATTTTAGAGATATGTTCGTGCTGGGAAGATCCATTGTTGCAAGGTGAAGAGGACGGCTCCAGCAGCGTCACTCACCAAGATTTCGTCCAACTTTATGGAGTATTCATTATCTACAGGCATAAAGTCTTCTAGAACTAATAATAATTTGGAAGCCTGGCACAGAATGTTTGAAACTGTGGTGGAACATTACCACATGGTAGTATTTTTAATGATTAAAGAGTTTTTAGAAGAAAAACATCAAATACACCCAGAAATGGAGCAGCTAATTGCTGAGAATAACAACTAAAAAAAGAAAAAGAACAAATCCAAAGGGAACAGCAACTTGCTACTGTTATAGCTAGACATGGAACTGCCTTTCTTGATGATTACCTGAGGGGGGATTGCATACAATCTTCATTTTATTGCAGCCACTGTCAATGATCTTAATATTATTGATGGCGAGGTTACTAGTGATGAAAATTAAAGATTAAATATTTTTGTAACATTTTAAAAAATTTTTTTATGTTAATGCAGTAATTAAATTTTTATGTCATGTCCAGTTAGTAAAATTTTGCCTGTTTGTTTCTCTTTCTGTAATTGTCCCATCTCTGCCACCACTCTGTCACTCTTGTGAAATGTAACTCCTTTGAAATGTCACTCCTTTGAAGATCTCCCATATTATATATTTGTGTGTGTTTATGTATTGTGTGTATATATATATATATATTATATATTATATATATATATATATATATATATATATATATATATATATATATATATATATATATATATATATATATATATATATATATATATGTATATGTATGTATGTATATGTATATGTATATACTGTATATACACATAAAATATCAAATTTATCTTTAAAAGTGAAAGTGCAAAAGGAAAGGTGAAAATTAATGCCATGCACCGTTTATTCAGTGGTGACATCTTTTTCAGCAACTCACTCATTGCTCTCGTGGAGACTATATTACTGGTGGTGTTACAATGGAACTCCAGTACATTTCAATATATAAAAGAATGCAGTCATTGAAATTTGCTGTAGTTTACATCTCATTGTGACAAAGTGGGTTCTTTACATCCTTTGAAGATTTCCATGCCCTACCTCTGTGGAATATACCTCTTGATCACAGTTTTTATCATGTGCAATTTTGATTGAATGCTAAAGCACGTGTCATTTATTTTCAAGACTACACTTTTCCTCTGCCATATGAATTCTTAACTTGAAACGTAAAACTTTGAGGGGAAAGATGAGAATTTCTGCTGTGCAGTTTCATTTATTATATGCTGTCAGATGTGCCAGCTATTAACATTTGGCTGTCTTCAGGGCAAAACAAGTTAATGGCTAAGACAGATGCCTGCTCAGAATAAATGGATAAAATATAAGTAATTTTCATCTTTTTCTTCAAAGCTTACCCTCAAGAGATAAGGGAAATTTGAAACTTGCCTGATAGATGCCACAATGGCATTAGCTTTCAGTGAAATAGGTAATATATATATATATATATATATATATATATATATATATATATATATATATATATATATATATATATATATATATATATAAACTTATTTAATTATTTATTTATTTATTTATGAATTTATTTATTTATTTATTCAGCTTTCATCTAATAGTACATTATGTAGTGGACAGTAAAGTAAATTCAACTCTCAGAGAGTCAAGCAAAAGTTACTGCTGCTATCAAAACTTTTAATGCAGTTTGTAGGACAAATTGCATTTGATATGTGTTGTTTCTTTTGTAGAAGTTTAAAAAATATGGTAATAAGTAATACTTTTAAAAGTAACCCATGCTATTTTATCAGATGGGCTGTATACTGTGTATTGTATATTACTCATGTTTGTAGTATATGCTGTATGAGCTATATATGCTTTAGATATGTAAGATGTCACTTGAAAATGTCTTTGTAGTTTAATGTATAAACTGTCATTCACTGTACAATGAATATTATTTATGTTTTGGTTTTTGTGCAATATTTAAAGGGGTTTGATTTGGGTAATTAACTTTATGCTCCTAATTTTTCTAGATTTCAAGTTTTCTTTATTAACTTGCTTTATGTTAACATGCAGTTACCATTGACTTGGTGAATTTGTTCAATTCACTTTGATTGTATAGAACTGTATAAAGAAAGTGTATTTTTTTTCAGGATTTACCTTTTGGGTAATGTTGGCATGTTTCATCTTTTGTATGATAAAACCTTGATATTAGATGCCAGTATGTTTTTTTTTTGGAAATGTTCAGTTTAAAGATTTAAAATTTTTTTTATACACACCTCAGCTTAGTTTATTATTTTTGAATTAGTCAAGTATTGCAACAATTTTTTTGTGTTTGTAAGAATTCATTTGTTGTAGTACACAGAGATTTTATGTATGGTTGTATATATGTAAGATAATACTTTTCACTTTTTATAAAAACTATTTATATGCATATAATGCTTTTTGTATATATTTATATATATATATATATATATATATATATATATATATATATATATATATATATATATATATATATATATATATATATATATATAAAGAAATAGAAAAGAACAGAAAATAAGAATTTGCTGTCATTCGGTACTATATTTACAAATATTTTATATGAAAATAACAATTGGAGATTAATATATTCCCTTTCAGTTTATGCATAGCATTGCTTTATGGAAAAAATATGTTTTAGTCTTGCTGCAGGTATTGCATAGTGATGTAAAATGATATTTGCCATATATTTACTGAATGTACAGTGGTTTTTTTACAAGAATGTTGAGTGGTATGTGTATCATGCTAAGAAAGGGTGAATATTTTATGTGAGATACTGTATGCAGTTTTGTGGCACTGTCCATATCGTATGCCAGGAAAATGTAAAAATAAAAAAAAAAAGGTGAGACTGGAAAACAGTATGTTTCATGCATTCAGACTTTTGCTGGAGTATAATAATTTTGTTTGAATGTGAGACAATTTTCTTATGAGGTTACAAAGCTGAAAGTGAAAACTCCCATTATGGTGACCTTTCAGTATTTAATGGTTGCCATAGGCTCAGTACTAGTAGCTTGAAAATTTTTAGAGAGGACTTATTTTGTAAAAAGAACTTGAAAGGTACCAAACAATTGGCAAGACTGGGATTTTTACGGAGACTAGATATGATTTGTATCTTTTATCGTGATGCACAAAACATGCATTATAAAGTTGCCTGACAATTTTCAGGCAATGAATTGTGATGCCTTCACTGTTCAGTATTTCAGGTTTCAAAGTATCAGTATGCTTGTTTTTATATAATTATCTTTATTTTCAGGGATTGCCATCATGTGATTGGTATCCTAAGATTGGATGTGTGATGTAATTTATTTGCTGATAAATCATGCTGTTTGACATATATTCACAGGTTTATAATGATTTTATTCGGAGCAAATGGGATACTGATGAAACTCAAGAAGAAAAACTCGGTAAGTTTATAGTTTTTATGTGTTTTGTATCATTTTTTATGAGCAGGAATATATAGACTGACTTCATGAAAGGTATTTACCATCCAGGATAAAGGCCAAAAAAAAAAAAAAAAAAATAGTAGAAGTGATCTACAGTAGAATGAAAACCATGATACCCTTTTACAAGATTGGGAATACCAACTATTTAACAGTCAGCTGAACTTGATGTGAAATAAATGATCTCAGTACTATGGGCAAATCAAGTATTTAAGTATCTTGAAAGTACTCTAATGGGATGATGGATCATAGTCATAAATAGCTCATTAGATTTTATGTAGGCTTGGTATTTCATGGCTTATTACCTGTCATTTTTAATGATTATTGATATGTCTGTTGTGAAGAAATTGTTGGCACACTATAGGTGTACGTTTTACAAAGAAATTTTAGCTTTTGTTAATTTTTTAGAAACTAGTATATATATTTACATTCATCCTCGAGTATCATAACTTGCACAGATACTGGGAAAGAAATTCTTAATATTCAAGAAGACATTGTATTTTTAGGTACTGTATTCCTAATAGAGGATGCAAGAACAATGTTACATCCATAGCTGAAGTACTATTCAAGTTTAAAGCACTAAACAAGCAAGTGCATTGTGTATAATGTATACACTTCAATAATAAAATTAAATATTTTGAGATAGAGATGAGTTTTTGAAGATAAGTATGTGGGGGATTTTAAATATGATTGGAGAAGGGTAAAATTTAATGTCCAGGAATATATATTGCAAATTTTGAAGATGTAAGTCATATTATATATAAATGAAAACTATGATACTTAGTGTGTTTAGGGCTCATGCAAAAAAGGTACAAGAGCTTATGTGAAGAAAATTTAGCAATGAGGAAAAATTTAAATTTAGAAAAGGAGGGTGTCAGTTAGTTGAGACATTTAAGAATTTAGGAATATGTCAGTAGACAGAGGCGAAAGAATTGAAATGAAAGGTAAAGTTACACATGAAATATATCACTTTAGATATGGGAAATCCAGACCACAGTGTGTGGTACCTTAAAGTAGTATTGCAATATTTCGTAGTCTTTTGAGTATCATTATCAATAATAATGACAGGAAGATCATTTCACAGTTTATAGTAAAAAGAAACTTTATTCCTGCTGGTTATTGTGGCCTTAGGTTACATCAAAGGCACATGACAGGAGGGAAGAGACAGTCCTGTAGAATTATCGTGGTTATAAGGATAATAGATTTATGTCTGAGATAAGAACAGATTAGCAATGACAAACAAAATATCTGGTGTAAAAATGGAAATGTTAGTTGAGAGTTTAAGCAGAAATAAAATCTGAAGTAAGGATTCTCTCTATTTTTAAAAAAATTGAAAATTGAATACCTAGTTTTAGGGAACATGCTGAGAAATTATTGGTATTTTCAAATAATGATTGCAATATTACTTAGGAATGATTAGACTAATAATGGGTTAGGTATGATTTATCAAGAGAGTTAGTACAGATTTTCTTGGAAGGGGCAGATGATGTACTTGACAGGGTAAGGAGGGCAACTTAGGTTATTTTTGGAATTAAATAAGTGTTAGAGTGAGAGGGATACACAAAGTAGTGTGTATTAGTTATAGTAGTTGACATTGAGGATCAAGGGTTGTGCTGAGTAATTCGAGATGTGTTGATTTTAGTATATTATTTCTGGGAAGGAGTACAAAACATAAGGAAATTCATCATGAAACATACTAATGTATATGGGCAGAGCAGGAAGCATTGTAAGTGTTTTCGTAGCATCTTTTAAAATGACTGCAGTATAAAAATTAACTGTAGAGCAAAAGAAAATTGGAAATGAAAAGACAAAGGAATAGAAAAGAAGGGCTGAGAATCTGAATAAGTACAGTACACAACTGCAGGAAAGGGAACATTGGCAAAAGAGAAGTTGGTGGAAGAACTTTGCAGGTAGCTATTTGTATGACAAAATTCAGTGTAAATGTTTATTGATATGTAAAACTATTCTACTATGCTTTAGTGTACTATACTGAAATGAACACAAGGAAAGCAGGAACTGTGTACATGCAGTCTCACAAAACTATTTATGTAATTAATAAAGCAACCCTAGTTTGATATCATTATAGGAAATTAACAACTAAATGTGATGGATGGTCCACTGATTATATATAAAACTAAGATGATAATGCAAACAGATCAAATATTAACCAGTGGAAGAATACTGCTAAAGGCAGGAAGTATAATCACAGTTGAGTTTTAGTTTAGGATCTGATAGTTAGTTAGGTATAAATGATTTGTTTAACCAGACCTCTGAACTCTTTTAGGGTTCTTCTCGGATCTGATAGTGTGTATGAACTATTGTAAGGGAAGATAGCAAATAGTGTAGAGTTACAGTACAGTGATAATGTATCTAAGCTCAGCCAGTAGATGAGAGGTTCATGTTTTATTTAAAGTAAAACCTGACCTGCTGTCACCATACATGGTGCTTGCTTAAACTGAAAGTTATTGAGGAGACTATATTGCCCATTAAAATACTGTATAGTAATAAATAACAAATTTTCATAGCTGTAAATACTATGTGCAATAATTGGTCAAGGATATCTTAGGACCAAATGTCAAGGTTCTTCCAAGTAACTTAGCTTAGGAAAATGTCTATATTGTCGTTGATGTATAAGAAATTTTTATTTTGCAAGTTTGCATCTGAAGAGATGGAATTATAACATATATCTGTAGTCTTTATTTCATCTGGGGTTTGAGTAAAGTTTAAGCACAACTTTATGTTGTTGGTGTTTTACCATTTTTATCTTTCCATTTTTCTTTATTTAACTAGGTAACTTCCCTAAAACTTAAGTTTTCTTTTTCTGAAAAGCACTTTTATCATTTGGTATGACATTTTGAGTTATACTTGTAGATTTAGGTGATCAAACACTTTTGTTCAGTATGATTAACATGGTGTTGTATTTAGGTTATACTGTTTCATTACGTGAGATTTTCCTCCAGTCTCCTAATTTGTGTTCCTTTTGTGAAACTCATATAGGTATTAACACGATAATTGAGTAGAATTGCTATCCTGTTATTGTGACTGAGAAGTATGGCTAGTGATTGGAAATTTCAAGTTATTTCATTACAAATAATGTTAGGTAACCTAACTTTTGTTTTTTCCTCAAGACTTAAGTAGTGTACAAAAATAGAAATCGTGTTAGATAATGGTATAGTTTGGGCTTTCTGTTTTTACCTGCAAGCTAAGGGAAATAATTCCACATCCTTTGTCTGTGTTATTAGAATATAAGTTCTATGGTAGGAAAGCATAGAATGATGGGATTCTTCTGCCTTCTTCTCAGACAAACTCGATGGTGTGAGGTCAGCAAAGAAGCGGATGGGGGTAGGCCACCCGAAGACCATTGAGGATTGGCTCCAACTCTCCAAAGACTATGATTCAAAGGTAGCTGAGCCAGGGAAGAAGAGGGTAAGTATTTTAGAGAATTTCAAGTTTTCAAGTCTGGAAAATCCAAGTTGCAGGATCTTCTTTTGGTCAAAATACAAACGTCAAAAAGCTTTCTATAGCTGCAATTCCATCTTAAACAGGTATTGATTTCATATTTAAGTTTTTTGCAGTTGTTGAGTTATTTGTTAAGTTGTAGAAGTCGTCCATTAGATTTACTAATATTGCTTGGAATGTAAAGTTCAATTCATAAAGCAGAAGAGCCACTTTTGCATTGAATATAGGTGAGTATAGGTTCCTTCTCCTTCACAGTCCTTTCCAGAGAGTCTTCCTCCAGAATCTAATGCTTTTGCTGTTGATGGAGACTTTCAGGGATTAACTACTGTATCTTAATTCCGTTTGTGTTATTTGTGTATTTGGCCTAGCTTAATTAGGAAGTTTTTCCAATCCTCCCCCCCCCATTACTCTGATGGAACGTTTTGTTGACAAATCCCAGCATGGTGTTGAGTTTAGTTTCAGATGCTCTTATAGCATGAAGAGTGAGAATTGACAGCATGCCTCCTTCACTTGTAAAATTCATGCACAGTAATTGATGTTGTCAACAAGATTAAGTTGAGTCTCGGTGGACTAGGAGCATTACATATACAGTATTTGGATGGAAACCCTATGGTGGCCAGTAAGAGAGGAAATCATCTGTCCATAGATTTTCGATTCATGGTAGGCACAAGAAATTACCTATATTAATTTGAATGACTTTCTGTGATGAGTAATCATGCTACTTTTAAATGTTGATGACCAATGTTTGAACATAGGTACTTCCTAGCTGTGTTGAAAATAGGTTTGGGGACTAGGTATAAGCTTTATGCGTGATTTATGTGTGCCACAAATGGGTCCTTCAGTGATCAAGGTAACGTGTGCAGTTGGAGGGTTAAGGAGGTACTAGTTACAGCATTTTCAGATCACCTTAGATATTCACCTGATAATTTGAAGAATCACTATTTTAATATGTTTGGAAAATGGTCTGTCAAAATATATATATTGATAATATGACAAATTGAAGAAATGGACACTTTCAATACAACAGACCATTTAACAAAGATAATCCATATTTTGAAATAAATCCAAATATTTTAGGAATAATGAAGACTTTAAAGGCAGTAGAGATTAACAATTCAGCATTTTCAGATCACTCTAATCATAAAATTTGAGGTATCACTATTTTATTATGTTTAGATGGGTTTGTCAAAATATCATATGCCGAATGATATTCTTAACATGATATATTGAAAAAGTGGACACTTTTTTAATACAATTAAGTCTAAAAATTTTAGGAATAATGAAGACTGCAAAGACTATAAGAATTAACAATTCAACTTTATTGCAATAATAATGTAATCAGTTTTCATTTTTCAAAATTACTGAGGGATAATTTCAATTTTATATTTGTGAAATTTAAAAGATTTAAATGTTTTTGATGCGGTGATCAAATTATTGAGTATATTTACGTAAACATAAAAGAGAGCAAGATCTGTATTATTTGGTATGTCTCCTCCTAATTTTAATTTTCTCTGCATTTTGCTGAAGATTTTCAAGTACATCTGAAGATTTTTCTCTCTTTCATAAAGAATCTGAAAATGTGAGAAAGCCTGGGAAGTCTGGAAGAATCCAGACTTTTCTGGCTATCTGGCAGTGGTCATTGTAAGCTGTGTGGTTAAATGTTTTAAATACAATCTGCTTTAGGTATGATGATTATCTATACTCACATGCCATTCAGTTAATGATAGTATATGTAGAACCAATATATATTTTAGTAGAGCTTAAAATCTTTTGGATTTTGTTGAGATGTATTTTGTAGATACAATTTTTTAACTAAATAACTGGATTTATTTGCTCTTGATACATTCACACCTGTATAAAAAGTTTATGAGCCTATTAAATGATTGCAGCAAACAATGAAATGGAAGTGATATGGAAGATATAATAGCTTACTTATTGCAGCATTGTACAACTCTTACTCTATAGTTTGTAAATTAATTAGTGTGACCTATTATGAAAACTTAGGAAATTATGCATGTATAATTATACTGTGGTAAAGAATTTCATTAGTAAAACTACACTACAAAGGGATAACACCTATATTTATGATCAGCTAAGTTTCAGTTACAACTTAGATAATATCTCAACATTTCTTTCAATGATTTGCTCCCCATATTTAATTGTAGATGACTTTGATACACATTTCTGTATGGAACATCATTTGTCACAGTCCAGGTAATGATGTTGATAGAAAAAATCATGGGTAATAAAAGTTTTGGGTTTTTAGATAATCCCAAATCAAATGCACATTTCCCCAGAACCTGTACACATGCTCACCAGTCAAAGTGGACCACTTTGAATGGTATGTGTCAAATGATCTGAAGGTCGTTGACCATTTTCTGATAGTACTGTAGTACAACAATAAAAATTATGTACACAGTAACCCAACAGTACCCATGCTGCGGTGTAACACAAAAATCTGATTGGTACAAAAAAATTATGTACATGGGAAATTCCTCTGTCATTTGAAAGATAAGACAGAATGTCAATACTTTTATTGTAAACTTTTCATGCGAGTATTCAGTATGTCCTCATTGTTAATGTAACTTTAAACCACTAAACAGAGTTCTCTAGTAGTCAGATACTATTTACAAACAAAAAAGCGGAACTTTTTTGGAAGGCATCTTGACAGTTCACTTGAAAAATTGGACATATAAACAACATTATTTAGAAGATACTCTGCAGAAACTATTCTTGAAAATGATACTTCAAGCATGTCAAACAATATACCAATCAATCAATAAGTATACAGGTTTTAAATTAAATGATTGGGTCTTTCATCAGTTCTCTTAGATATAGATACTGGATGTAAAGCAGCCAATGCTTAAAATATCTCTTAACCTAATAGGTAGACACTGTAAATGGTAGTATTATAAATAGCCAAGGCAGACATTTCCAAAAAGAATGAAAACAAGCAGGATAGACTTAAATATTGGAGTTGCTACAATTTGTATTATACAATATTTGCCATGAAAGAAATAAGAATGTATAGTACACTTAGTTATGTAACATTTTCTTTTCCGGTAAATATATCTCCTTGAAGTGCATATACGAATAGCTAAAATCCGTGAATACTTAAAACCCCTCTAAAATACTTAGAACTGCCCATTTTAATAGTTTAAACACAAGAAAAACCCTGTAAAAATGCTTATACCTGAGTATTTTAATAGTTTTATCACTAAAAGTGCATTTATTCATGAAAATTATATGAAAATACAGTAATTAGTGAATATTTCTCAGTGAAAAATGCCGCGAATGGGCGAATTTTCCACGAATAATGGGTAGATATGTGTGAGTCTGCGAATTGTGAGAATGCGAATACTGGCTGGTTTACTGTATATATATATATATATATATATATATATATATATATATATATATATATATATATATATATATATATATATATATATATATATATATATATATATATAATCACACATACACATACATACAGTAAACCCCCGTATTTGCAGTCTCACTATTCATGGACTCATGTAATCGCAGATTTCCCTGTGGAATGTATCTATGCATTATTCGTAGAAAATTTGCCTGTTTGCAGTATTTTTTACTGAGAAATATTCAGTAATTACTGTATTTTCATATTTTCATGATTAAATGCACTTTTTGTGATAAAACTATTAAAATAGGTATAAGCATTTTTAGAGGGTTTTTTGCATTTAAACTATCACAATAGGCAGTTCTAAGTGCTTTTAGAGGGGTTTTAAGTATTTGCGGATTTTAGCTACTTTGGGGGGGTGCAGTATGCATCCCCCACAAATACGGGGGTGTACTGTACATACATACATATATACACACTGCTCCTGCTTTTTCATGCTTCATTTTGTCATGGATTTTTGTGAAACATATCTTTCCTTTTTTTTTTTTGTAGAACAACATTATTTATTCACTAATTACTGTATTTTTTCCTATTGTGTTTATGACTAAATACAGATTTTTATGATAAAAATAATTTACAGAATGTAATGCGCCTATTAAGCTCATTCCAGGTTGGGCCCCAGACTGAGCATAACAAGTGTACTCTGTCTCTCTCTCTCTCTCTGTCTTTAAGGGTAATGTAAGATGTATATGAAATGACATTACTGTGAAGTGTTTTTGGATGATAGAGCATATTGTACAATCTTTAAAATATTTGCTAATTATTTTTATATATTTTCCAGTAAAAGCAGACTGGAAAATAAAATGAAAGTAATTAACAAATAATTTAAATATTGTACAATATGCTCTTTCATCCACAAACACTACTACAGCAATAGCATTTCAAATACAGTATATCTTACATTACCCTTAAAGAGAGAGAGAGAGAGAGAGAGAGAGAGAGAGAGAGAGAGAGAGAGAGAGAGAGAGAGAGAGAGAGAGAGAGAGAGAGAGAGAGAGAGAGAGAGAGAGAGCGTACACTTGTTACACTCAGTCTGGGGCCCAGCCTGGAATGAGCTTAATAGATACATTACTACATCATAAGTACACTAAATTATTTTTATCACAAAAATCTGTAGTCACGAACACAATATGAAAAAGTACAGTAATTAGTGAAAAAAACAGTGTTGCTCTACTAAAAAAGCAAATTAGTGATACTTTTAATTGTTTTTACCATTGCATAAAGAAAATGGGATGACTTCAATATTTGATTTTTTGTCAGATGTTCTGTTAGACAGATTTATTTAATTTGTATTAAACATTTTATAGATACTTTCCTGTGCTTACATTGATATTTAAAGATTAGTAAATTATTGTTATAAGCAATTTAGGGGGTGTATATACATCAGAGTATCAGTAGTAAAATGGTACTAATCTAAGATGACTTTGGAAGTTTTGCGCTGATGGTTTGGGGTGTGGTTTTGTTTGAATTGATATTAAATTGTTTTAGTGTGATAATTTAGGGTATATTTTTGTTTAAACTACTAAATTAGGCAGTGAACATTTAAAATAGACAGTTATAAGCATTTTAGTGTAATGGGTAGAGGGTATTTGGCATTTATAAGCATTTTTAGAGGGGACTTTGCATTTCTGCAGATTCTGCATTTCTGCAATGGGTTCTGGAACCTATCCCCACGAAAATGTGGGGGAGCACTTCATGTGTATATATATGTATGTATGTATATATATTATACATTTATATATAGGCTGTGGATCAGTTACAGCATTATAATAAAGATTAAATTCAGTTCATTATAAGAGACTTGGAACTGCAGTGTCATGCTTAAATCCCTCCTAAATATATCCTTATAAATTGAAAGTGGCAAACCACCTCTTGATTCTCTTGTGACCTAGTAATCCTGTGAGATTCAATACATTAAACTGACTCTCAAACTAGAAAGCTTACAGTGAAGTTGGCACTTAATAACATGTCAATTAGACCCAACAGGCTTTAGGAGAACATTTAAGTGATATTTCCTTCAAGGCCATAGCCCTTCCTTCCTTCAGTTATGCGTAAAGTATGAGTGTGTTAGTACTCATTTCTGGTACTGTATCAAAAAATATACCTGCATCTCAGAGCACTGTGAATAATAAATACATGAATGTACAGTATAAGACTTAGGGGACACAATGGTGGTCTGAAAGAAAACAACTGTGAGGTCTGGTGAATTTGAAGTGTGTTTGTTTTTATCTGTTTAAAAGTTTAGTGCTTGTATAAACTTCTTTAAAAGCTACAGTAGAAATGTTTAAAATTTATATAGATATATATGTTATATATATATATATATATATATATATACAGGTTGACCATCACTAATCCGGCAATCAGTAGTCCGGAACAATCAGTAATCCAGCACAAATTTCGGCTAGAGTAATTTCCAATGTTTCCGCACTAATTTTAAAATTTCCCGGGTCGCTGCGCTAACTCACTCGCCGGCTGCTTCGATTTGGTGGCGCAGTGGTAGCCTAGCCTACATTATGCTGAACTCTATTCACATATTAACAGTATTATACAAACATTATCATAACGAATGTGCATCTTTTTCATGGATCTTTTAAAAAGTTATGCTTTACTACATTGTTTCCAATTGCGTATATTCTCATATTGCTTTTGTATTATAAATTACGATCAGTGTTTTGTTTTCGGAATCGATATCGCGGTGTTTATTTCGCCACATTTAACTAAGTTCAAAGCGCTTTTCTTGCTTCTAGTTAGCATAAATGAATATGGATACTTTATTTATTTGAGACACGGATATTTTTCGTTATACGAAATGTTTTTAAGTCGAAATATAACTTAAATACGTTTCGTTGTGAAATTAATTTAGCTATTTTTTTCGTTAATATATGACGTTCGCAGGAATCGTGGCTGGGCGTTTTGGGGGCATGTATGTTTTGTGTAAAAAAAATCAAGATTCCGTTCGCTATTTTCTCTTGATTTTATCATAATACGAGCTTTAAGTATTTATCTTTTATCGGCATGAAAACAGTAGTAATTTGTATTCTTTCATGCCCAGTAGTTTTGATTAAAATACATTCTCTAGAGTTTTATTTACGGTCGAGTTTCATCCATGTTGCCGATGCACGATAATTTATGGTCATTAGCAGCTTGAACATTGTTTTCTCAGCTTCAGCTACAACTTACAGCTTTAAGTTACTATAGCAGTATATTTCCCTGCTGATCTTTTCTCCAAAGCGAATAAGGGTATAGTGTAAAAAATATATCAGTCCTATTGTACAGTACTTAATGTCAATTGTAACATAACTACGGTAATTGTGTATTACCGTACGATGGTTGAAATACAAGCAAAACAGTTGTTATCCGATACAATTATTAGCAAAACAAGTTTCCCGTTCGGTTGTTTATGGCAGTAGGCATTTACGCAAGAGTATAACGTTACTAACAATACCTTTATCATTCTCTTTTACTTTTTTAACTAGCAGATGGAATAAAGAGAAGGAGGAAAAGAAGTTTTTCTATTGTAAGTTGGTCTCTCTCGCCGCTTGATTGTAGCTACTGCCTGGGCCTGCGGGAATTATAAAAATATTTCCTAAAAATTTTCGTACCGGTATTAATTGCTAACCCCATCGTAATCGTAAACTCGAAATATCGTAAGTCGAATTTTCGTAACTCAAGCACTACCTGTATTTGATAATTGTCTTTTCTTTATTATCCAACTTGTACTGATTTATGGGATATGTTAATTCTAAGATGAGGTGCTTAGCTACTGGGTTTCATGTATTCTAGCCTAATAAATGGCTAATCCGGAAAAATGGTTTCATGTATTCTAGCCTAATAAATGGCTAATTAAAATGGCTAATCCGGCACCTCCAGGTCCCAATGATGCCGGATTAGTGATGGTCAACCTGTATATATATATATATATATATATATATATATATATATATATATATATATATATATAAAGATTACCTAGATGTGAAATGCTAATTTAAAAATTTGGTTCATATTGGGAATTAAACTGTGACAGTTTAGAAGATGAAAGCAGTTGCAGATAAAGTTATGATTACGACAAGAATTGAGAAATGCTGAATTTAGAGCTATCTGGGGTTATTTGGAAACATCTGTACACTGAGTTTCAGTAAATAGAATATTACAGTAACTTTGAAATATGATAATTGTAATTTTGTGTATAAATGTTTGTTCAATAGAGGTTATTTAAATAGTAATGTCTTAATATTTAAACTTTAAAATATAGAGAAAAAGCTTTTCTATTTCCACTATTGATATGCCAGTTATGTGTTCTCCAGGATTGTTAACCTTTGAAGTGATTTGTAAAGCTTTATGGGAAAGATGATAGTCTGTAGAGGGAATTAGATGGGGGTCTAAGACCTTTGATGGAGTTGATATATAAACTTTAATCCCATTCCTTTTACTTCCTTTTGACATTGCTTAAAAAATTTGCAATGCTTATTGAGAAATCTGTTATTGGAAAGTGTTGTATGGCTCTATAAAAATCATAGAATATACAGTAAGCATATGGGTCTTTGGATGAGTGCTGTGTTTAATTTTTGGAATTATTTACAGGTACGCTGGGCTGATGTGGAGGAAAGAAAAAAACAGACCCAGGCCCGTGAGCGAGGATTTATACTTGGGCAGACAGATTGGAATCGCATGACTGACCTGTCTGATGGCGAAAGCGCACTAGTTCAAATCCGGTATATTGAGGGACGTGAGAAAAACTGATTTTAAGAATTTTGTTGTTAGTAGTTAAGTTTTCTTTTGTAATTGTATGAAAAATAATGTATAATTGATTTTTATCATTGCAGGAATTATCTGGCACTGGTGGGTATTTTAACTATACTGTCACCTTTATATCCCAGTTTTGGATATGTAGAAAAAATAAAGCTTACGATTTCTTTATGTGTATTTTTTTTACCCTTATATTGTTTTGTTAAACTTTCCACACTCATAGTCATCTTTCTTGGGAAACAATGCGTCATCATGTCAAATGCAAAACTCATGTTCAAGGGCTAGAAATATACCCAATATCCTATTAAACTTGGGGAATTTGCTCTTAACCCAAGGGATTTATGAGTTTGTTAACCCTTAAACGCTGACTGGACGTATCGTACGTCGACTAAAATTGTCTGTTGGGTGCGGAGTGGACGTACCGTACGTCGACTACAAAAAATTTCAACCTTTGGTCAACTTTGACTCGACCGAAATGGTCGAAAAACGCAATTGTAAGCTAAAACTCTTACATTCTAGTAATATTCAATCATTTACCTTCATTTTGCAACAAATTGGAAGTCTCTAGCACAATATTTCGATTTATGGTGAATTTTTGAAAAAACTTTTTCCTTACGCCTCTTGCTGTAACTCGCCGAAAATTTCAGAAATTCTTTTCGTCATTTTGTCGTAAGTTTTGCACTGTTTTATATTAGCCGTTACATAAAGTTTTATATATGGAAATGTGTGCAGTTTCATGTAAAATACAGCAACATACAACCCATGGTTGTAGCTTTTATCAGTTTGGAAATATTTTCATATAAACCATGATAACTGCCAAAATTTCAACCTTCGGTCAACTTTGACTCGACCGAAATGGTAAAAAAACGCAATTGTAAGCTAAAACTCTTACATTCTAGTAATATTCAATCATTTACCTTCATTTTGCAACAAATTGGAAGTCTCTAGCACAATATTTCGATTTATGGTGAATTTTTGAAAAAAAACTTTTTCCTTACGTCAGCGCCAGAAATTCTTTCGTCACGTTGTCGTAATGTTTGCACCGTTTTATATTAGTCGTTACATAAAGTTTTATACATGGAAATGTGCGCAATTTCATTTAGAATACAACAGAAAATAACTCATGGTTGTAGCTTTTATCAATTTTGAAATATTTTCATATAAATCACGATAACTGCCAAAATTTCAACCTTCGGTCAACTTTAACTCGACCGAAATGGTAGAAAAATGCAATTATAAGCTAAAACTCTTACATTCTAGTAATATTCAATCATGTACCTTCATTTTGCAACAAACTGGAAGTCTCTAGCACAATATTTCGATTTATGGTGAATTTCTGAAAAAAAAAAAACTTTTTCCTTATGTCTGCGCGCGGTAACGCGGCCGAACATCTCGGAAATTCTTTCGTCACGTTATCGTAATGTTTGCATCGTTTTACATTAGTCGTTACATAAACTTTTATATATGAAAATGTGGGCAATTTCATGTAGAATACAACAGAAAATAGCTCATGGTTGTAGCTTTTATCAGTTTTGAAATATTTTCACATAAATCACAATAACTGCAAAAATTTCAACCTTCGGTCAACTTTAACTCGACCGAAATGGTAAAAAAACGCAATTGTAAGCTAAATCTCTTACATTCTAGTAATATTCAATCATTTATTCATTTTGCAATAAATTGGAAGTCTCTAGCACAATATGGTGAATTTTTGAAAAAAAACATTTTCCTTACGTCCACGCGGTAACTCGGCCGAACATCTCAGAAATTCTTTCGTCACGTTGTCGTAATGTTTGCACCGTTTTATATTAGTCATTACATAAAGTTTTATATATGAAAATGTGCGCAATTTCATGTACAATGCAACAGAAAATAACTCATGGCTGTAGCTTTTATCAGTTTTGAAATATTTTCATATAAATCACGATAAATAGAAAAAATTCTTCTTTCGGTCAACTTTAACGCGACCGAAATGGTCGAAAACTGCAATTGTAAGCTAAAACACTTACAATCTAGTAATATTCAATCAATTAGCTTCATTTTTCAACAAACGGGAAGTCTCTAGCACAATATTTTGATTTATGGTGAATTTTTGAAAAAACATTTTTTTACGTCCGCGTTACATTTAATTCATGCATCATTTTGTGATAATATTTTCTCTGTGTTGCTTTGATCATTTTACAATTTGTTATATACCAAAATCATCGCAATTTAGTGTGCAATACAAAGAAAAAAAAATAACCCGTTAGCTTTAACCGTTTTGCTCACAGCGCGATTTGTATAAAATTATATATGAAATTTTTTTTTGCGCTGTCATATATTTCAATATTTATATATGATAATGATATTTTTTTCATTTCTGATGGTTGCATACTAAACTTCAGGCAATGACAAAAAAAGGAGCCAAAAATGAACTCTTAATCTTAAAAACTAAGCGTGCTGTGATTTTTTGAAAGAAAACTTTTTTTTCTGCTTCGGCGCTAACTCCCGAACGCCGCCAGCATACGGGAGACGTTTTTGTAAATAGAGGCTCGGCCTTTAAGGGTTAATTGTAAGTAGCCATTTTCCGAGCAAACATTTACTCAAGGATAATATGTCAAATGCTTATTTTGACCACTGTACTTTTATGAAACTTTTAGAAAGAAATTTAAAAATTATTCTCTCTCTTCCCACAAGACCTCTTTCTTTTTCTAAAATTGGTCAAGTACACACACATCAAGGCATTCTTCCAATTTAACATTTTTTGTATTTATTGTGATTTGCTAATCATTTTCACTCATTCATTATTCTGAAGTGTCTTTTAGTGACTACAGTAGTTAGTTATTGTAATTAGGGTTATTTTGTTCAGTAAATTTCTTCGTTTTTTACTCTTGGAGGTTCCTTGTTCATTTTAACTTTTTGATAATGCAATTCTTTTGCTGCAAATACAGTATTTGCTTTTGTGATTTTTTTTAAGCATCAAATTCAAGCACAGGCAGTCCCCAGTTATCGGCGATCTGGTTTTACGGTGCTTGTCTAGCGACGAAAATCGCCAATTTCCGCTTATCGGTGCTGATACATACCTAACAGAAGTGCCGATAAGACTGAAAAATGCCGAAAATGGCTGATTTTTGGCTGTCGGCGATTTTCGGTTATCGTCACACTATCAGAACAGAACCCCCTCCGATAACCAGGGACTGCCTGTAATTGCTTTGATTTTGCATTATTGTTTTGCCTACCAATTTCAAAGTAACAGACTATCTTTAGCTCATTTTCTTCATTCAGGTTTTCTCTTTACAGTAAACATTTTCTCTTTAATTCATTATTTTGAAGTTAAAGTAATTGTATTTTCAAGCATATACTGCATTTGTAATTTGTAATTCTGTGTACGTGTGTGTGTGTGTGTGTGTATTGCAGGAAGTTTTTTTTATTATGCTTAAGTGGACTGTTTAAACAATAATATTAATAAAAATGTTCACTATGCCACTGTATCTTGTATGGGGACATGCATACAGCATCTGTAAATGCTTCGTGTACCCCTGTTGGTCCTAGGGGCAAGTCTTGTTCTCACCTCTCCACCAATAAGGAATGTGATGGTTGGTGTCCCTGACAGTGGTAGAGGTTTAGTAGGAAGAAGGAAATGGATAGGAAGCATTCGCCAGTCTCTGGGACAAAATACTTCTCCAACGACTGTTCCAAACCCTTCCAATTCTTACTATCCATGTTATTCCTTTTCCCCTACCTTCTTGGCATACTGCTCTCGTTAGCCTGGAGGTGGTATGTGCAGGAGGAAGGTTGTTTACTATGCTCTCCCCTCAAATTTCTCTTGAAATTCCAGCCCAAAGCTCTTCCTTAGTAGGACCTTGACCCATGGTACCCCACTCTCTCTTGTTTACTTGTATTGATTCTCTTGAAATTCCAGTCATGCAGATGTCTTTGGTCAGTTACTTGTGGCTTTCTTTGAACATCCAGGGGAGTCCCTCTTTTGCTGCATTCCTAGTGTTCAGGCACCTTTATTTCATACTGAGTAGGTTACAGGAGTCATTGACCCCTTGCATGCTTTTCACAACAGGGTTCATGGCATTTTCAGGTGGATTGTTCAACATCCAGTCTGCTGACAGAGACAACCTCCCACCTAAGGAGTGAGTCTCCTACATAAAGGCAATGGTTTGCATTTCCATAGGAACAAATGACAAATTTTTAAAGTAATTTGTATTTTTCCCAATTTTACAAACCGGAGCTTTTATCAGTGTCCATCAAAACCATCCTACATGATCCCTGAGGCTGAAGAGAAGTGTTTGGTGACAACAGGTGAGTGAGGGATTGACCATTTCCAGCTCACACTGAAGGGTACTGATATATAAAAGGAGATGGTTTGTTACTTAGGAAAAATGCAAAATTGTAATAAATTTTTCACACTGAGATTTTACTCAAAGCTCTTGAGGTATGCCCAATGGGACTGTTAATCTTGGTGGGCCATATTTTATCAGTTGGTGTGGATGTAGGCCATTCATCGTCCTCCTTGATCATCAGTCCTCATATTTTGTAGCAAATACAGAGGCATGTTGTATTGGATTGGATTATAGAATTCAGGAGGATTCAGCTGCTGCTTCTGCTGTTGCTATTTCATCCATTAGTACTTGCAGTTGGAGATGCTCCTGCTCCTTCTTTAGCTGCAGCCTGTCTTGACCTGTTCCTGCAGGCTAGGAAGGGGAAGAAGTGCAAGCAATGTCCTTACATCTCATCCCCTAGGTCGTCCTCATCCTCTTCTTCACCCTCCTTCGACAAGGAGAAGTAAAAGGGAAAGTCCAAGAAGGTCTCTTACAAGAAGTCCTGTAGAGCTTTTAAGTGAGCACTCTTTCCAGTCTCTGGGAGTGGATAGCTGTCAGACTGAGTACTCTCAGTAACCTGTCCCATCACACTCTATCTTGGACACAAGGACTGCTTCCAGCCCTGTCAGCTGAGTTTTGCCAGAAACATGCCTGGTTTAGCCAGCACTACCTGCTTGCCCAACTTGGACCTGGTCCATGGATCAAGATCACTCAGTCAGAGAGTTCATAACAGGTCTCCCTCTCCACACAAGCCAGTGTGGAAATGATAACTGGTGGCTAGAGACATTAGATATCCCCAGAGCACAACAGGGTTTTAACTGTTACACAAGATATTTCGTTGCTTTTTATGTGAGCGAGTCTTGGAAAGTCTATGAGAGGCTTGTATTGTACATGATCTTTGTTTTGTAAACAGACCTCACCCTGGTAAATGGTGGTAGGCTAGCCTAAGTTTTCAGTACGTGACTCCATAGCATAGTTTCTTATTAAAGATATAAATGGTTACTAAACCGTACTCACTTTTATTTTACTGTGAAAGTTGAGGTGTAATCACAGCTAACATGTGCTGCCATATCTTCAGGTTCCTTGTAGTCCTAGTTTTAAATAAGCAATATAAAACCTAAATATAATTTACGCTTTTATATTGACATTAAAGTTTCTCAAATAGGGAATGTGTTAAGAAGCAGTTTTATATTTTTCATTTTGTTGCTCTTTAGTGTAATATCTTGGAATTCTTTTGTTATTTTACTCAAGAGGTGAAACAATGCTTCTCATTTGACTGTTAGCAATCAAGGATACAGATCAGACATTTAAAATCAAACGTGGGAAATTTTGTAAATCATTCTTTAATCAGAACAAAGAAAACATGGTATAAATGTAGTCACATTTTGAATCTACCATGAAATTTATGCACCAGTAGTCTACTCACTTCTTTTACTTAGCGGTTACAGTCACATGGATTTTCTTAATCTAGTCTGCTGTGAAATTTATGTCTCTAACATTGCTAGGTACCTGGTGTAGAAACTAGACTTCATCTATCCAGCAATGCCAGTATGACAGCAAATGTGGTTGGAGTAACTCAACATGTAGACCAGAGTTGTTAAAACCTTTAGAAAATATGCTGATCCACTTGTTTCAGAATACTCGCCTTGCCAATACCAAGGTTGTGACATACGAGGCTGCTCTTTCAGAGCTTGTACTTTGAGGTTTGTGTATAGACTTCAGTGCTAAACGTTTTAGTTCCACTCTGGTCCTTTACACTGCAAAAACTTGCTCCTGTAAGGGCTATTATTCCCTTGTTCTTGACTAAGGTTGTTTTGCTCCTCTTGTCTTCTGTCATTCCCCTCAATTCAGTTGTCCCAATATGACCATAGCATGAATGCTCCAGAAGGCAGTTTTCTTGACTGCCTTAGTGTCAGGGGCCAAGATCAGCTAACTTGGCTCTCTGAGATAAGGGACAATGCTTCATCACTCGTATCACTAGATGCCACTTGCCATTGTCCCCTGGCCAAAAATGAGCCCTGATTGAAGAGGGGAAAACCACCATTCCTATGTAAGAACTAAATGTTACAGATAAATTATGCCCAGTCCAGTAACTTCAGGTAAACCTAGCTGTCACTGCTACCTTCCAGATGGTCCTCCTTACACCCTACCGATAACTGTGCCTAGTTATTTTGCATTTCATCCTTTCACAGTTAGGTCAGTCACCTCTGTGTCATATAATCATTACACAGTAAGTTCTTTATCCCTCCTAATTGTTCTGACAAGAATATAAACCTGTGCTTTCATAAATGGAGTTTCTCTCGCAAGGCATGCTTCGGGTGTCAGTGACCCTAAAACAAAATCCTATCACATAGGCCTATGCCCTTGTGTTACATACCTAGTCCACTGTGTTCTCAGCTGTCATAGTGCCCGGTTGTCATTGCATGTCTCCCATTTCCTTTGCTGAGATTTTCTCTGTGTGAATTCTTGGTGTTTTCTTATTTTCCCTGCTAACTGTGATAGTGCCTTCCAGTAGCTGAAGATAGTATATGCATGCCGTTTGGTACATTTTTGGAGGGGCAAGAAGTCTTTTTGAGTGCGTTTCCCTTTGTTTGTTGTGTGTGAGCCACATGGTCAACTTCCCTTTGTATGTGTTGTGCGTGTTGCTTGTCTCATACAACCCCATGTGCAGAATGACTACTATGAAACTAATAAGCCTAAGTTTAGGTGTTGTATGGGGAAAGACCAGTCTTTTAGTATGTTTATATCCCCTTAACCAGTCAATCTGCATTTCGTGTAAGGGGAAAGTGCATGAGAGGTGATAAGTGTGATGAGTGTGAAGGACGGCAGGAGTTGCAGTGGGCTTTGTACGAGAAAAGGAAATGGAAGATGACTACATCTTCTAGGGAGGCCACAATGAATCCTTCCCCGGTTCCAGCCTCTCCCAGGCCCCCCTCCAGCAATTTCTACATTCTCTTCTTTATCTTGGGGTGAACAAAACTTCTGGGAGAAGCACTCAAGCAACTTCTACAGTTTTTGGCCAAACAGGACCAGGCAGTCCAATTGCCCTCAATCAGAGATCATCAGCTTCCTATCCTGGTTCTCAGCGATTGGAATCTAGTTCCTTCAGAGGCGCTGATCTCTTAGGGAGTAGCAGAGAGCGAGGTGTGAAGAGGGAAAACTCCTCGTCTGCTAAGGTGATGTCGAGTGGACTTTGCAACCTCCTCCTCTCCCCCATCAAGGTCTTAGTGTCTGCAGCAGGGACAATCGGTGGCAATGTTGGAGATGGGTTGCTGTGAGAAGTCGCCATCTATTGCTTATATTACTTCTTCAGGCATCTCCTCTGTGTCCTGCCACATCAACGACCCTCAGCATAGAGGCACAGGAGTAGGCAGGACAGGAGTGCTTTGTGGGACAGTGCCCACCCCAGGAGGAGGTCCCTCACCCTTCAGGGGTCAGGACATAATCATCAGAGTGCATCGTCAGGCTGGCCCCATAGGGTGCGAAGATGTTCCTGCTCCAGTGGTAGATCAGGGGACAGAGCATCTAGACCCCAATCGAAAGACAGGACAAATACTCAAGGGTTCTGTTTAGGAAGTCCTCTCCCCACTCCACTTCCCACAGTTCTGGACATCAAGGCTGTCAGCCCAGAACAGGGTGAAGGCCTCCCCCTCTGCAGTGCTACCAGAGTTCCAACCTGCAGATTGTCAACAACATACTAATGACTGGGTGGAAAAGGACCTCAAAGGAAGGCCTCCTCCTCCAACAGGGAAACAAAAGCATCAACAACCCTGGCAAGAGTAGAGTGGAGAGACACACCATCATATTCAAAGTCTAGAAGGACTTGGCATATTTAGAGGTCTTGGAAGAAGAGTGAGGATTCATAGACCTGGTGGCCCACATCAGTTGTTGTTTAGGCCTCGCAGACCTTCCAGCATCCATCCCCAACAACCCCAAATGGTGCTTGGTTCTAGCAAATGGCAGAGATGACTCCTGAGGCAAAATAGTAATTCCACCTCCCAGTTTTGCCCCTCCCATTGCCCTGCCAGTCAAAGTACTACACACTGGAGAAGGCCACCACCATCCCTAGGAATTTAAACTTGACGATCTGAAGGCTAGTGAACAATGTCCCCCTCGACCAATTCAAACAACAGCCAATGAAGTTCGGTGGTGCAGAGCCCTCCAACATTGACCTGGCCTTGGCGAGGACAATCAGAGCCATCTCCTGGTTTGAGAGGTGCCTGGACGCTGTGATTATGGAGAAGTGGCTTGCCCTTAAGATGTACCTGGGCCCTTGAGGTAAGTTATTGTCCTACATAGTTTGATTGGTGGGCCATCTGTGGGTGGGAGTCCTTCCTGTAAGTTGTTCAGTGAAATAGCCTAATGCAAGATTTGTTGGATGGAAGAAAGAATATGAATGGAGGTACAGTAAAAAGAATGAAAGGGATTGCATCGGGAGTCCAAAAGGATGCTGAAAAGAACCTTAAGTAATGCCTATAGTAGTGCACTGTGTGAGGTGCACTGATGGCACTACCCCTCTACAGGGGAGGTTGTATAAGGGCACAGGCCTAAGTGATAAGATTTTTTGTTTCTAATTCAGTGACAGCAGAAGTGCACTTTGTGCAAGAAACTTCATTTAATGAAAGCTTAGGTTTGTATCCTAGGAAAATACAAATTCCTTTAAAAATTTGTAATTTCACTGTTATTACCTCAAGGGAATCCTTAAAAAAAGAAAAGTGATCCCTTACCTGACTGCCATCGACTATTTTTATCTGGGTTGTTGGAATCCCTTTCTGAGGAGCTAGGCCATTTTGTCACCTGTCAATTTCTTCTATTTACTTTGACAACAAACAGCTGCCATACTGTCAGAAAACTAGTTTTTCTTTGTGCAAAACATAATCGTATCTATAAAAATACAAACCTTCATTTTCACATAGGGATTTAGCTTGTGAACGAAAGTTGGAATGGCCATTTAACTTTCAGAAAAGATCGTTAACTGTCAACAGGTAGGGGGAAGCCCTGCCCACCTGTCGGCATGGACTCGCTCGCCTGGTAAGACTTCGGTCCTTGACAGGTTGGGAAAGGGCTCTCATGATCTCTCCCCTGTCCCCTCCAACTCCTCTGGGTTTTCCAGGAGCTGAAAGGGCCAGGTTTCAGGACCAGGACCATTCTCAATCCCATCCCACCCCCACCACAGAGGTTTACGTATGGTGTCACTCCTCAGGCCGGACAGGTTGTATGCCTGAAAGGTGAGAGATCACCAGGGTGCCTCTAGCGAGTGTCCTCCTGCAGAGAGGACAACTTTGGAGGACTGAGAACTGGAAGGACCTGAGGGTCCTATGCCCCGGGACACCCCTGAGCTGCAGAGGCACTTTGTGAAGATCATTAAAAGGATCCATCATTTTAATGGTCTTGGGGAAGAGACAACATGTGGCCGTCCTGCTGATTGTTCTTCAGTCATCAAGTCTTCATGGGGACCACAGAGTGAACCCAGGGCTCTGATTGGCCTTCCATGGTTGGAACTTGAGAGGATTTTGGACCAGGTGTATTCTAGTTTGTGGGCAAGACAATTCCCTCTGGCTCATCAGCGGAAATACTGTTCTCTCAGAGAGTTCTTTGCTGACCAAACAGGTGAACCCGGACTTGACTCGTCTTTGTCTGGGTTGGTGCTTGACCATCTCCATGGGGAGGAAGTCTCCCTCTCGCAGGTGGTGGTGGTGGCATTGGAGTCGACTGTCATGTCAGCACTCCAGACCGTCTTTTGGCTAGATTTCTGATTCCTTACAGTGGCCAGGATCACAGCCTCATTGGGAGGGGAAACCTCTGAAGAGGCTGCTGCTGTCAAGAGACTGATGTTATCTGGAGGTAGGCCAATACAGGCCAATACTTCCCTTCCCCACAGACACCAGACCAGTGGCTAAACCTGGTGCTTTAGAGGAGAGATGTGGTTTTGTCTACACTCTCAAAGTTTTTTTGGATTAGAGTTGGCAAGGGGCACTCAGGAACAGACCAGTCACTGGGATTCTCCTCTCTTTCCATGGAGTGAGGTGGAGGCCATGGTAGAGAGGCCTTGTGTTGAGAATGACAAGCTTGGTCTTTGTGTGGCACTGCAAGGCTGGCCCTTCCTCTTCAGGTCAGAGAAAGTCCCAGATTTCCTCCTGTAGAGGAACCCAGTCTTCTTCTGTCCTGGTAGCAAAAGCTGCACAGTCGTGTCCCTTTCGGCCCCGTCCATCCTAGGGAGGGCGGCAAGGGCAAGGAGGAGGGAGGAGGACACAATGGGCAGCATTCCTCCTTGTTGCTGCCGATGGTTGGGGGTGCCTGCTGAGCCATTGGGAATTTGGCAGCAAAATGAAATGGAAACCTGGGCAATGGATGTTTTTCGGGATGGGTATCCACTAGCCTTCGAGTTTCTGCCACCTCTCACTCTCAAACCGGTCTGATTCCAGACATACATTCCTGGCTCAGAAGTATCAACCTTTGGGATGAATTGAATACGATGCTTCAGAATTGTGCAATAGAAGTCATGAAGGCTCAGTCTCCAGGGTTTTACAGCTATCTATTCGTGGTGGAGGTGACAAGTAGCTGGAGACTAGTCATTGACATCTCTCCTTTGAACAGGTTCATTTGCCAGGCCCAGTTCAAGATGGAAACAGTTCACTCAGTTCTAGAGTCCATCCAAGAGAGTGAATTGATGTTTTCGGGGGACCTAAAGGATGCTTATTTTCAAATATCCATTCATCGGTCCTCTTGGAAGCATCTCCATTTTACCCTCAGGGGGATGGTGTTCCAGTTCAACGCACACTTTTGGACTGTCAGCCGGCCCCCAAAGTGTTTACGTTGATTTCTGCTTGGGCCAATTCGGATGGGATATGTCTGTCGAGGTACCTGGATGATTGGCTAGTTCTGGTGAGCTCATGACAAAACTTGAAAAGTTTTGTCATGATCTCGGCTTGGTGATAAAACTTTGAGAAATCGGATCTCACACCCAAGCAGTAAAGTACCTGGGCATGCTGGTAGATACGGCAACAGTGAAAGTTTTCCTTCAGGTTCTCACATCAGCAAGTTCTAAGAGGTGGCTTAGAAGTTCCTGTCTCAACAGGAACAGCCTGCTCAGCAGTGGCAGGTCGTTCTAGGTCACCTGTTGTCATTGGAGAAGCTGGTCCCTCATGGGTGGCTTCACCTATGCTCACTTCAATGGAGGCTAAAGGGGTTCTGGTCTCTGGTGAGAGACCGTCCTTTCTATTCTATTCCTTTCTCCAAGGGAGTACGGAGACTTAAGTTGGTGGTTGGATGACAGGAACCTCATAATTGGCGTGCCACTTGGCACTTCCCCTCTGGAGATGCTTCTGTGCGCAGAAGCATCAAATGAAGGGTGGGGTGCACACCTGGAGGAGTTGCTACCATCAAGTGTGTGAGACCAGAACAAGAAGCACTTCCACATCAGTATCTTGGAACTGAAAACTGTGTTTCTGGCCCTTCAGGAGTTTCAGGATCAAGTGATGGGGTATGGTGGTGGCATACATCAACAAGTAAGGGGGAATGGTCTCCTTCCAGCTTCGCTGGTTGGTGGTGCAAGTGCACAAGTGGGCAGCAGCTCACTCGGCAGAATCCTCAGAGGTTGTGTACGAGAGAAAATGGGTCTTCTTCTGTAGTTGGTGTCATCAGTGGAGTATCTCTCCAATCAGAGCAACTCTTCAGCAGGTAGCAGACTTTCTAGTCTTTCTTCACTGAGAGAAGCTTCTCTCTGTCTCAGCCAATAAGGACTACAGATCTGCCCTCGGCCAAATCCTTAATTTGAAAGGAGTCTGCCTCTCTTCTTCGTGGGAGATCTCCATGTTCCTGAGAAATTTCAAAGTGACTTGCTCACCCAGAGAACTTGGGCCCCATGAATGGGATGTGACTCCCCGTCTTGAGGAGCCTGACTCGTACCCTTTTTAAGTGATTGAGAGAGTTGTCAGACAGTGATCTGACCCTTAAGACTTTTCTTGCTTGCCCTGGCTTCAGTGAAGAGAGTTGAAGAGCTTCATGGCCTCTCCTTTGGTGTCAAGCACTCAAGGGGATGGGGATCAGTTATGCTCGAGTTTGTCCCAGAATTCATTGCGAAGACTCAGAATCCGTTGGTCCCTGATGCCAGATTTGAGTCCTTTTCGATCCTCTCCCTACAAGACTTTGTTGGTAGTGATCCAGATGAGATGCTGCTGTATCCGGTTAGGGTGCTGCAGTACTGTCTTAAGAGAACTCGACAGCTCAGGCCTGAGCGCTGATGCCTCTTCTCTAATACTGGCTCGACCAAGAAAGATTTGTCCTAGAACACAATCTCTTTCTGGCTGCATGAGACGATCAGGCAGACATATGCCTCATTTGGCAAGGAAGATGGGGGTGGGTATGGTCCGGGCAAGAGTTCATGAGGTCAGGGGCATGGCCTCGTCCCATGCATTCCAGAAGAACCTGTTGGTTCAACAGGTGTTAAAAGCTGGGGTGTGACCGTGTCGGACCACATTCACCTTGTTTTATCTGTAGGAATTTGCCCACAAGTCTTTACACATTTTTCTTGGGTCCTGTGGTGACTGCCCAACAAGTTGTGTAGTTCATGTGGTTCCCTTAAGGGGACAAGTGGCATCTCATCAAAGGTATTTGGTGAGTGAGGGAATGCATGCGAGTGACTGGTTTCCTCCCTCCCTTTTTTCTTCACGTTCCTCTCACTTAAGGCAGAGTCGGGTTGTGAGCCAGGATGTGCTGGAAAGAGAATTGCAGGTGAGTAGCATGATGGGGTATCCTGTCCATTTTTTTTTATTTTTAGACTGATTTATGCAAGTTGCCCTCTCTCTAGACAAAGAGGGATGGATAATGAAACAAACCCATTGGTTTCAATAGCATGTTTTATTTTCTCAACATTTACTGGTTCTTGAACCTTCAGGTAATGAAAGCACACTCATTATTTTACGCCAGAAGTCTAGCAGTTACAACATCCCCTATGTTCAACAAGCTAGAGGTGTGGGATACCTTCCTCTGCTCTTCCAGACCAGGAAGGTAGTCCAGGGTGGGTAGAACCAACCAGTCAGTTCAGCAAGTACCTAGATTCCTCCGACCAATGAGTAAGTCTCACTTTCAAAGTTTGTATCTGTCTAGGAACAAACAGCAAATTTTTAAATTCATTTGTATTTTTCATAATATATAAACTTAAAGTTCTTTACATTAATGGCCCACCTCAGTCACCCCTCACTCTGGTACCTGGGCTGGAGTGCATACTTCCCCTCACCTGTGGATAGTTAACATTCTTGTCTGCAAGTTAAACAGCCATTCCAGCTCGTGTTCACAGGTGAAATCCCCATGTAAAGAATTCAGGTTTATATGTTGGGAAAAATATAAATTACATTAAAAATTTGCTATTTTTGGGAGCCACTTGGAGTCCTTAAGCCCACCCACTTTCTCTGATGAAAAGGCATGGGAATCTGTGGTAAAAAGTTTTCTTTCACAGACTTGGCGAGTAGTGGTGAACAAGACAGATTCGTGCACTGCCACATTTGTGAAAGAAGGGTGAATAGCAATACTCTGGGTAATCGTTGGTAGGCATGGGGAAAAGGGTCTTCCTGCCTTGAGTTGTTTTCATGTTCTGTGCCAACAGGCACTATTCTAGCCAAGACCAGCAATGAGAGAATTATTTGTTGGTCTTCTTAATGGAGCTCCTGGTAAGACCAAAAGGATAATATTATGAGGACTCATAGCAGCTGCCAAAAACAGGTTTTACATGAGTTAAAACTTGGCAATATGATACCACTTACTTGCACCATTACCTCTTAAAACAAAAAAAACAGTAAAACAAATTGTTTTATATTTTTTATTAATTACTGGCTATTAACA
Organism: Macrobrachium rosenbergii; assembly: GCF_040412425.1. Lineage (NCBI taxonomy): Eukaryota > Metazoa > Arthropoda > Malacostraca > Decapoda > Palaemonidae > Macrobrachium > Macrobrachium rosenbergii. The sequence goes on along the minus strand of NC_089765.1, from coordinate 28,724,460 downwards.
TCACAAATGATACAAAATCCAGAAACAATACCCTTTCAGCAGTTATACAGTACTTCAGAATATATAGTTTTGCATTCAAGGTTACTGACAAAAAATACATTACAGAGAAGGAGCAACTTCAGACAATTTAGAGCTGCTCTAAAAATGGTGAGATTTTACTCTTCCTTAGACTGTTCCTTACTAACAACACTGATTATCAGTTAAACATCACAAAGCCCAGTTCAAGATAAATACAGTGATGGCAGATCACTGGACAAATCTGAAAAATCAACTTCACTACTGTACCCATGAACAAGGTATATAATCCAGATATGGTTATTGATTGAAGAAACTTAAATTTTAGCAATTGTCTTCAAGATCTCAATAATCAAATTCACACAGTAAGCACTGCAGTCTGATTCCCTTCAGTGAAATACCCATTTGTGCACATGAACTTCAATTCCCAACCTTGCTTCCCTTCAAAAATACATATACGTATTTCAACTCTAAAGATTTCTTCAATCTGTAGTAATGAATAAAATCTGAATATCAGTCTTAATGGATGGTTTTATACATGCAAACTTAGTAATCAGCAGACATGTAACCTTACTGAAGTAGTACAAAATTTAAATAGATCTATGTGATCCAAGGATACCTAGAGATAAGACAAATTAATATTCCAAAGCATAATCAATATTTACTTGTTTTCTATCAAGTCAAATAACTTTACTTGAAATATCAACTACTGACTCCCAATCTAGCAAATGGATGTCCTCCTTTAACACTTTTTCACAAATAAAAAACATAAATACTTAAAACTACAAAATTATTCACTAACTCATTTTGACTAGCATATTTTACACGAATATTTTTAATCCTGTACCTGCAATAAAATCATTACTTGATACATTTTTCTCACATCTTTCTTTGGGACATAATCACATTAATTCATCAGTGTAATAAGTATTGGCTAATGTGTATGTACAAAATACATACACAAGTATACTCAGTAAACAGACTACTGAATATCATGCACACATGTATAGCACATGCTGTAAGGAGCCAATGTTCTGGTTTTTTGTATATGGAAATTTCAATTTTGTTAGAAATATTTTGATTAAAGTACTTTCCCCTTATTAAAATTTTTGCTTCATCCAATCAAGCATATGGCAGGCACACACATTGTAAAAATTCAGTATATATGCTGTGTATTTATGCATAAACAATAAGGATTAACAAATATGCTTGCTTTCAAAATTCATTCCACATCATAAAGGTTTTAGTAACTCCACCTTTCACATACAACTGGAATAATTTTATAGGGGCTTTGAGGCATACAAAAATTAAGACATTTTGAATTCATGGATTTACATGGCACTTCCCATCTATCAACATAGCAACAAAGAATTACATCTGTGCAATTCCAGCATGGTTCATAATTTATCGTCACTTATTTACTATGCACTGATAATAGTTCTCTTAGTATAATACAAAGCCTATTTATGCAAAAGAGGCTATAAGAGAGTTGAGTCCAAAGTTTAACTGGCTATGAATTTAGATTTTACTGCAGGTTACAGTGCATATGTCACAAAAATAATGTCAACCTTGTCAAAATTTTGGGATGTTACTGAACAATACTTAAAGTCTATAAACAACTTTTGTGATTGGAGGGAGTACTGTTTATAAAAAATGCACAGGTAAATAATTTTACTTTATTAAATGTCTGAATGTGAGTGCATATGTGAGAATTTACTAAAATTAATTTCTCAATCAAAAAATGCTTGGCTCACTGATAATTTTTCATAGTAAATATTTTCCAAAGTTACTTTATCTTACATAATAAGATTTAAAATTATACCATAGTCTGAGGAAGGGCTTACAATAACAAAAAATCAATTTATTTATACTAAAATTGGACCAAGTACTTGAAAGAATACCATGAATTTTGATTGCTCTATCACTTGGTTTTTACTGATATAGTCCAGCGACAGAATTTCACAAAATTAAGAGATTACATTCAGATAGACGTGCACATAAGAAAAAAATACCTTACAGCTCAATATTACCAATGAGCACTCAAGTTTGTTTTGCAGAAAGAAAAATTAACGATTCATGACACTAAAACTGTTACAATAAAAACAAAACTATAGACTATTGCATCAACCTTTTCTTAAAATTACCAAGTAATAAATATGTGGAAAAATGTACCATATAAAATTTGTATCTGACAATGTATTGCAGGGGAGATTTTTTCCTGAAAGAATGGTCTGACAATAAGGCTGCAGTTGTGATATGGAAGTTTAGCAATGATATGGTACATTAACTATTGTACAGATACTAAGTTAATTAATAAGAAGACTAAGCATCGAAAAGGGAGTTCAGTTGTGTATATATGGCATACGCACCAGGAACAGCTGCATGTACAGGATCACGTAGTATCAATGAGAGTGGACGAAGAAGCTGGCTGGTGTGGATATCGAATGGGCAGACTAAGAGATGATGATGTTGTAGCCAATCCTCCTTCAGATTTCATACCTGGACCTGGCAAGTAAGAAAATAAGTCATCACTTGGAAAAGTTTAAGGAGGAAAATCAAAGTAAAATGGAATAAAAAATTATACTCTGCATTTCATGACTCGAAGTAAAGGTACTCGTAGTATGGTAATGAATTATGTTATGGATATTTACAATTGCAAAATGTATTAACTTGAAAATGCACGCACCCAAATTTTATATAAAAATCTGTCAATTTATAAAGATAAGTCATGCACTGGAGAAATACTATAACATTATCAGTGAAATTTTTTTTATAAACTATAATTTTTGTAGTACCATTATTGACAGTAAACCCATAACAAATGTTGGGTTATAAATGGAATATGAAAAAGTACTGTACTTGAAAGATGATTTCATCTAGCATGAAACATTAAATTCTCACATCAAAAGACGGTTAGAGAAGAAACTGAACATCTAAAAAATATACTATAATACTTAAATGATTAAGCATGGATCAGACTTTCAGTCTTTACACCTTACATAAAATTCTTATTATGAGCTGAGTTTGCTGAGTAATATTTAAGACACTTCTGGAAACCAGATTCGTTGTCAATTTAAAAATCTCGTTCAGATGGCCACCAGAATGGGAACCTCACTTCATCTATCATAGGTCTGAATAAGAAGGAAAGGAAAAAGGATGAGTGAAAACTAACCCAAAGGAAGTGAAAGGAGAGAGAGAGAGAGAGAGAGAGAGAGAGAGAGAGAGAGAGAGAGAGAGAGAGAGAGAGAGAGAGAGAGAGAGAGAGAGAGAGAGAGACCCTAACTCAGTGGTTAGGCAACAGAGGGAAACAACTGACTACCAAAACAAGCTATCATTAGGAGTGGGCGGCCACTAATTTCTGCAGTATATATATAAGACTTGGTGTCTTTGCAGGTGTTAAAAGCTTCTTGACAATAACTGGCTTTAAAGGAATGAATTTGACACACATTTTAAAATATCTATTAATATTAAGACAGTGCTTAATGCATGTATTGTTCAAAACCATACGAGATCTTTTAGGTTGAGACTGATGACACAAACACAATTTTCCATCAACTTCTTGGTTATTTTGCAGAAGGTAGAAAAAGTCTGTGTTAAAAAATGTGTTCCTCCACAACTATAGGGAAATGGAAAATTAGTTCTGGACCAGCATCCAGATCTATCCCTGAATTTATTTAACTTACTCCTGGTGCAAATGCCACCCCTCTATAAAGTTTCATTATATTCATTAAACAGTTTTGTGACGAGGATAAACAGGAAAAGATGAATTTGCATTCCTCCTTCCAACTTTGATGCAGGGAACAAATAAACAAAACTATCCAGAACTAATGTGAAAATGGAAGGACTTGGGCTAAAAAGAAGGTTAATTTCCGTCTCGCTGACACTACAACTTCAAAATATTGTGTAATCTCTTCAACTCCTTAGTTAACTGGATTTAGGACAACGGTCCTTTTAGTGACGTCAAAATAAAATGGAAAAATTTGTGAATGAAATATAGTGGAGAACCAATTGGTTTATGTATTTCCAAGTAAATTGTTGAATTCTTTTTTCTTGCAGAAGATTAGTAATGTACACTACCCACAAACAAATCAATTCTTTAATACTATATAAGCTATAATTAGCATTAGGAATACACTTTATCTAAGTACCTGTAGTGAAATAATTATCACTATTATAAATAAAATAAAAACACCAAAATATTAGATTACCAAAAGGGATTATAGAGGTTCAGCATCCCTCATCACCACAGAACAAACCTAATAAGGAAACTTAGCGCCATTTGTATAAACAAAGTAATGTAACCTGTTCAAGTGTGCCTGTTGCTTATGATATCTATTTGTATGTCAAGGACTACCAACTAGTGTTATAAAACTTGAAGAGTTTGCTAATGCCAAAGGCTATGTCAACAAGATGATGGCTCTTGAAATTTTAGTTTTCCTATGTTTCGTACTGGAAAAGCAATACAGTGTACATCAAAAAGTAAACATTCAGCTTGTCCAAGTTCCTTCCTAAGGCACAATGCAGTACTACAATAAGTCTTTAAATTCCCAATGAACCACATTTGTCCTCATCAGTATCAATATTACGGCCAAACAATCTCATTGCAGTTTATTTCCTAAACCCAAAGTGACAAGCCTCTCTTGTGCATGTAAAAATTAACATTCCTATGATTATTTGGCTTAGAGAATTTACTTCTTTAATTTTAAGCTATGAAATTCTTTCACTAACTTTTTAATCTTGTTAATCATTTCTCCTCAAAAAGAAGCCTTAATCTTTGTGGTAAAGCCCTACTTTTCTGCCTTTTTCTGACTTTTATTGTTACATTAGTTATCCTAATTTCAACTCTCCTCCATCCAATCCTCTTGATGTGAGAAACAAAACTACACTGAATACAGAATTTCATGTAATGAACAAATAACTTAGCTGGTTTATCTAAAGCAACCCTTCATGAATGATGGGCCTAACTTCTATCAATTTAATCTCACTTTGGGCCAAAAGGTTTGACACAACATGAACAACAGATATTTCTAAACAGTTAACTAGCTAACACATACATACACTGTTACATAGAAGTATCAGTGGCATAGGGTTCCATTTTTTAAAGAGATGGCTAAGTTTGGATACAGTATACATAAAACTTTACCTCCTCACAAAAAGGAAAAGTCGCATAAATTATCCCAAAAAAAGAAGTAATAAAAACTAAACACAGAACCTGAGATTCACCTTTGTAGTTCATAAATATATATTTTTTACGTAACAGAGAACAGCGACTACAGCACGCTAACTTAAGCTACTTACAAAATCATTTACCAGTATTATTGCTTAGCTACTTGAGGACGCGACAAAGGAGATGGTGTCGCGGCCCCCGGAAGGTAAGTGACCTCCCTCCTAAAGACAATTCGGATATAAGCGCCTCCTTGCTTAAAGGTACCTCTGTAAACCAGTACATAACCAGCGTGCAATATGAAACTTAAGCTATAAAACAGTAAAATAAAGATTCTACACATTGCAGGGTGAAACAAAGGGTGAAAATAGGCTTCAATGCAACTAAAAGATATGTCATTCTGACCTAAATAATTAATTTCATCAAATTCAAAAAGCTACCAGCTTGCAGAAAAATATATACTTATGTTTTCCATCAACTGAAATATAGTTTATTAGCTCCTTCCCAATCTCTTAGAAAAACTGTAATATGGAAAGGTTCCAAAGCCAACTTAAAAGCTTCTGTAGTTCCTCAAAGCTTAAGAGGCTCCATACCAAAACTGTTGTTGTGCATATATACTCCACTACAAAACTAGTTTACTGGTAAAAGACTTACAGAATAATCAAAAGAGAACACCGAGTATTTTATACAAGAGTAAAATGTTACTTTTTAAAACTGATATAACTTTAATGTTAGATGAAAAAAAATAAATCAACCATGAAATAAGCTACAAAACAAAGACATAAAACTAACCAACGACCAAGTAATGCCAATGTAAAAAATATTGTTTTGGATTGTAACTAAGCTTACATATAAATTTGAAGGAAGTTATTGAGGGTAACGGTGAAGTATTTTTAGTTGTAATATATTATTTCTTTACAGAAAGTATTCATAAGACATAAAAGTTGAGCCAAAAAGTAGATATTTCTGGGTATCACATAAAAACTTTTTATCGGTTGACAGTGATATCACAATTTCTGGGAAATAGATACACTATAGCTCTTTTACTCCTTAAGCTCATCCTATCACATGAAATGTCATGTGTATCCCATATTGTGCGCTTGTGTGTGTGTATGTGTAACACCTGACTGCAGTACACCCATATATCTCTTTATATTAGTGCTTAGCAATGTTTCTTATTTCAAAGTCTGTGCAATGTCAGGCTGGAGGGTATGATAACTTACTAATTTTCAAAAACAGTAAGTTACCTTGCCAGTGACGATTTTTATGATTATGGAGAAATTGCTTATTGGTCTATTTCTTTTATCTGTCACTGTAAAGTTAACTTTCATTCTAGGATGCTCATTTATTGCAATATCTTAAAAAGGCAAAACTACAAATCTAAAGGTCCAAATGATCAAGTACAGTCAAAATAAAAAGGAAAATGTCTATATTTTGCTTAAAAAATATCCACCAAAATCAATTACATGGTAGTACAGATATATAAAGATTTTTGCACCACATGAAAATTTTGGAAATAGACTTTTCAGTGATATCTACTGATTATTGTTTTTGCCAGTCACTTCATAGCAAAACATACTAAATTTTGATAGTATAAGTATAAAGTCTGCTTATATTTAAAGTTAGTTATCTATATTACAATAGTAACTCATCTACTGTAAGTTGTCAGGAAAATGAATAATTTTTACCTAAATTTTTGGCAATTGCTAATATTCAGGAGGTACGGAATCTGAATAACTAATGTGCAATGAGGCAATGTGCTTGATAATATGATATGGTTGCAAAAGTATTAATTATACCCTCATATCTGATGGCATGGGCACACTAGTTTTATTAAGAATGAACGCAGTTAAGAATGCCATGTAACCTAATGCTATATGCAATACATTCAACATTTAACGAGAAAATAGCATTACTAGAGTATGTAACATATATTTCCATATTTCGATTGTCTTAATTAAAACTGTACTGCTCATTTTCATGTTGTGTTTCCTAAGCATTGTTGTAATAAAAGTACAACATACAGTACAGTATGTACACTACTACAGTTTGAAAGAGTGGCAAAAGCCACAGTCTTTTACTGAAATGACACTGTACAATACCATAAACGACGTGGGAATGGTCATTAGACATTTATTACATGGTTTACTCAGTTATACAGTATGGTGTAGCACTGTACAGCACTAATGCTGAATTCAGGCTTCTGAAGGTTGGCTCTTCCGTTTCAGACTTTGTGATAGACTAACTGTAAGTCTCATGGCGAAGCTTTGGACATTTTACAAGAAGGTACTGTGCTGGAGAGTTTCGTAAGTTCACTGGTTTGGCTGACAAGCAAATGCACATTGGATCACAGATCTATAATGTTGACATACTGGGTTTTTAAACCACTCTGTGTATACTAATACCTTGGCTGAAGAGTAGAAAAAGGAATTACCTTAAACCAGTAAAGATTACCACACGAGACAAACACAAGAGACTCTGAACTGAAGGAAAGATGCCAGGATCCTCAAACAAATCTCACAGATCCACAGTTCCTTTGTGAACTGTAGCTTTTAGGTAATTTTGCAGTTTTTAATAAGATTGTCCAAGTATTCAAATGAAAGAAAATTTAAGTATTTACTGTGTCATTTTTCGTTTCCTCTACATTTCCAACCCCAAGTTCATTGTCTGCAACTTTATCTTTGTTTGTAATTTTCTCGACTGCGAACGTTTTGAACTTTTTCACTTATTGTAAGTTTACATACACAGTACTGTATTGTATTTTAATGTAAAATAGACTCATTTGTAAGTGTATTTTATACGTTTATTGTTTATTAAACTTTCTTAGTTTTCTTGCCGTTTCTAGCCTCATGAGTCAAATGTGGGTTAATGCAAATGACTTCAAAGCTCAAAAAATTTTCCATTTAGTTGTCGATGACAATTCTGTAATTGATCGAATCTGTTAACCCAAAACCCACCAAAATTCGGAGCTCAATTGTACTTTCAACTGAGGAAAACGGATGGTCAAAAGGAGTAAATTACAGAGACGATATGCAGCCGCATATTGTACTGGCTGTTTTCATTTTTTCATATTATTTCTTAGTGTTTAAATCAAAATAACGACTCATTTTAGTTTTTGGTATGTTTAATAAGCCATACGGCTACTATATTAAGAAGATTCTTTATCTTTCCATATTAATCAAATTTAGAGTACACATATACCACATACTTGCAGTATACAGCACTAAATGACGTGCATACCTCAAAAATAAATATTGCTCCAGTTTACAAGTACAAATTATTATGGTAACTTTTTACAATCCTGCTAAATACGAAGTATTTCAAACCTGGTCTAGTAGTTCAAGAGATCATATAATCGGTAGAACTGGGTATGCAGGGTGTTCTGCAATCACAAAATCTACAAGACATACGGGCTCCTTCCTGTATCCTTTTCGCTTAAATAAACCACCTCCTTCCAGGAACATGAGGGCGCGGAAGGGAGAAACTGGGATGGCAACCTCATCCACTAAAAATATAAAATGCCCAAAAAATCCAGATATGATCTAGAGCCATACAAATATATTTGCAGTATGGCATAGCAGTGATAGGCAGTCAATTCAACTAACTAGAGCCTTTTATTCTCTTGAACACGACTGAGTAACTATTGGCCACATTCCAGCATCAGAAGAGACTGAGAATACTGATGTGTAACCGTTTTTACCAAAGAACTCGATCCAATCATGGTTTTCATTTAACAGTACAACAAAAATATACCATTTCATTATTTCTAAAAGAAATAAAAATTTAAAAAAATTGTGTTATGGATTTTAATTACTATTCATAAAGCATCAGTTATGATGAAATGCCACTAGGACCAAAAGACAGAATTCATCCCAAACAGGATTACAATTTAATCTTCTGGATGAGTGCTTTCCTCCAGTATTCTGATAATGACTTGTACTTATTATGAACAGTACCTTGAATGACAAGTTTTAAGCAGTTTAACTTCATCCTATGAAGAACTAGGAGAACAACCAGAAATACTGGATACCATAATGTAGCAGTGAAAATTACTTTCACTACCACTTTCATTACTTTCAAAAGATATTGCTAAATATATGTGCACATGCTGATCAGGCCAATTATTCTTAATCAAGGATACGCTGTGGTACTGCATTGTTATATCAACCAAAATTATACTGAATACTTCTGAATCCTGTTATGTCTAGTACTGTTTAATTCCTTTTACTCTGAGATGCAAATTCTATCTAGTCCCAGTGTAAGCAAATGTGCAGTAAGCTGTGTAAAAAGTGATTAGTTCTCGAAACAGGTGGTGGTCATTCTATACTAACTTTTTCTAGTTTTGGTGTTGATGGGTTTGAGAATTGGCGGAGTAGCCGTACCACTGTTGGTTGTAGGCCGATAGGCTGGATTAACTGGCAGATGGGCAGGATTTGAGATAGTAGGATGGGCTAGATTTGTGGGTGGATTACCAGGATTGAGCAGAAGGTCAGTGGGAGTGTGCTGTCTTCTTCCTGGAGGGAGCAAAGGGGCAAGTCCACTGCTATGCGGAGCATTACTTGAGCTCTGAGTGGAGGGACCTCCAACTCCTCCCGTGTCAGCTAAACCAGTGGCTGTGTTAGAGGAAACCCCACCCTTGTTAATGGCCCCACCAACAACATTAGTGGGTCCTCTCCCTAAATATGTAGGTCTCGCTCCCATATTTGCAGGGCCTCTATCTATGACCATATCTGCACCACCAACTACAGAAGAGCCTCCACCCATGCTATGAGCACCAACTGACTGTACAACAGCCGCTTCCTCCGATAAAGTGCGAGCGTGGGGAGAGCGACGAGCTACACTACGTCCATGAGCAGGGGAACCAGGTACACTGGAGCAAGTCATTCCACCCGAGTCACCTGATAAGGGAAGGAATGACTTCAAAGATGTTACATTACAGGCAGCATTTGTGGAAGGATAGTCTTAGGCTCACACTTGTCTTGAGAACTATTGAGCTGCATACACATAAAAGATAAGGATAACTAAAACCAAGGGGAGAAAATTTGTTGATCATAAATTGTTTTTCATTATGAAACAGTGCAGGAATGGCAACAAGTTACAGCAAGCTAATAACTACAAAAGACGCTTCAAGCAAAGCCCAATATTACCCATTTAAAGCAAGGGATCCAATAATTATCGTTTTAAAACAACTGTACCGTAGTTAGTACAAGTTAATAATATTGAATTAAACCACTAAGGAATGACACCAAAAGACGATTTCTTAGCAACAAAGCCTGACCTGCCCTTCCTTTACTGACAACGAGTTGACGTTGTGTGTTGAGAATCTGCCGAAGGTGTTGATCAAGAACATCTTCATGGCCTCGGCTTACCAGAGGGTTCAAGGAGTGGGTGCGGCATGGGACTGAACTGGATACCTGAAAAACGAAAGTCATTTCAGCAATTCCCTAACCCTCTGCCTTATTCATGAGAGGTAAAATGTATTACAGAAATGTAAAAAACGTTTAAGGTTACATTAAAAATATGAAAAAAATGCATTTGTTGTTAACCCAATGGTACATTATTGTCACAAATAACAACAACATTGGGTAAGTCCACAATACCCTTCCAGAAAATTGTATACAGTCTGTACAGAATTCTTGCCCAAGTGGTCGTTATTATTATTATTATTATTATTATTATTATTATTATTATTATTATTATTATTATTATTATTATTGAGTGACAGGGTTGTTCAAATGATTGATCATAAAATGAAAGGTAGAGAAAAGGAGCAAGATAAACTTAAGATGGAGTCAGAAAGGTGGAAAAGGACCAAAATGAACGGACGACAGTAAAAAGTACAAGGTGATACACTGTTAGCAAAAACTCCTACATGGGAAGTGGCTATTACAAATAAACATTTCCACACTATACATCCATAAAAATACTCACCCTTCAAAAACAACGGTAATAATAATAATAATAATAATAATAATAATAATAATAATAATAATAATAATAATAATAATAATAATAATAATAATAATAATAATAATAATATACGAAGAAGGTAAACCCTCTCTTAATCATACCCTTTTATAGAGGATGGCGGCATCACCCCAGTTAAAACGAGTCTTCATAATTTTACTTATAATTCTTTTCTCTTCTTCGTTAATAATGAGCAATAATTGGTCAATGTTCTAACTTTGGTAAAGAGAAATGCATCAGCAGCGTATTAAAGCAGTCTGTATTCTCTATACAAGAGAAGGTAGTGAAATACGAGGGGTTAAACCCATAGAATTCGATCAGTTGACTTCTACGGGCTTATCCCACTGGATTTTTGTTAACTGCTCTTGTGTACAGAATAAAAACTGCTCTATACACGCTGCTGATGCATTTCCCTCTGCAAAAGTAAGAACATTGACCAATTATTGCTCAGTATGAACGTAGAAGAGAAAAGAATTATAAGTAAAATTATGAAGACTCAATATAGAATTAACTCGAATGATACAGCTATCTTCTATAATAATAATAATAATAATAATAATAATAATAATAATAATAATAATAATAATAATAATAATAATAATAATAATTAGAGAATGCGTAAGGACATGAAATAACACTAGCTGGAGAACGAATTAAAATAACCACTTTAACCGTTCGAATTTTTAGGAAGAATGATATCCAGTACAGGTTCTCGTGAAGTGGACTTTAGTGAGAGATTAAAACAAGCAAATCAAACAGAGGGCAGGCTGAGAAAGATTTCCAAATCAAACAGACTGAAATAGCATATGAAAGCAGAATTATAAATTGGTCTAGTAAATCAATCGTAGGCTACCATACGGACATGAACCATGACATTAAAAGGAAACCTTTAAGATTCAACTGAATTGAGAAAACATTTTAAGGAATATTAGTATTTAGATGGCAGGCCAGAGAGAGGGAGAAATAACACCATAAGGGAAAAGACTAAAGATACATATGTAGATGATGATGAAGGGGAGATGAGATGAAGATGGTTTTGAATTGTCCCTTGCATCACGCTAGGGATAGCAGTACATAATGTATGTCTCAGCTGAGCTCATGTGGGCTTCAGACGAGCTGGAAGACCCAGACCTACCTGGATAGAGTAATGAGACAGTAGGCTAGAAATGAGGTGAGAGTTGTGGAAGTGAAAGCACAGGGAAGATTTGAACAGCCGAATTTCACAGAGGCCATTTTGCTGTATGGCTCCGATACCATGACGATCAATGTAAGGGATAGCACTGACCTCTAATCTCCAAACTTTTACAATATGCAGTGCTGACAAAGCTTTCTTCATATCCAGTGTGAAGGAACAATGGAGACTGTACAGTGACTTATTATATCTTTTACTTTTGCTAGTAGATCACTAGATAAAAATAACAATATGAGAAACTAACATGATTAACCTAGCACTTTTTACAATGTTCACCTGAAGTAAAAGACACGATAAGACTTACCCAAGGCAGAATTTAGGACATCTACCACACACACATACATACATAGACTTACAAACAAACAAAATGATTTCAGTTTTGCTACAATATAAGTTAGGGGCACACCAAAAGCTAACTAGTTGCACGACACTCTCTTAACATAATTCATAAATACCTGCTGCTCTACGGGAAGGGAGTGGAAATTTACTGAGTGATACCTCTGAATAAACTTGTTGGGTGGAGGTTTCTGGAAAAATAAGCGACTTTGAGAATTCGAAAGAGCAGGCAGCCTCTTTAAAAAAATAAAACAGTCTAGGTAGCACTGTGGCACTTCTCTTAATTGGCCCCTGGTCATTCTTCAGAAATTGATGAAAGGAATGTTACTCTCCTCTATATCTCATGAAGATGCAAAGTAATCCTGGCACGTTCAAGAGTAAACTAGAAATGTTTAAAAATATGATTGAACATCTGGAAAGAGGGAGCGTTCAGAATGGACTAAAAGAAAAACACATCTCTTGACAAGAATAAAAAATTATGAGCAGTTGAAGAAAGTCTTTGAACTCTTCAAGGGACAATCGCCTTGCTACAAGAAGTCTGTTACCCCATCTTTTATGAAAACAGCCGAGAAATTAAGCTACTTGGGACGATCAAACAAACTGAGATGTAACGCGTCGTAAACATGTATTCCTCAAGCACCGTGCAAACGATTGATCTAAATATAAAATGAATCGCCAATATGTATAGGGATCACAACGACAGGAAAGTTACTCAAAACATGTAAAAATCGGAACACGAGCAACATCCCGCTCTGATGGCCATTGCAAATATCAGTTGAGATATTAAGGTAAGAATCTATATGACCGTTATAAACTTTCTAAAACCCAAATCCATTATGTCCTCTTAAAGTTTGCTCACTCTGGCAAACATTGGTAGTCCGTAGGAATGCGATTTCATTGTATTTCTCATAGTTCTATCGTATTCAGTATACCATAATCCTGCAATCTTGATATTTATTATAAGACTGCTACATCACTCCAGGGTAAATATATGTACATTTGGTTTTTGTGTCCGACGTTACGACACACAAGGGCAAAAGTAAGAAAGAATAAAAAATCCCTCCACCACTTAGAGAGAATTGAAAAGTAACTTGTTCCGATTCTAATTCAATTCTTTAGAAATTCCGAAGTATCAAGCAAGACATGTAATTACACACGGTCATCACAGCCAGTGAGATATAATAACGTGCTTTGATTAAACTGTGTGTGTGTGTGTGTGTGTGTGTGTACACGCTCAAATGTACTATATGGAAAAATTAAACACTGGGTATAATCCCGACCGGTCTACTGGCTACAGCGACAACCAAAAGAACATACAGTCAACTGGAAAAAACATCTACACCTAATAAGTGGACAAGGAGGAGGTGCAGTCAACTCCCTGGAGACTGAGGTCGGTGCTTCATTCACACATCTTGTTCACTGATACGGGTGGGCTCACACCTTTGCTGTCCCTAAAGTCTATACATCTTACTCATTTCTTGTGAAATAAATGGATCGACTTTATACTATTCTGAGCTGATATTCATATTCTTACCAAAGGTTCTTTCATAAAGCTCCACTCGATAATGGTTCTTTCCAGTATCAGATTGAAATAAACTATCAGTTTTGCCACTAAACAACTGATTGCATAATTATTTTCAGTTACATGAACGAAAACTGCACTGTCCGTCTGCCGTCTGTGCATATCTTAAAATTTCACCATTCTGTTCTCCAATGATTTTCTAGTTTGACCAATTTAAAAGTTATCACATAATTTACATGGAATATTCTTTAGTATTATCGGGAGGGTTCTTCTTAAGTGCTTGTTTCATTGTATTGTTAATCTTAAATGCCATATTAACTTCAAAGTTCTTGAAGAGACGTGGAGTATCTCTGAAATTATGTAATATACATACATACATATATATATACATATATATATATACATATATTTATATATATAATTTAATCCATACCTATACACACAGACATATATTCACTGTATACTTATTTGTGCATTTTATGAGAAAGCATCATTGCACTTTACACACACGCTTATATATATATTATGCATTTTATATATATATATATATATATATATATATATATATATATATATATATATATATATATATATATATATATATATATATATATATATATATATATATATATATATATATATATATAATGTGCGTGTGTGTATGTATGTATGCGTGAAACCGTACCCATTTTAAATAAGGGATAAATACGAACTCACCCATCCCATCAACACAGCTTCAGAGGCAAAATAAAACTTACCTGAGACCCCATAGCGCCGTCGTCGGTTGTTTTGGAGAGAGGGAAGACAAACATGTTCTTGGTGATGGTTTTTGGAAGAGAAGTGGGCGGAGGGGAGCGGATCAGGTGCTCGTGGACTTCAGACAGGGAAAGAGCTGGTTCCTGCTGCACTCCACTCTGCAAGATGAGACACGTTCAAGGATCACTTCTTACTGTTAGTCTGGGGCGGCAAAGGAGGTTCTAGAGAATAACACTCATTGCAGTTCGAACTACACCTTACCGTACATATGTATAATTGTACATGCACGGATGCACATATTTACTCGTCAGTTATGTCCATATTGATCAATTTCAGATACCTGAGAACCAACGCTCAAGCAGCGCTGTTTAAATTGAAAACGAGATCTTATAAACACCTGTGTTACGAGTTGCGCAAGATCCTCGGGCTGGTTGTTGCCCATGCAATCTCCAGCATCGTCGTCTTCATTCAGGGTGGTCTGTGATCCTGCCACTCTCTGTAAAAGAAAATAATAAACTGTCTTGATATTTTGCAATAACTCCTTCATTACAAGCCTTAACAATAAGTTAAAGAAGTGGGATGGAGCGTGGCTTTAAACACGCACAAATCAACAAAATTAACATAATACCTTCCACGGCAGGCCAGACACAAGGCATTTTACATGACCTTTAGCGAAGATCATCATATTTTCTCTCTCTATCTGTGTGTGTGTGTCGTTAACGGCAGTCCCTCACTCAATGTCAGTCTCTCCTGCGCGACAAACCAGTCGTGTCAATGTGTGGATTTTCAATGTCCGATGCAAGCAGGCTCACCAGGTCATTGCCCCCCTCAGTCTCCTTCCTTCCACGGCGCCTTTCATTACCTGCGGTAACATTCCATCCTCCTCCACAAAGAGCCACACATTCTGTTCATCCAAATCGAATTTTATGAACTTCTTAGATAAACAATTGTTTTTGTTTTGTATCTCTTTAAACAAATTTATAAGTATGTTGTCTCATCCAAGAATATTTCTCTGAACCAAACACAACTTTGTTATTCTTCTTATGCATCTTCATATAGAAGAATCTTTTGCTCCATGTGCTTGATTAGTGTTTAAGTCTTCCATCCATAAAATTCTCATTTTCTGACCCAGCGTCGTTGACCACTGTTGATGAGACGCCAGGTAAAATAAATAAATCATAATCAATCTAATGTTCCCACGCAGATACCATGACGAAGAAAGGTGCCCATAGCTAAGTTTGGTCCAACAGTTATACTGCTACTTGTCTAATAAAGGTAATCCATGTTTCTTAATGCTAAGTTTGGTGGCGCTGGTTGTTCCCTTAATAATTAACAGTAAAATGCCCTAGGAATAAAACAAAGGGAGAACAAAAGATCGTCATATTTCTGGTAATGCCTTTGCCACTTCCCAAACAATAATGGTTGTGGTGGTACACAAAAGTTATTGTGCGTGTGTGTGTGTGTGTGTGTGTGTGTGTGAAAGTAGCAGATGGTGGTACAAGAGATCAGAATCGCAAAATATCAATGGCATAAGGAATTTCCGATGCCCGAAATGTATAACGGGAAGAAACGAAAAAGAGAGATGGGCACCATGTAGTGGAAGGGAAGGACTTAGAAGAGGTCGAGCATTTCTGTTACCTCTGAGAGACACTGGTTCGTGAGGCGCTTATTGGAGGGCTGTAAGAAAACAAGAGTGGCAAACGACTGGATGAAATTGAGACAGACTGATAACCTACTGATAAATAGGGCTTTATCAATACGCAGCAGAAATAGCCAGAGCTGGCACAAGACCATTTTAATCTAACAAAACAAGTATGGTGTGCGTAAAAGGACTGCAATATTCTTCGGAGGCGAGATATGGGCAATTGAAAAAATGCTAAAATCATTTGCTGGAAAGATCCAATTACAAAGGAAGTTACTTAAGAGATGTGTTCAGAGGTTGAGCTCTACACTAAAACTTCAAAAACATGGGCGGTTTGGACATGTAACGATTAGTGGAAAGGAGCAGTAGTCAGGGAATTAGAAGAACGAGGGCACCAAAAATGAACAGAAAATCACGGAGGATGGGAATACAAAAGTCGATTTGGATTAGGTGGGTATTCAGGTAAAAAAAAAAAAAAAACAAATTCACTGGATACTAAGGGTGTAAATCAAGTTCACGTGTAATTACGGCTAATTCCATCGATGGAAACCTTAAGAGGAAACGTTAATATAGATGGTGGTGGCGATGGTGTAGAGAGAGAGAGAGAGAGAGAGAGAGAGAGAGAGTAAATCTCGACAACATACTGAAAAACTCACATGAACGGAATTGATAATTAAATATGTATCCGTACGTGTACATATTAACAAGTAGAAAAAAAGAAATAAAAGCCGTGATACGATTCCTTAAAGGTCACGTCAAAGCTGCGACAACACTGGCAGAGCGGAGGCAGCAGCTCGGCCACTCCACTCGGCAACACCAGCCCAGAGAGCGTGCTAAGGACGCTGAACGACTAAACGCACCTCAGGTGTAAGGCTACGACACGTAAACTATGTCGGATAGTAAACGGCGCATGACAGATCACGAACACGAGCATTACACACGCAATCAAAAAGGAATCCAAAGCTGGTGGCCTTCACAAGGCTTTGTTTATACTCCCAGTGTGATGTACTGAGTGGGATCATTCTTCGCTCTTAGCCTATTTCCCTTCAAGTCATACAGTGATTTTCAGACAGTCAGCATTGCAAGAGCAAGCAAATAAAACAAAATCATAAATCTTATACATCTGGTAAGGCTATATGACGTTCAGCTTAAAATATCCTAACATGCAATCACAATGAATGCCGTATGAATATTATTTGGAAATAAGAAAATAAGCCATGAGATAAACAATGAAAAACAAAGAAGTAACGAATGAACATAAGATATACAGAGAAATGCTACAAGATATGTCATTAAATAAAAGCAGTTTCGCAAATATAACCAAACACTTATCTGGCTCAGTTTTAGTCCTACACCGTAGATTGTTACACACATTTAAAACAGAAACATTTTATAATGATATAAAATCATTTTAGTGCATACAAAGGTTGGTGCACTTGAACTTAATTTTCTGGTCAGGAACAGCTGTCAGGTACTGAATAAACCAAAGCCATTTGTTAGCTGTACCAATGCAGATTCCAAGATCTTTCTTGAGACAATATTATAAAATCTTGTTCTAGTGCTACCAAGAGACCAATCAGTTCTATGTGATTATTCACTTCTGTGCGCATAAAGAGCACTTTTTTTTTTTGGCTAGTTCTAGCAATGTGAACTGGCCCTAGAACTAGCCAAAGGAATAACAATAAAAGGGATACAGAGACAGCATGGACATGTCTTTCGCACAACCCACGGGGAAATACTATATGGAAGTGCCACCTGTTGTTCTGTGGGCACCAGAAGAATTGGATGACCCACACCGACCTGGATGAGAACTATGAGAAGGGAAGCAGAAGTAAAGTAGAGATCTACGGAAGATGGACCACATGAAAGACGTGTGTGACAGAGGCCCTTTGTGTTACACGGCGTTAGAGACGATATATATGTACATACATACATACATACACACACACATATATATATATATATATATATATATATATATATATATATATATATATATATATATATACACCAGCATCTCCTCCCACCTTCTAACACTTCGGAACTATACACTTCTCACCAACTGGTGTCACCATCTCAAATTACCATACTCTGATCCATCCGTTCACCTATGTTATCTTTTTACCACCATTTTTTTTTTTACCTATGTTATCTTTTTTTTACCAATTTTCTTTACCTATGTTATCTTTTTCACCACTTTTCTTTACCAATGCTATCTTTTCTACCACTCTTCTCTTCCTATTTTATCCTTTTTATCACTTCTTTATCTCCACATCCACATTCCTTAAGCTCACGCTATCTTGCTTGAGAATCGAGAGAGAGAGAGAGAGAGAGAGAGAGAGAGAGAGAGAGAGAGAGAGAGAGAGAGAGAGAGAGAGAGAGAGAGAGAGAGATATTAAAAATCAAACTTCCACCATGCAAAAACAAACTTGCGCTCGACCCGTGACTTCTCATTTTGGAGCTTTGGAAGCCAGGGAAGGGATCGAGACACTCGTCGACCCAAGAGACCTAAGGCCAAGTTAGATATGTTCCAACAACGGGTCATACATCAGAAGTAGGAGAGAGCGACCTGAGGCTGCTATGCAATCCGAGATAAGCCGATGAACAAATGTCTTTGATGGATAAATTGGAACTGTGATGATTAAATAAAGGCAAATGACACTAAACGTGTGCATAAGAAAAAGACAAAACGCGATGCAAAAAAATAAAACCAATACAAAAAATAATGAAAGAAAATAAAAAGAAGTACTTTTCAACCATGCTTAAAAGTGACAGATACAATGAAATCGTAATGAAGTAAAATGCAAACTAACCTTTTACTCAATTCACAATAACAGTAAAAGAACATTTTAGTGACGTCACACGTCTGTTATATACAATTGCACAAGCGTCGATATTAGAACACTGTGGTTAACACGGATGTGAGAGGTGCAGTCAAGGAATCACAGACATAAAGCGAATGCCAGAGAGCGAAAACTTCGACATCAGATGCGCAAATATTTTTCACTCCATAAAAGGCGCTCTCTTTGATCTCGTCTGAGCCACCCGACTTTGACAATCTCAAAAGCATTTTATCCACGGCTAAATGAGCAGTGAAAAATACAAAAGCTTTCTCTAAAGTACATCTTCTTCAAAGAACTCTTTCTATTCACGGTTAAGAAGAAGAAAACATTACGAACGGAAGTATTCAAGCCAAAACAGATAGTCATTTATAAATATTGTACTTTGTGTGTGGATAAATATATTGCATCTATGTATGTATGTGTATATATATATATATATATATATATATATATATATATATATATATATATATATATATATATATATATATATATATATATATATATATATATATATATATATATATATATATATATACACATACATACATAGATGCAATATATTTATCCACACGCAAAGTACAATATTCATAAATGATTGTCTGTTTTGTCTTGAATACTTCCGTTCGTAATGTTTTCTTCGCTTAACCGTGAATAGAAAGAGTTCTTTGAAGAAGATGTACTTTAGAGAAAGCTTTTGTATTTTTCACTGCTCATTTAGCCGTGGATAAAATGCTTTTTTGAGATATATATATGTATATATATATATATATATATATATATATATATATATATATATATATATATATATATATATATATATACAGGTAATATACGGAATGAGGTTATACTGTACTGCCAAAGTCATCCACGACCAGTAACCCTCTCTTGCTTAAAAAATCGATTGCTGCTTCACCTTCTTGCGGAAGAACATTTAGTCAAGGTATGAGACCTTAGCCACCAAAAATGGTGCAGTTATGGAGGCATTTGGAGAGCAGAAGAGAACACTAAATCTGTCGTGGTAGAAACAACATAATACCCTACCCTGGAGCTATCCTGATGCATCTTTCTACTCAGAGGGGCTTCTACATAAAGACGGACTATGTAGCCCATAGCAACGACTGGTCTGCATTGATCTTGAGCAGATGCGCCCGCCAAAGTCTTCAGCTCGATGATTGCTGGTTTGGAAGACAGACAGCAGCAACCACTTGATACTGCTTAGGCAATCAAGTTGAGTGCATACCATGAGCAGTAAAGCTAGAAAGAACCAATCATTCATTCACCACGATTTGACGTCGTGTACGGTAACCTTGATTCTAACGTCATATGTTTGCTGCAGATTTTTACAGCTCAACAGTTTGGCTTCGATGGGCATCGACTGTCAACTTTGATGGGGTCCCAAACATCTGGCGATTCTGACTGCAATCAAACATGCAGAGCAAAACTAGAATCACTGACAAAACATGGACGGCCCAAAGGACCTTTAGGGAAGCATTTAAGAATCTACGACCAGGTAAGAGAAATTAAAGAAAAAACGGGAGTTCAGATTGATTAATGCTTCGGTTATGCAATAATAAAGATTGCAGGAATAAAATAAGAACTCGAGGTCTTCGATCGAGCAAAGTAGTAGCAACAGGTCCCAGCAATTCAACGATAATAATAATAGTTACCGGCCTCCCACACCATTCTCTTTCTTTCCCTCACGACCTTGCACAAATTATAACGTCTAAAATGAGCACAGACTCCTAAATAAAAACAATTTGGCATTCTAAAAGCCGGAGCAATATCAGTACACCATTCTGAAAACTCCAAATTAAAATATATGTTGGGATGTATACAAAACACGCAGCAATCGATATAACGCCGTGAGTTAGCCCGATGCCAGCACGCGGATGATCAATACATGGTTAACAGTTAAGCTGCTCCACATCCTCTAATGTAAGCATGCAATATTCGCTATCGTGTCCCAGTCTTCATCATATATTAAGAGAACACTTCCTTTCATTGACTGGAATGATGAATACGTAAAGGTGCAAACGGGGCTCCTTACCGTTCGTCTGGGATTTTAGCAGAAGCATTTACCGTATTGCAATAAGTAATGGGATAAAAATTCCCTAAGAGAGAGAGAGAGAGAGAGAGAGAGAGAGAGAGAGAGAGAGAGAGAGAGAGAGAGAGAGAGAGAGAGAGATTGTTATTAAATTTTGGTAGAAATCATGTAGTTTACTCAGATACACGAAAATGCACAGCTGCTTTCAACGATCTCCAAAATGGGGTCGAAGATGATACTATAATTCCAGTTCGGACTGGAAAAGAAGAGAAGACGAATTTACTTCAACTTCTTTTGTTTGGCCAACTTTGGTCTCCAGCTAAAAGTAACGTCATAAATAACAGGTGGAGGCATTTAACGTTCCCCTAGTGACCTCGATTTCTCGGTCCTCTTCCTCGTATTCTCATTTCCGATGGTTATGTGGTTGGCCCTATTCAACTAAAAGCTTGTCCTCTTACGAAGGGTGGCTCCACAATGTGTTATCCTACCGATTCTCAGCTGTATTTTTGGACAGGGCTGTTAATTCAGCGCCCTTCTTCATACCCAAGTATGACACAACATACTAGATGAGAATCGGTCAAGTTTAGGAGGTTTATTTTCTCCAGTATTTTGCATGATAGCTATTGAGTTCAACTGCTTTGGATGAATGTATTTTATTTCGATAATATCGACATTAAAAAAAATTGCCATTTTAATGTCATGCTTTCAGGAAATCCGGCTCACACAGCAATATTGTGAAAAATTACAATTTTACCATTTTTTTCCGGAACCCCGTCATAAAACTATCCGATTTTGATTATTCATACATATTTATACCATACTTACACTATTTTCACTTCTGAATGACGTTAGAAACAGTGTTATGGGTAATGTGCATGATCATTATAAATACACAGTGTACAAGGTATCCTTAATATAAAACTGATAAAAAACGTGTATGTATAAAGTAAACTACATATACACACACAAACCATATCCACCTGTCCTGTTTTCAGTCACCTACAAAATACGACGAACGTCTGTACAGAGATACAGAGCAACCCTGTGTCGATGAGATGAAGAGCAAATATGGGAAAGTGAAGCAGACTGAAAACCGGAAAAATGTCGAAACAAATTCTGGAATACAGAGGAAAAACGAATCATGCAGCAGAAAACGAGAACGGTAAATGAGAAGCGCACTTGAATCGTAATAACATGACCTAAATACCAAATGGCGGTCAATAATGTTTTGAGAGAGAGAGAGAGAGAGAGAGAGAGAGAGAGAGAGAGAGAGAGAGAGAGAGAGAGAGAGAGAGAGGATATTCCATCTCCTTTACTGATTCTCTTTCTGTCGCCTTAAAAAACATATTACGCTGTTGCATCGTAATATCACTGATATCCTCTATCTCATTGTACTTACGTGAAACTCTGATTTATCCGTTAATCGTGTCTTCATTTTGCATAATTTCCTCATCTCCTTTGAGCGAAAATCTCAAAATCCTGTTTTAAATTCATAACTGCCCTTCTTGCTATCATCTGGGCCTTCAACTGCAAAAACCTTAACTTTTTTCATCTATAAAATCAACAATAATAAAAATAATATATTACATAAAGCTCCCATACCGCCTGACGTAATACAGGAGCACATGAAGATCAAATGCCTATAAGGAACTAACTGCTGGTCTGAAATATTTTATCCTTAGTTTCGTCTGCTCCTTTAAACTTTCAAGGACTGGAAAAGAGGAAGGTACTTGTTACGACCAACGCATGAAGAGACATACATATAAAATTCACTCTCTCTCTCTCTCTGTGCGTTTCTCACACACACAATATATACAGTATATATATATATATATATATATATATATATATATATATATATATATATATATATATATATATATATATATATATATGCATACACATTTACAAACACACGCATATACAGTATGTATATATATATATATGTATATATATACACACACATATATATATATCTATACAGATACATACTACGGTATAATGTGTGCACGTGTATGTATCATTACTCCACAAATTTCCGTTTAACAAAAATATCTATTCCGAAGAGAAACAAAAGCAACGATCGCTGGTACAGTTCCCCCTTCACCGCTGAAGCAAGGATGATTGCCATGTGAAGCGTGCATAAAATACGAAGATAATTAGAAGCGTATACTGCATTATTATCGTCTTAACGATTGGGCGTTGGCCAATGACTCGGTACATGCATGAAATAAAAGTGAACTCTCGCGACGCTGCAGTACCTCCTATCTCCCAAGGTCAATCAACACGATCATATTCTTTCAAGGGGCATTCCATTAGCCATAAATTTCATGCAACCAGAAAATATTATGCAACGACTTTACAAATCTTGTTCTTTGCTTCTAAGAGGAAACGTATATATCTACTAGTGATCATGACAACCCACTGGCAAGATATCAGTTCATCTAGAATTCTAGATATTATTCGCCATCAACACAAAATACTCAAGGTTCTGATTCCTCTCCGTTCCAATCTACGTATGATATAACCTTCAGGGAATATCCATATTTTTAAGCTAAAACGGGTCGGTGATATTTCAATAAGTTTTTTGACGTAAGATTTCCTCGCAAAATAGACTAAATAGGCAACGCTGGAACAGGAAAATACAAAAAAATCGCTGATTTTACACAGCCTGAATAAAAAGGGCAATGTCAGGTAACGTTAAGTACAACCTTGAAGCCCTTTTCTTTCTTGATGTACCGGAGGCTCTGTCGGGTCATCGACCTGGTGCTCATCGTTGTAATGGCGGATGTGCGAGCAAAGGAGGAATTTGAGAAGAATTCCTTTGCGATCCTTGCCTCTTCTGAAGATTACGTAACTGCTTCAAACCACATTTACAGTTTCAAACCACATTTACACGTAAATGCCATCCATTTCTAAAAACACGACAAAAATTCTAACATGAGATATGATAAGCATAAATCCCAATTCAAGTGAATTGAATTGAATTCATTATTATACAATTTTCTTTTAGTTTGTTAACTGTTTGGAGAACTCTGCTTTTAAAATGTACCACAAATTCAGGCTCCCGAGAGAGAGAGAGAGAGAGAGAGAGAGAGAGAGAGAGAGAGAGAGAGAGAGAGAGAGAGAGAGAGAGAGAGAGAGAGAACACGAACGACTTTCCTCATATCCTGAGTACTAGATATCAATATGAAAATAAGTAAACAACAAACTAATAAAGAGCTTAGGATATATGAAAAATGACAAATCTGAAGACGTCTGGTAAAAAATAAAAAACATAGAACCAACAGACTGAAAACAAAGCAATATAAATAAAACTGGGTCTAAAGGTGTCCTCCTATATATTTATGCATGCGTACACATACATACACATACATACACACGTATACATACACACACACAGACAATTGTCTTCTAATCATCAAGGTAAGGTCTGGTCTAGTGTCCAGTATAGAATGCAAGACTCAGCACATAAAAGACATAAACCCCGGTAACCATCCGTGAGTTAAGGCTCAAGGCTAGCAATCGCATCCCACATATCTAAAGTATCACCAGAAGCACCACATCTTGACGGTAAATGGTATGTATGTATATGTATATATATACACATGTACATATATAATATACAGTATATATACTATAAATAATTATATATATATATATATTTATATATATATAATTATATATATATTATATATATATATATTATATACATATATATATATATATATATATATATATATATATATATATATATACAGTATTTATATATAATTCACAATATATATATACTGATCATGTTGCATCTATATATATATATATATATATATATATATATATATATATATATATATATATATATATATATATATATATATATATAATATACATACATACAGTATTTATATATAATTATATAATATATACACTATATTATGTACTGATCATGTTGCATCTCTGATAAAGAGCAAGTTATGTTTACTATTTCACAAACTCACAGAAAAACCACAATCATGACGATACCTCCATGCATATACCTCCACTACGTTTTCAGCCTAAAAATGAAGTGTCGTTTCATAGTCACGTCAGTATTGATGTCAGGTACCTCAACTTCCGGTTGCAGTTTCAGCACTTTTAATATATTCTATTGTACGCAGTTCAGAGCGCTGGTGCTAACACAACGGATCCATACACCTGAAATTAAAAATCCGTTCCTGATTGAACCAATCAAAACTGCCCAGGTAATTCCTTGGGTGCAGTTGAGCTTCTTTCTTGTGTATGGTCCAACCACCGCGGCTCAGCACACCTCTTAAATAGTTCAAACACAAAAGAACAGAAGCTATCATACTTGCGTCAAGGACAACACAACTAAAGTTCACTTTATGGGCAAAACTACCTGTATATATATATAATATACAGCATAAAGCTTTCAGTCCGGTTTGTACTGACATGGAGCCTGATAAAAGGCTCTATTTCACAAACTCACAGAAAAACCACAATCTGTTCCTGCATATATCTCACGTTTTCAGCCATGGTGCCGTTTGTATTGATGTGGGCGTAAATGGCGTAGAAATCTGAAATTAAAAATCTGTTCCTGGTTGAACCAATCAAACTGAGCTCTGGTGGTCCAACCACCGCGGCTCAGCACACCTCTTAAATAGTTCAACCGTCGTGACTGAGGGGCAAAACTACACAGCCAAAGGTTTACGGTTTGAGTGATGACCGGGTTCCTAGAAATCAACAAAAGGGTCAAAGGGTCCGGAAGGGTCTTTTCGCTCCTGTCTTCAAAAGGTGAGAAATCGATATGAAATGAAGCGTAAACACGATTCGTGTCTTCACCAGCGCTCCCGAAAGCCTTGCTCGGGCTACTGCTAATCGTCAGTTATGATTAATGAAAGTGTTTGTACTTCAGCAAAAGTTCTCTTTCAGTTAACGAGAGCAATAGGTCACTAATGCTATGCGCTATACTTTCCAGTTATCGACAGCTATAAACTTTGATTCCATGGAAGTCATTCACTGTTTTATACCATCACCACAGCACTGCCTTACGCTCCTATTTTAGGTCGCAAAAGGAATACCAACATGAAATACAAAATGTATAAATTCAACTGAATTCTTATCAGTAAATGAATCAGTTTTATCGTACTTTATTATATATACCTAATTAATTTTCTTTACAGGGCTGAGCGGAGTGAACTCACTCATTATCGGACACATTGGCTGACAGAGTGATTAATTTTTTTCTCTCTCTCTCTCTCTCTCTCTCTCTCTCTCTCTCTCTCTCTCTCTCTCTCTCTCTCTCTCGTAACTGTCTTACCTTGATTGCTTTAAGTTTCCTCCTACTCGACCTGCTATCACATTCCCTAAGCACGAAGTTCCTCATCTTGTGATTGGCTTACAAATATATTAATTTTCAAGAAATGATCCTTTATATCACATTTTCTTGATCCTTTATATCACATAACGTTTACTATTAGATACAATGTTCCTTCAGATATGTCGTATATATCTTTCTTCACGATGATATTTCTATTCATTGTTTGCAGATGTCTTCGTGTTTTTCAAGATTTTATTTCATAACAACTCAAGTTTAAGTCCTTCGATTTTATGTTAAACAACAATAGTCTGAATTTGAGATTAACTCTTGAATTCTTTATAAGAAACGAACGAGTCTCTGTTCGTCATCATGACACAGTTGGAACTTTTCCTACTTATAAAAAATTTTAAAAATCACGAAATTCAAAGTGATCAATTTACACTCTACGCTTCTCGCAACCACAAAATGAGGGCGAGCACGCTTAGACGACAAATGCCTCCCACACACTTAACCAAAAGTAGTACGCCACTATTTTATGGAATACCGATATTTTTATCACGAGGGCTTCTGGTACCTCGTAAGGTAAATCACTCCATTCCGCTACTTATCTTTAATGACATTTATTACTCACGAAACTTAACAATCACATTAACCTTGAAGATGAGTCGATCTCGTTATTCGCAATCACATATTTACAAATATTAATATTCTGCCTGGAAATGTGATTTCTATTTAATCATTTTAAACTCACTATGAAATATCAAGTGAAAGAAAAACGGACTACTCCTGGTATTGGCACCTAAACGGGGTCCGTTTGTTGGAAAAGCTTTTAGTATCACGCTATTTTGTTCCAGTTTGAAAAAGAGACGCTTCCACTATTTTTCTGTAATAAGCACTGGACGGCCTCATTTAAATTCATCGCTAACATTAAAAATAGTTATTTGGCGAGGTTATTTCAAGGGGATTTTTCTGTTTCACATTTCATAATTTTTTTTTATTTTGAACAAATCTACATCAAATATTAATTTTCTTTTCTGTGCCACATCGGACCATTGTATATTTACTGATGACTTAAACGGCAATTTCAGCATATGTTCCCCAATTCGCTACATGGCACGATGACCTTCACTGGCAAACACCCAAAATATCCAGTAATTTCCCGCATCACCTCCTACCACTGAAAAACGCACACATACGCAAAAACTATTGACATATCTTGCGAGTCACATTCTAACAATACTTATCATATTAATCTTACATTTAATCAGTCATTTTCTGATATTATAAATAAAACCACTACTTATAATAATAAAAGCCCTCCAGAGAAGGAAGAAATTGGCGCGCAATCCACCTCGAGTAGGGTACTCCCAAGTACTAACTGCCGGAGCAGTTCAGTTGTCAGGTGGACGCGCTAAACACTGAGGTGGCTGGGACCTCCCGGGAGAGCATCGACGTTGCTCCGGGAAACCAGGTTAATTCCCTAAACCTTAGAACCACTGTTCTTTGTCTTCATTTCACTTGACTCTTGCATGTGGCTGACAGCAGTCAGCTGGGTAATGACGGTGCATGGATCTTTAAATACTCACGCGTCTACACAAGCTGAAGTGTTTAAAAATACACGTATGAAAGCGTGTGTGAGGGAGAAACCTTTACATGTGCACACGATTACGCATGAGTAGAAATCTTAAAATGCGCACATACAAATTTATGTCACATTGATTTAACATCCCATCCACGGCTATAAATATCCGTATGAGACCTTGCAGTAGGGTGAGAATATGCGCAATAAGATTGCAATCAAACGAAATACTCATGCATATAAATGCAGGTATTCTAATTCCCCAAAAGAAAACATACTGAAAGACGCTTCTTTCAGTCGAGGAAGAGGAACAAACCCGTCTTTGAGCCTCGCTAAATCAAAACGCAACAACAAACCTTTGAAGGTGTCATAAAAAGGTGTTGACATTTTATCATGAGAAGGAGAATCAAGTGTCATGGGCTGTTGGGGTAGGAGGGATTAACGGGGGGAGGGAAGGGGGAGGGGGCGTCAAACAACAACCCCTGGCCAGGTAGAGGGTCTAATAATAATCAACCTCGACAGGTGGTCGTATCTGGTTAGGCCGCACACCTGGACAAGGTCATTCCCTTCCAATGTCGGAAGGAAGAGTTACTCTTCGCATTTTTGTACGACAATAAATTCCCTTTGGTCCAAATTTTTGAAACTAGCAAAGAGAACATCATATCTCTAAGTGTCAAGCTCATTTTGTCAACTATAACTTGAAAAAAAACTGACTTACAAAAAAGTTATTTGGAGAAAAGAAATCGATTGACCTTATGAAAGAGGCATGCCCTCGCATTCATTACCAAATGGCCGAATTTTGGAATATACTCATCCTTCGGATGCGTCTCGCTTATTTTTCCCTTATGAGTCTCACTTAATATTGGTGTATGTTTCCGTAACAGTTCTGGGTAAATACTGAAAGAGGCTGTCAGACATATAAGACGTGAACTAATAATCTAATTCATACCATAAATTCTGCATCTGATCTAAGAAATACTCATTAATTTAAATAACTCTAAGATCGTGTGTGTGTGTGTGTGTGTGTGTGTGTGTGTGTGAGAGAGAGAGAGAGAGAGAGAGAGAGAGAGAGAGAGAGAGAGAGAGAGAGAGAGAGAGAGAGAGAGTATCTTGTGCCACATCTTTGAGTGGATTAATCATATATTTCTTCACAATTGCTCTGAAATTCTATATCGTATAGAAATTATTTCCGAACGAAAATAAAGTCCTAAAAATTTCAGACTACAATTCCACAAAACAAATTTTCAACGGTTAAGAATGAACGCAGCTGTGCTGTCATTACGCATTAGAAAAGGATGGAGGACGGTGGTGCATTCTTCTGAGTCCATAATAACATAAAATCTCATCGATCACCTGGTAAGGAGTTCAGTAATCGAATTTATAAACAGGACGGATCCACTTCTTCGTAGGTCGTCAGACTTCGACGAGGGCATACAAGTTAGTCGTAACATTGAAATCTCATGAAAGCAGAGCGTGGAGTTCATTGCCCTGACATTGAAGTGTTCTGAGAAAGTATGCCAATTTTTTTTTTAAGTAGCGGTAGTTGTTAATAATAATAATAATAATAATAATAATAATAATAATAATAATAAAGAGAGAGAGAGAGAGAGAGAGAGAGAGAGAGAGAGAGAGAGAGAGAGAGAGAGACTGACTTACCTGCAAGTAGGGGTTATCTTGGCGGGAAAGTCTGATAGCTTCCATGTCAACGCCAATATCACGTGACTTCACAGGTGTGTGATGCATTATGGCTGACCCTCCAATCAGATTTTCGCAAGATGACGCCATCGATTCAAGTGACGCCATCGTGTCGGACCCGCCAATCACAGGCTCCGACGATGACGTCACATCCATGTCACTGCGAGCCAAAACCATTTGGTCCTGCGGCCAAGACTCGGCCAGCTGCTCCGGCTCTGAAATATTAAAAACCCAACGTTAATAAGAATAGAATAGAATATGGAATTTAGGCCAGAGGCCAAGCGCTGGGACCTATTAGGTCATTCAGCGCTGAAAGGGAAACTGACAGTAAGAAGATTTGAAAGGTGTAACAGGAAGAAAACCTCGCAGTTGCACTATAAAACAATTGTTTGAGAGGGTGCAAAGTCAGATGGAAGAGAGAAGATATGAACGGAGGTACAGTAAAAGGAGTGAAAGAGGTTGCAGCTAGGGGCCGAAGGGACGCTGCACAGACCCTTAAGTACGTAATGCCTACAGTCCAACGTTAATAAGACAGAAAGAATTCCCGATAAATTCACTTGGAACAACTGCCATTGTCTGAACATCCAGAGAACCATATACAAGCAAGTCCGTCCCCATACCAATCAGCCTTATTCGGCCAACCTAATCTAACGTTGCTAATCATCCCACGCTATTATAAGATCCTTTGATCCACGGGAGACCATTATAGCTTCCCTTTCAATCTCATTTCCAGCCTTGAACAAAAGGGTGATCGGTCTCAGGATAATGAAGCGATAAAATACCTTATTCATTCACATTAGATTAAAAAATCGTTTCTATTACAAAGAATTTAAGGGCAGGCCATTTTAATATGAAATGAGGACCTCGGAAACAGACGCGGAGTTTTTGCTGGAAAAGAGATTAATAAAATTGTTCGTTAACGCACACACCAGAGAGAGAGAGAGAGAGAGAGAGAGAGAGAGAGAGAGAGAGAGAGAGAGAGAGAGAGAGAGAGAGAGAGAGAGAGAAAAGCAATCATAACTGAGCAGTCGCTCTGTAAGGAAACGGTGGTTGGGGCAGTATCCGACAGAGAGAGAGAGAGAGAGAGAGAGAGAGAGAGAGAGAGAGAGAGAGAGAGAGAGAGAGAGAGAATTGGGGGGTCCTTGCAAAGAAGGGGGAATGATGCCAGAGCAGAGCCCACCGAGAGAGGGAAAGAGAATATCAAAACGGGGGTCGAGAGGAAAGGCCTCATGAAATTAGGGGGAACACAAATCAGACGAAAGGCTTTTCTCGGAGAACGACTGAGGATTTTAGGCTTCATCATTCCCGGCCCCACACCCCTGAGTGAAACGATGACGACAGATGAAGCGCATCCAACGAGAGAGAGAGAGAGAGAGAGAGAGAGAGAGAGAGAGAGAGAGAGAGAGAGAGAGAGAGAGAGATGGATCGTTGTACGAGCTAATGGCTTCCTCAGAATCCAAATGGCCCGCCAGGAGGAAGTGAATTAGGAAAAAGAATAAATTTTCCTGATATATATTCCCACTGTGTGTATATGTTTCGGTTTTTCATATATAACACATACACGCATACATATATATATATACATATACATACACACACTATATATATATATATATATATATATATATATATATATATATATATATATATATATATATATATATATATATATATATATATATATATATATATATATATATATATATATATATATATATATATATTATAGCGTTCGAAATCATCATACATCCGATATAAGTTTATAGCTGTCACTGCACAATCAATGACGAACTATATGCTGAAAACATTTACATCATCTATGATTATACAGAATGCTCATCAGTAATGCGTCGACCCCATACAAACACGGCGTTCACTCTTATTTTGAAATCATTCAAGTGCAAAGAGATATGTGATTCAAAATCTGTCACTGACACAATCAATGACGAACCATCTATAAGATTTGAAAACATTTACATCACAAAGATCATGATTATACAATTTGATTTACTAAATAAATTAAAAGCCATAGGACTCCACCTAATGTTATACAAACTTACCAGATGAACTTTTCAGTCACGGAGGGAGTGTTTAATGAATATTAATTTTCAAAGCATTCATGTCAAAGTAACACGATCACAATGAGGATATCAACTTCCAGCAGACTTGCATATTAAAAGAATTTTACAAGAAAAAAGGCAAAAAAGAAAATAAGTAAACAACGGACTAATAAAAAATTAAGTGGAAAATGACATACATGAAAACGTGATAAAAACGGAAAAAAAAACACTAACCAATGACTGAAAATAAAGGAAAAAATGAAACTGAGTCTAACGATGTCCTCTCCTACTTGATGTATAGCTAGTCAGTCCTCTCTTCCTCTTCCACTCGAGATTTATTGCAATTTTTGCGGCCGAAGGAGCCCTTAATAATCATATGACCTCTTTCGCTTCCCCTGGTCGCCTCTCTCCGCCCATAATAACTCTCTTCCCTCACCCCTCTTGGAAAAGAAGTCCCCTACTTGGGGTAGTCTACACGTGTGTGAATTATACATATCACATATGAAAATTCATGATAAACATACATATACATAAGTGACTTCATGATAAACATACATATACATTAAGTGACATCATGATGAACATACATATACATAAGTGACATACATACAATCTCAAAAAACACCGTGAAGTATTCAGTTACCGCAAGTTATCACAACCTCTCTGTTTCCTACAAAATATATCATGTTAACCACTAGCATCTCTGTCTGACCATTTTCAGAGTCCCCTAGTTTCAAGTATTTGATTTAAATCCACATTCTAATTTTCAAAATTCTTGACAAAATCCTCGTTAATCCCACAACTCCATCGAATTGTTTTTATTTGTTCTCTCTCTCTCTCTCTCTCTCTCTCTCTCTCTCTCTCTCTCTCTCTCTCTCTCTCTCTATTTCCCCTTACGTCAGATTCAATCTCGCTTCCCCTTACACCCTTCCGCCGTATTTTGTCCTGCCGGTCTGCTTTTTCCCCTCTTATTTAGAGAATGTCAGTTGGCTTAAAAGCTTTTTAGAGGCAGGAGGGAAATTTGCTTTTGTTCCGCTCAGCTTTATTCACCCGAAAACTTGGGGCTTCCACAAAAGATCTTAATGGACGATTCAACATAAGTTCCCGATTCGAACTCGAGTTTCGTTTCATTATACATTCAACCCTCTTTTCATTCATTCTAATAGTATTAACGCAATTAACGTGTTTTTAGTTTTCTGTGAAAGAAAACTATCGTGCAGGCTTTTTCTGTCCATCCGCACTTTTTCTGTCCCCCTCAGATCTTAAAAACTCTGGAGGCTAGAGGACTGCAAATTGTTATGTTGATCATCCACCCTCCAATCATTAAACATACCAAATTGCAGCTCTCTAGCCTCATTAGTATATATTTTATCTAAGGTTAAAATTAGCCATAATCGAGCTTCTGGCAACGATATAGGATGTGCCACCAACTGGCAGTGGTTAAAGCTTCATGGACCGAGGCTCATAAAGCATTATACTGAGGCCATCGAAAGAAAGATCTATTTTCGGTTGCCTTGATTATACGCTGTAGCGGCTGTACAGAAAACTCGATTCCGCCGAAGGAACTTCGGCGCATTTTTTGTTGGTGGTTTTTCGTTTTGGTCAAAATACGTACGAGTATATTTTTAGGTAATGAATTATTGTCATTGTATTCAGACATTATTATTCATTCTTATTTTTCATGATTACTTTGTTTTTTTTCTGTATCATTTCTTCCTATAGATTTATTTTCGCTGTTTTTCTTTCATTCACAGAAGAAATGAATTGCGTTTGCAACATCCACACCCAACTAACTCTCCTTGAATTCTCCTCCAGAAGCCCTCCGCCAGGAACATCATTGCCAATAACCACACGGTTCCCTTAAATTCTCTGGGGCTTTATCTCGCCGACCTATTCACTGGACCTTGATGGCACTGAAACTTATTCCCATTGCTGATAAGGGGAAGCCTTTCATCCTGATCTTCTGGGGACATTAATACCGTTAATTCAAAGGTCGGTTGTTTCAGGTCACTGATTTGTTTAAGAAATGTCTGAAACAATTCCAGCCTTGGAACGTAACAAATTCGGGTCTGGTGAAACTCTCTCCTCCCTCTCCTACTTCGTTCTTTTATTTGCTTGCTTGCGATCGCGAGTCGCCGAGGGGTCAGAATGTTCTCTTTTTAAATTTAGACCCGTCATATAATTTGCTTGGTGCTCGGACCTGGCAAAACGCTTTTCTTTCTCTTTCCTTCATCCAAATACGTTTGCTAATATTCACGAGACCTTAGTTATACATGAGTTCTTTTTATAATTTCAAAATACAATTTGTAAACAAACACACACACAGACAAAAACACAGACACATTTCATATACACACACACACACACACACACACACATATACATACATATATATATATATATATATATATATATATATATATATATATATATATAATATATATATATATATATATATATATAAACACAGTTCTGGGCACAGTCTTTACACTGAACACCAATGCACACTTGATAACTACCATTTGATGATAGTACTATTATAATTTCCTCTGTCTCCTCTTATTTTTCACGGGTAAAGCTTTGAATGAAAACACAAAAATCAATTATGTTGCTCCATCTAAGGCTTTCTCCCTGGTTATACTAGTTTTACAATGAAACTGCACTCCAATATATAGGTGAGTGCCATTAAAATACGGATGATTAAAACAAAAACCTGAAAAAGAAAAACGAAAATTAACACGAAGAATTTCACAGGTCAGGATGATTCTCTTTCAAGCGTCACAATACACGATCCCCCCACCTCCCCTGTCTCCATATGACCTGAGTTGACACATACATGCCTCGGTCCATTGACATCTCAGGATAGTTCAATATTTCACGTTTGGCTTCTGCTGACTCGCGGTGGCCAATCTAAACAGAGATCCGGTCCACTCCTAGTGCATGATATATCTTCAGGCAGTTTGCTTGATCAACAGAAGTCTGTATTACAGTCAGCGGTGCACAAGAGGATATGACGACATAAAAAATGACGATAATAAACAACACAAAAGCAAGAAGCGACGGTTTCCCTCCTCCTAACTCCGTCAAAACTTCTTTTCTTTCTACTTCCCTGAATTTCCCATTCGAAAGGAGGCTCTTCAACTTTTCCTTGTGTCCATCAGGTCTGAGTAAGACGAGTGTCAGTTTCAAGTCTTTGAAAGAAAAAAAAAAAAACACTATAGTAAATAAGGTCAAGTGCACTAGGTTCCGTGATATAAGACAATGACCATAATATTATGCAAAATGTAAACACAGAACATCATTTTGGATCTTTCCTAGATAGTGGCCCACAAGGGTTTTAAACCTGGTACGTATCCACCTTTGCGGCGTGTTTAGTACAAGCCCATTGGGGATGACCGTAAAAACATAAACAAAAGACTGCAAATATCATAAAGATAATGACCCCCAAGAAATATTAGTCCTAGATAACGACCCCCAAAAACCCTTGGGGGAGGGGGGGGGGTCACTGTTCAGGAAAGATCCCCCTTTTGCATAACTAATCATACGGTATCTGGGACAGAAACATAAGAAAGGCACTACCTAACAGGCATGACGCAGATTGTTATTAATCCTTTAATTAAAGAAATCTGGATGTGAAACCATCTGTTGCTCCAGCCCGAATAAAAAGAAACGAAAACTGGCTTAAAAATGTCAAGTTTTCAAATGAAGATATCTCGTTACATTTTCATCTGTATTTTTTAAAATGGGAAATTACATCTGCATACATCTAAATCTTTTACTCACAATGAAAAATGTAATAGTAACGGAAAGACGTCATCCAAAATTGTTTACTATTCAAATCAGAATCTTCAAATAAACGAGGAAATCAAATTTCTAAAACGATTCGCAAAACCTATAGTATTAACGACCATGAAATATGTATCTCACTACACAAACATAGGAGAGAGAGAGAGAGAGAGAGAGAGAGAGAGAGAGAGAGAGAGAGAGAGAGAGAGAGAGAGAGAGAGAGAGAGAGAGAGAGATTTATAAATTTTAGGTATACATGCCAAGCGCTGGAGCAACTATGGCCATTCAGCTCTGCAACGGAAATTGACAATGAAAAAGTTTGAGTCGTGTAATAGGAGGAAAACCTCGCAGTTGCACTATGAATCAATTTGCTAGGAGAGGGTGGAAAGTAAGATGGAAGAAAGAGAATATGAACGGAGGTACAGTAAAAGGAATGATAGAGGTTGCAGCTAGGGGCCGAAGGGACGCTGCAAAGAACCTTAAGTAATGCCTACATTGCACTGCATGAGGAGAGAGAGAGAGAGAGAGAGAGAGAGAGAGAGAGATTCTCGATGTGACAAGACCTTGGAGGGGGAGTGTAAAACTTCTTTTCAGTGTCAAGGATGAGCGGGAAAATAGGGAGAGAAAATTTCTACTTAAAGCTGCTGCTGAACGTCCTGTCCTTTCGGTGTGGAGTGATGAGGAAATCTGGCTTCCTCCCATTTACTTTTAATTGCTTTTTATGGCAACAATTCTCTCTGTCTCGGGCATGGAGCTATTTTGTGATAGGGGAAGCTGTCCTGTTTCATAATGAGAACTTTCATTCTGTTTTTTATCTGCTCTGTGTTCAAGGATATTTTTGCTGCTTGGTACGTCAAGATCATGTTATTGCGAAGGTGAACATTATTATTATTGTTATCAAAAGCATGATTACTTAAAATGATTAAAAATAACTTCTGGTTTACATTTAATAAGAGCATAACTTTCAAACTTACACGTACTTCGTGATTCACATTAATTATATATATATATATATATATATATATATATATATATATATATATATATATATATATATATATATATATATATATATATATATATATATATATATATATATATATATATATATATATATATTCTCCTGACAGGGAAGCTACGTTCAATTCCAGGAGAGACAGATTAGTATGAGTACGTTCTTTTAGACCAACTGTGCCCCTGTTGACTTGTAGAATCTGATAGTTAGGCAACTGAGCCTTTGTGGAACATGGATTTGAAGCTGGGAAAATTATACTTTACAAATATTTGTTTGAAAAAAAAAAAAAAAAACACGATCTTGAAAAGACACTGCAACTTGTGAGTTTCAATGTGTAAGGATATGAGGCAGCAAAGAAGAAATATATGGCAGCTGATTTGTTTAAGGAGAGGAGGCTGCATGTTTTGGCACTGGGTGGGAATAAGGTGAAAGGGCAATGTGTTCAGGAATGTGAAGGACAAAGGGCGTGAGTATTTGGAGTAGCTTAAAGGTGTAGAGCTGGGGAGGGAGTAGAGCTTGTGGTATGAGTGAAACTTCAGGGGCAAGTGAGAGTACCCAGTGTGTTACCTGAAGGATTATATGGGTAAGACTGAGTGCAGAGAGAGAGGAAACACTGACAGTGAGTGTGTATAGGCCAGAACTGGGAAAAGAATAAAACTGAAAGAGTGATTTCAGATAGTTTAAATCTGTCTTACAGGGTTTGGAAAACATGAAAGGTGGCTGTGTTAGGGGCGGCCATTGTTGGCAGATATGAAGTTCTTAGAGTAAATAAGAATGGAGTGTCTTCTGGAAATGTGAGTAAGAAGGGGCTCAATTGTTAGAAATACAATGTTTCAAAATGAAAATATATATACATATATATTTAATAAAGAGTAACTGGTGGGAGGATTTTGTTGGACTGGACTACTTCAGAACTGATAGAATAATAGTGAAAATAAGAGTGGCTAGAGGTATTTATGATCATTTGCTTAAAGCACCAGTTAAGATTGATGAGTCTTCAGGTTGGAGTGAAAGGGGAGAAAATGTAGCTAAAAGGTAATCACACCAATTAACCCTGATTAGAAGGAAGTAAGGCGAACAAGCAAGGAAAAAAAAAATGGATGGAAATGGACGATAGTCCACACTGATGATGATGAAGTATATGAAGCTCGAGTAAAATTTCAGGATGGGTTCATGTCGTTAGTGTGAAGTGTTGTGGTTTTATGAAGGCAGGAAAATGGATAAAAATAGTAAGTGGTGGGATTCCAAGTCTCTTGCCCATCTTCTGCACACACTCTCGACGAGGGTAAAAGCTAGAATGAAGTCTTAAGGTCTCGTCTACTGATTTTTGCATTTGCTTTTCCAAATGAATTTTGTCTACATTAAAAGCGTTCAAAGGTTTTTTTAAGACTTGTTTTAAGAATGGTTAATTAATTGTCATATTCGTTTTCTTAATGTAAACCTCACAATATATTTAACAAGAAGGCTTTACTTCAGATCTTGGTATTTTTAGGAACAAACTTTTACAGGATTGGGAACGAACTTCCGTAGACATACCCGTCTATTTATAAACAAAATGATCCTCGCACTTTATTACAGAGCGCTTAATCGTTAAGTAGTAGCTGATTTCCTTTTCATAGAGAACTAGATTTTATCCTTAATTATTTAAGAATGAGGCAAATGATTCACTAGATAAGATCTGGATGTGAACAGATTGAAAATGCTGTTAAACACGAATAAAGATTATTTTCGGTTTTCGAGGAGTTTCCCCCAACAACCGTGACCCCTTTGTAAGCCATAAAGAACAACTCCCCGATGACCTTTGCTCTGGTGCATGTCATTTATTGACACGTTGTCCTTGCAGTGCAACTCAGGTGGGCAGCAGCCCTTTGAGGTGCCATCGACCCAGTTCCCGGGGGCACTCGGAGGTCAACTTGAACTGGGAGCTTTCTGGCAAAGCCTTCACAGTCGAGGATATGAGACCGTATTTTCACTTCCCGCACATCATTTGATTTTAAAGATTTTAAGCAGCACGTTCTGTTGGAAAGACTCAGCTCAGAAGAGCGGAGTCAACGGAAATCCAATTTGAAAATTCGCTTCCTTTAGACGAAGATTTTTAATGTTCTAATTTTGAATTAGTGTATGTTTTTTCTAAACATTCCTGTTACATTTTCCTTTCCTGTAATTATTAGTTATTGCCAATGGCTGCTCTTTTCCCGTTAACATGTGTAAATATTACGTATAGTTTCTATTCACACTTACGTACACACAATATATAAATATAAATATATATCATATATGTATATATATAATACACACACATATATATATAGTGTATATATATACACATTTATATTACACACAAAACACACATATGTATATATAAATAAATATATACATATATAAATATATAAATATTATATACATATAATATTTATATATAAATGTTTTATATATATATATATATATATATATATATATATATATATATATATATATATATATATATATATATATATATATGTGTGTGTGTGTGTGTGTGTGTGTGTGTGTGTATCACAAAATAGCCACGCAGCTCCACTGTGTATATATATTCATATTACTGAATTAGGCTTCAATAAGACGGGATGGTTTAGTGTCCACATTCTTTAATTTACCAAGTACAAGCTTTCGAAGACGTAGTCTTCGTCTTTAGATACCGATGCATCAGTACTAGAAAAAGAAGACTGTATGCCTTCGGAAGCTTGTACTTGGTAAATTAAAAAATCTGGAATCTAAACCATCCCGTCTTATTGAAGCCTAATACAATTCATACATACAGTGTATGTATGTATGTATGTATGTATGTATGTATGTATGTATGTATGTATGTATGTATGTATGTATATACATACATACATACATAAGACGGGATGGTTTAGATTCCAGATTTTTTAATTTACCAAGTACAAGCTACCGAAGGCATACAGTCTTCTTTTTCTAGTACTGATGCATCGGTATCTGAAGAAGAAGACTACGTCTTCGAGAGCTTGTACTTGGTAAATTAAAGAATGTGGACACTAGACCATCCCGTCTTACTGAAGTCTAATTCGGGTAATATAAATATATATGCACAGTGGAGCTGCGTGGCTATTTTGTGATACACACATATATATATATATGCGTATGTGTATAATATACATACATACACACACACACCTCACATACATATGTGTGTTTAAGAGAGAGAGAGAGAGAGAGAGAGAGAGAGAGAGAGAGAGAGAGAGAGAGAGAGGTAGGGAAGGTCAGAATAATCAAGTTAGAAAGGAAGAAAAAGTTTAGCCAAGTTACCTCGCCATTAAAAAAAGTAAGAAATTTTCCAGAAGCAAATAACCAGTCATACCGGAGAGCGAATAAACAGGCAAAAACAGGAGGGAAAAGTTATGAAGTTGTTTTTCACATCTTCATAACTTTCACCTCCTGTATTATACCTGTCCCTCCTCGTTCGGTTACGTAAAAGACAACATTGCGGGGTTCTGGCTAGAGAACAGCCGAATAATGAAGCCCCACCACCAATGAATTGAGTGGAAATGTGGTATAACTCACCATAATGGTGTAAGAAGAGTTAAAGCCACTTTGGAAACAGCAATGAGCTTGGAATGAATAATAAACCAGCTGAATTACAGAAATAAAGAGGGAACCGGAACCTTTTCTGAATACCGGCGATAATACTTATGTGTTATATACAGTCAGTGATGTTTCATAAAGGGATCAACAATGAATCGAGACTCGAACTGGAAAAATACTGGGGAAACAATGGCAACGCAGATTATGGGACAAAGTTAAAATTTGGCTTAACACCATAACCGACGAATCTTAATGTATTAACAAACGACAAAAACTGAATTTACATTGACAGAAACTTGACAGAATTCGACCATGAGAGTAATCGATTACGACAACAAAGGCTGTTGTCCACACGTCGCGTAATGAGGTAACCGCAAAAGTGCAACGCAGCATCGAAGAACCACAAAAAAGAAATGTCAAAAGGTTGGCCTTACAGATGATTCGTCATGATTCCAAGAGGTAGCGTTAAAAAAAAAAAAAAGGAGAAAGGCCAGCCAAGAAAAAAAAAGGAGAAAAGGCCAGCCAAGAAAGCAAATTGAATGAATACGTCATGAAATCTACGCAGATGAAATTCACAATAAACCTGTAAGCGAATGACAGTGATATTTTCATACTAAGGCATTAGTAAACAAGTAAAAAATTCGCCGAAGCTTCTTCGGAGCAATCGAGTTTTCTGTACAGCGTATAATGCTGTATAAGCCGCGGCCCATGAAACTTTAACCACGGCCCGATGGTGGCCTGGCCTATATTGTTGCCAGACGCACGATTATGGCTAACTTGAACCTTAAATAAAATAAAAACGACTGAGGCTACAGGGCTGCAATTTGGTACGTTTGATAATCAGAGGATGGATGATCAACATACCAGTTTGCAGCCCTCTAGCCTCAGTAGATTTTAAGATCTGAGGGCGGAAAAAAAAAGTGTCGACGGACAAACAAAGCCGGCACAATAGTTTTCTTTTCAGAAAACTAAAAGCTATGAGACAAACTTGTGGTTTGCAAACACCCCCTTGAAGAATGAATATGGAAACTGGCCGAAACTAAAAACCATCCCAGGCGGAGATGGACATAACAGGACGCTCGACGTCTCGAAACAAGAGCAAATAATAGTATGTTACAACAGGGAACTGCATGTCTATAAACGTGAGAAATTCAAACCAGGATATCGGAAAAATACGCGATTTCACCCGCCTTGACTTCTCACAGTGAACTGACCCGAAATTGAAGAGCCCTGTCGATACCACAAACCCCAAATCTATGAACACAAAGAAATACACTCAACTTTATCTCTCCTCCTTCACCTCCAACTATTATTCACAAATCAACTTCTGTCAAAACCCATCGTTTTGTCGAAATAAATCTTTTTTTAAGAAAAGACTGGGGGACAATCGAGCCGGGAGAAGATAATGAAGGAGTCAGAGCCCTTGTAGCACGGGTGAGTAGGCCATTCAATCGATCGCCATTTGGGTTAAGGATGAAAAAAGAAAGAAAAAATGACGGGCTGGGAAAGTATTGCTTCAGGCACGAGAAGGGGTTTGGAGGGGGAGGTGTTTGTGAGGAGGAGGAGGAGGAGGAGGAGGAGGAGGAGGAGGAGGAGGAGGAGGAGGAGGAGAAGGAGGAGGAGGAGGAGGGTACGTAGGGGCTTGAAGTGTTTGGTAAACAATCGAAGAAAAACTTTTAATGAATAAAGCATCGTTGAGCTATTTACGAAGCGCATACATACCAACACATGAAGAAACAACTAATGCTTTTATTTGCTGGTTAGCTTTAAAGCTAACTCTCTCTCTCTCTCTCTCTCTCTCTCTCTCTCTCTCTCTGCGAGAGCGTCACTGTCCATAGAAAATTCATGGTGTGTCCAATCGATGCTAGTTGCTATTCGTACAACGCCCCCGTTGCGGTTACGTCTTGCATGGCGCTTGACTTGTGTACAATGCTGTACGTGCATGTTGCGGCAGCTGTGCAAAACACATTTAACGCATAAAAATAATGTTTTGAAATGGATTCTGAATCATTCTGTTCATATATATATGTATATAATATATATATATATATATATATATATATATATATATATATATATATATATATATATATATATATATATATATATATATATATATATATATATATATATATATATATATATATATATATATATATATATATAATATATAATATACATATATATATATATATATATATATATATATATATATATATATATATATATATATATATATATATATATATATATATATATATTATATTTTGTAACCCAACATAGTAGTCTGTCCAGTTATTCGTTTCTGTGTCTGTGTTCCTCTGTTTTCTTTCCATATTTGCATACCAAAACCAGTCAGTACTCTTCAATGAAATGCACAGCCTTCTTCGTGAAGTAATAATTGTATTGAAACAGCATTTTATTGACTTTTCAGCCTGGGTTCATCTCCCACACAAAAAGAAATGTCATAGTATGTTAGTCATACAACCTTCACACTGAAGAAAAAGGGGAATATAAGACTGTAATGGATAAAAGGCAAGCTGACAAAAGGGAATCTGCCTTTCCTACGCCTTAGATTCCAAGCTCTTCCCATAATACTGGTTTTTCTTTACTTCCTAGTTGTCGGGTTAATACAAGAAGATCTCTAGGGCACAAATCACTAACCACGTTACTTTTCTTTTCATCATGCCAGCTGATGACACTAGACAATACACAATAAACTTCTTGACAGCAGTGATCTGACAGTGATTTGCCCGCAGGCAAAGAATATTAACACCTCATCTCTTTACAAGTAAAGGAGCCCGGCAGAGGATAAAAAAAAAACACCACGTACCTGGTTGTTACTGGGGGCAAGCACGCACTACCATTCTGGCACAAACTAATCTATGTGAAGAGGTATTCCAAGGTTTGCCCTTTTGGGGGAAACAAGTCCTTGCACAATCGAAAATTGACAGTAAGGCGTACAGTACCATCCTGATTCCCAAGAAGAGAGAGAGAGAGAGAGAGAGAGAGAGAGAGAGAGAGAGAGAGAGAGAGAGAGAGAGAACCGCTAACACGGCTTTATCTCTCTGCTGAAGCTGTCGACTCTCGCTGATTGCTGGGACTCGCCGGCCTTTCTATCAGAGTATAATCTGTATTTGAGCATCAGAAGGCTCAAACACAGACATCCCACTAAATAAGGACCACAGTGCCAGGAGTGAAAGGAATAAGCCAAAACGCGAACATGAGCTCTGCATTTGAAGCGTCCACGTTCAGATTGATCACCAACCGTCGTAATTCTTTGGACTGCTGCTAAAGACCACTTTCCTTGGTCTGGGGAATAATCTTTTTGTGAAAACGTATTGCGTTTTTCTAAAAGTGGTGCTAGACAAGTTATTATGCTGGCTAGATCTCCTGAAGTACTGTGGTCTTCGCCGCCGGTGAATTATCCTAAATGTTTGGAATACCAACAAGGGTATAATTCACACTGTATTTGTAACAATTTGAATTTATTCCTTTTAAATCACTGTCACAATAAATGCCATATTTATTAATTCATGATTGCAGCCACTCTGTCTTTACGTCTTATCATTTGAGCTACCAGGACGACAAAGTCAAAATAGGGGTCGCACGAAAGCAAGCAATCGCTTCCCGAGAGCACTTCGATATCGTTCCATCAATACGAAGGCTCCAGGGCGCCACTTGTAAGTGACCTTTCCTTCTCAATGACTTCTCACCCCACATGACCTCTTGCTCCTGTATTTACTTCCGCTGAATCTTTGCAGCTGATTCCGCCTTCACTGTCTTTTTTGTGAATAAGTTTGTATCGTCAACTCTGACTGTTAGTTTACAAGAAAGATGTAGCCCAATACTCGAAATATTTTGCAATTGTTTATTATGTGCATTTTACTTATATGGGATTCATGTTGCACAAATATACATATATACATACATACATACATACACACACACACACGCATTTACAGTTAAGTAGGAAGGTAGGTGGTGGGCTAGGAACGATCCAAGAATCTAGCAAATGAGGAAGGGCCATGCGACCCACTGAAATTCGGACACTCATGTCTTTCCTGTGTTTTATCTTCCACTATTCTCCACTCATTTCCAGCCTCCCTTTCACATTTCCCATCGGAGTAGGTCTTTTATTTCTAAGTCTTTTTGTCCCCACAGGATCCCAGTTCGCCCTATCACATACTGTTCTCCCAGGCGAGAGCGAAAGGCACGTCTTTCATCATTATATCATCTCCTTAAGGAACTTTCCTAATTTCCCTTAAGGTATTGCTA
Source organism: Macrobrachium rosenbergii (assembly GCF_040412425.1). Lineage (NCBI taxonomy): Eukaryota > Metazoa > Arthropoda > Malacostraca > Decapoda > Palaemonidae > Macrobrachium > Macrobrachium rosenbergii. The sequence continues at coordinate 28,679,661 of NC_089765.1, read as the reverse complement.
ACTCTATCCTGTCATTGGATTCATAATATATATTCTTTTAAAATCTTAATTCTCATATCGACAGATACGTATGTAGCCGACAGAGTGACTGGTTTGGTGTAAAAGTGAGTCAGAGAAGGGTGTGTCATGTCTCAGTGGTCTTTCATTATTTTTGTAGATGGAACGATATGTGAAACCAGAGGAAGGTCAACAGATATAAATGCAAAGTTGTGGGACAAGAAAATGGAGCGTGGATGATTGGTGTTTGCAAATGATAAAAGTGTTGATTGGGGATAGTAAGGAGGAACTGAAGAAACTAGAAACGGAATTTGAAATCCTTGCAAGAGGAGATAGCTGAGAGTAAATGGGAGCATGATTAAGGTTATAAGGGTGAATGGAAACAAGGAAGACGGAGCAATAAATGTTAATATGGAAGGTGGAAGCTTGGACGATGGATGATGGCAGGACGAAGAGATAAGTCACAGAACGGGTGAAACAAGTTGTGTGAAAAAGACTGGGAAGTGACTGAAGCCAAAGTGAATTAATGTATGAGGGGACTGTTTAGCCAACACTTCTCTATTGAAATGAAGTGTGGGTGTTGAATGCGGAGGAAAGAAGGGGTTGAAGATATTGAGAAATAAAAAAGAACCAATAGGGTATGAAATCGGTAGGTACATAGAATTAGTACGAAAAGATGGATCAGGTTATTTTGAGATGGCTTGGTCACTGGAAAGAATGGACTATAACAGTTTGGGGAAACAAGTGACGTGCGTAATTTAGAAATGGTTGGGAGTTGCAGAGGAGGACCTACACATAGTAAGAAAGATGGAGTAAAAGATGTGCAGGAAAGGAAGGTACTTAATATCCAGGAAGCAAGAGACTGTATTTAAGGTTCGATGTGCTGCTGATGGCTCTTGTGTAAGTGCATGCAACAGGTAATTCTGTGCAAGTTTCACTCAATAACGGGTTCATCCACGATTCAGTAGTTACAAAGTATGAATGAGGCAGTGAACGGTCCTTGTTTTTCTTTGGAGATAACTCTATAAAGAAAGCGTTTTAATGTTGAAATACACACACACATACATGTTCATATAATATATATATATATATATATATATATATATATATATATATATATATATATATATATATATATATATATATATATATATATATATATATATATATATATATATATATATATATATATATATATATATATATATATATATATATATATATATATATATATATATATACACACATACACACACACTTGCGCGCACACGCACTACACATTCCATTGCGCATGTACTGAGCTCATGGACAGTATGACTAATTCCAATTAAAGTTATTACATGAACAGCACGAAAAAATACTATCGCCATTTTTTAATCACAGGCCACGCGAATCATTATTCAACATTTTCTACATTAACGAAATTAGTCCTGGGATCCAATCCAATCTAGGGACAATCTGTTAGAGAGAGAGAGAGAGAGAGAGAGAGAGAGAGAGAGAGAGAGAGAGAGAGAGAGAGAGAGAGAGAGAGAGAGAGCTTAACTATTTTATTTGCCTAAAACAAAATGCCTAAAAAACAACGGATGAAGGATGACGCAAACATGTGAAATGATAGTGTATGTACTCTGGGCACATTATTATTATTATTATTATTATTATTATTATTATTATTATTATTATTATTATTTCGGTAGATGAAACCTATTCACATGGAACAAGCACACAGTTGCCATTGACTTGAAATTCAAGCTTCCAAAGAATGTTGGTTTCAACCTCCCACCGCAGACCCCACACTGCATCAGTAACTGATCATGATACAGAGCCAGTGATTTTACATCACCCTGGGGGAGACGCGACCCCGCGACATCTGAGTGGCATACCACGACGCTAACCACTATACCAGCGGACCAGTAGAGAGAGTAAACCACAAATGGAATGCCATCATAAGAGCTTCAACGTGTTACACACAGGAAAACCAGATATTCAGATTTCGCTTTTCGAAGGATGACGATTTTGCTTTTTATATTAAAAAGTTCATTCGTCCTTTTTGTTTTACTGTTCCTTCCGTACAAATGGCACTACTACAGCTACCATCAAATCTATAAATTTCATCATTATTAAAGTAGGAATGCATCTCAAAGGAAAAATCAACTTACAAGTACAAATATTTCTCTATCTGGTTCAAATACCTTAATATTTAAAATTTGAAAGGTAGCTAGGTAGAATATACAATTTAGCCGAGGGCCAAGCGTTGGGACCTAAAAAGTCATTCAGCGTTGAAATTAAAATTGAGAGCTTTGGGTTTAAAGGCTGTAACAGGAGAAAACCTTGCAGTTGCACTATGAAACAATTGTTAGAAAAGGGTAGAAAGTCAGATGGAAGAAAGAATATGAATGGAGGTACAATAAAAGGAATGAAAGGGGTTGCAGCTAGGGGCCGAAGGGACGGTGCAAAGAACCTAAAGTAATGCCTACAGTGTACCGCGTGAGGTGCAACTGATGGCAATAAATCTCCCTCCCCCCAACCCCAGGGGATAAAACTAGAAAGGAAAACCTACTTGTTTTATGGCATCGAGGTTCCTTGCTCACGAAAGTAATTTCTAAAATAAAATATCTATTTTTCTTTCTTTACGGCTCCATAAAACTTTATTAAAATGGAATAAATTTTTCTTCTTTCATTTTCTTCATCCGGTAGGCAGCGGGATTGAATCAAACCATTGACTTTATACATATGAACCTCGCGCTCCATCAGTGGCCTGTGAGAACAATTCTATGTATGTATGTATATATATTATATATACATATATACACATGTATGTATACATGTATGAATATATAAACTCATCTATAATATAGATACAAATATAAAGTTCAATTTCTGCATATGTCTTGGTTCCTTAAAACGATACGTGGTTCCTTTCATTACTGGGAAAAATATGATGCAATGGCATTTATAAAAACTCGAATTTCTTGGGTTGACCATAAGAGGAAAAGTTCTCTCGAGAGGACTGGCGAGTGAAAATTGATGTGCAATATCCGTAGAGTTGGTGGTGTCAAAGCTCATTCGAGTTTCCGGGTGCTCGACATTGAACCATAATATTACCTTCATCATTCAAGTTTATTGCTATGTATAAGTAACACCTATGTTGTATGATAAATGGGACATCATAAAATAATTAAAATATCGAACATAGACACTTTTCAAAGACTTGCAGTAGCAGTAATACCACAACAAGCCACAACACTGAAAACTGAAAGCAAGGAATTGTATATAATCATTAAACAAGTATCTTCAGGTATGACCTATTTACACATACAACCACCCACCCACAGACACAGATACTACACACACACATATATATTATATATATATATATATATATATATATATATATTATATATATATATATATATATATATATATATATTATATATATATATATATATATATATATATATATATATATATATATATATATATATATATATATATATATATATATATATATATATATAAGAAAGTTTTCAAACGACATGCAACTCAAAGAGAAGCTTTCAGGAAGGAACACAAACCGAAGTGGCTCTTCCAGAACTGCAATAACAACATACAAAGGCAAGAACTGGAATAACAACATACAAAGGCAATAAATAAAGTCAAATAAAAAAAAGGTAAATTGAAATTCGCGAAAGGTGGGAAATTCTGCCTCAGAAACCAAAACGCAGGACATCTGTTGAAAACGCCGACAAAGGCTGGAAATAGTTCGCGGTTGTCATGATCAAATCTCGCACGTCGCTCCTCACGCTGACAAGGATGACATGGACAAAAATCATTAACGTGCACAGGTATGAAGCTTGCGTGTCCCTGGGTAATGAGAGAGAGAGAGAGAGAGAGAGAGAGAGAGAGAGAGAGAGAGAGAGAGAGAGAATAGGAAAACGGGCTATTGTGTGATAGTTATTATTTTATGGTATAACTAAGGCAAACCAAGTTTTACTTGGAGATTCAGTCTTACGAAGAGTATACTGGATCGTCTCATTCTGTATATGCATGACCAGGCATGCATTTATCAAAGCATAATATCTTATATGTTATATGAAATATATCAAACATTTTATTATTTGCCCGGCAGTAACAGAAGGGCAAACTCTCCGATTCAGAAATATGCACCAGAGAATTCTGTGCGCGTCATGGCACAGAGAATACACAAACGCCGGATTTCACACTTAGATGCTCCATTCGATCAACTCGACACCAGAATGTTTCTGGATGACGTCACAGAACTCCGGCTATTTCACGCTTCACCAACAGTGATCCAGAGGGTCGCTCTTGAATCCATCTTTGAAATGCAGACAAACTGAATTTGTCAGGCGACCTTTTCATGGCGGCGCATTGAGCATTCTAACGTCTGCTGACCCCCGTGTCAAGCACGGTCACTGACTGCCATGAAAGGTGGGCTGACGCTTATCGTGAGAGGAAGGGGTCATGTCAGCGCCAGAGGCTCCCGGGTGGGATCCAACACTTTTCCCCCTTTTTTATTCATAACATTTTTTCAGTTTTTTTTTCGGTGATGGAGTTTGTTCCGGCAAAATAAAACGTTTGATGCTTACACATTTCTCTCTATATTTTTTCGATCTCACATTTTCAGATGACGGTATTTGTTTGTCACTGGCAGATGTTGTAATCTCTTATCGTAACAATCCTAATATTATTTTGTTGGCTACTGTGTACAAGATTTCTGCAGTGCAAACAACATTAAACAAGTAAAATATGCGCCGAAGTTTCTTCGGCGCAATCGAGTTTTCTGTACATCGTATAATCAAGGCCACCGAAAACAGATCTGTCCTGTGGTCTCGTTATAATACTGTATGAGCCGCGGTCCATGAAACTTTACTATGTGTCAGATGCACGATTATGGCTAATTTTAACCTTAAATAAAAATAAAAACTACTGAGGCTACAGGGCTGCAATTTGGTATGTTTGATGACTGGAGGGTGGTTGATCAACATACCAATTTTCAGCCCTCTAGCCTCAGTAGTTTTTACGATCTAAGGGCGGACAGAAAAAACTTTTGGTTTGGTTATTTATAGCATTTGTTTATTGGCGTAAAAAAACCTCTCTCATTAATTACCAATTTACTAAGTTAATAAACTTGAATCATGGGGCAAGCTACAGATGATGTACCACGCGTTGCCTAAAGGAGCTACACTAAGCGATGAGGCGAGAGCGCAACTCCCGCTCAAGCACAGGGTTCAAGCAGACAGAGGCGCCTATGGACAGGGGAACAATGTCTTTTAACTAAAGATAACATACAACCGCTTATTTATATTGAACAATATTTCATTAAAAGGAGAAACCGTTCGCAATGACCAGAACTTTTCAGCACAACAAAAGCAAAAGACTAAGAGTGTACAAACGAAATACAGGTACAATAAAATACAATAGCAAAGTGAGAGAAAATTTTCAACGGTGCGACTTGATCCTATTACTCAAACCCGCAAAAGTTTCTTGCTTCCAAATTGAACTCGTAGCTTTTTCTATACAGGGGAAAACTGCCAACTCCTACGAATAAATCCGTTTTCACTAGATAAAAAAAAATATATTTTCAATTTCTTTCCAACATGGAAGTAAAAGCCGGGGTAAAACTACCATTCCCTTAAGAATAACTCGGCGAAAGTTTAAATTAACAGCAGGCAGGAAAATGGAATCTCAAGAGGATTACATACACGGTTTCTAAAATACTCAAAACACCGACAGAAAATACATGCAAAAACGAAGAAGGCAGAACAAGCGTAAATAAAGGTGAACACAGAAATCTGTTATTTTGCTCAAAACACTCCCTTAAGCTACTATCCAAGTCGCGCCTTCCACTGGCGATGTATCGACTTGAATGCAGCTCTATAACCCCACACACGCACACACGCACACACACACACACACAAACCCTCGCGCGCGCCACGAAGAAACAATAACCGAACACAGACAGCATACACATCACATCGCCATAATCCACTGACAAACCGATATGAACTGAAGACCTAACAGTGTTTTCCTCGCCCTTTTCGAGACGTTCCCTTCCATCAGACGCAAATTAGGTATTTCTTGGAGGAGGAGAGGGAGAGAGAGAGAGAGAGAGAGAGAGAGAAACTGTTACTTTTGCTTGGATTTTCTCTCCTATTCATGTGCACACTAAATTTTTATTAATATATATATATATATATATATATATATATATATATATATATATATATATATATATATATATATATATATATATATATATATATATATATATATATATATATATATATATATATATACATACTGATAGATACAAAATATGAATGAGCTTCAAATTATAAGGCATAAGTTCGTATCCTGGCCACAGTATTTGCGCTTTACATATATTACCTTTTGGTGAATGTTATCCCCAAGGTAGACAGCACTCGATATTAAGAGGTGAACTTGGTTTAAAAAAAATATATATATATATATATATACAATATTATATATATTTATGTATATACGATATAATATATACACATATACAATATCATAATATATATATATATACATAATATATATATTATATATATATATATATATATATATATATATGTATATGTATGTGTGCAACCGCACGCACGCATACATATGCATAAAAACTTCTTCCAGGTAATGACAATCATTCTTCCTTGAATACGAAGCTGGAAAAGTAAAGATATATTTACTGATATGTGTTTGTTTTATTTATTGATAGCCCCGGACGTGTCAAGACTATCATACTCTTACTGTCAGTTGTGGCAAGAACAGAAATACAGTACATGGGATGGCTATATCTAAACAAAACAAGGCCAAGGAGAAAGGTGGTGACCAATCGAAATTCAAGGTTCCCAGTTAACTCAAGCTTAAAGCCAAAGTGCTCGCACTGAAGGAAGGGGAGCGAACATTTCAACAGGCACTACCCAATACCCAATAAGGAGACGGGAGAAGGGACTCAGGGTCATGTGAAGTCCCGGATGTATTATAGGTGGCCCTTCGAAGTGGAGGAGAAGGATGGTTGTATAATTCCAAGTACTCGAGGTTTGTTGATGGGGTTTCCTCTTTGTTATAAAGGGGTTCTCGTATTGATTTTCCGTTGACGAATTGCGTCACATGGAGTTAGTGTCAATCCTCTTCCTATTGTGTCGTCTTGAAGATGGCAGGTGAGATATCTTGACAGAAGAGCTGTCATCGTCCCGATATGAGGTTGTATACAGCTCAGTTTGAAAAGTGTTCCTTATACCGGGTTGGCATTTTGGAGTCTGGCTGATTCGTGATGTTCTTTAGAATGAGTTCATTAGTCTTTCAGGACTGACAGTGTACTACTGTTTTTAATCGCTTCGCTGGAATTGGAACTGGAATATGAAATTTACGACAAAGGCCACGCTCTGAGACCTATGAGGTCATTCAGCGCTGAAGATAATGTAACAACTGTTAGGAGAGGGTGGAAAGTAAGATGGAAGAAAAAAATATGAACAAAGGTATAGTAAAAGGATTGAAAGAGGTTGCAGCAAGTGGCCGATGGGACGCTGCGAAGAACCTCAAGAAATGCCTACAGTACACTGCACCGAGCAAGTACAGTGAGCGAACTGCCTCCTACGGGATTTGTCGCTTCGTGCTTCCAACAATGCTGATGCTGATGCTGCTGATGATTTATTTAGTAACTCTCTCAACACATCATTACGATGTATTTTTAGTTTTATATAATTTGTTTATCTTTACTATTTCAGTAAATGAAACTTATTCACATGGAACAAGCAAACATTGGCCACTGACTTGAAATTCAAGCGTTCAAAGAATGTTGGTTTCAACCTCCCATCGCAGACCTCACACTGCAGCGGTAACTGACCATGATACAGAACCAGTGATTTTTCATCTCGCCCTCGGGTAGACGCGAACCCGCGACATCTGAGTGGCATGCCACGATACTGACCACTATACCAGCGGACCATCTAAAACCGTCAGTGTGGCACTGCTGTTGGCCAAACAGCTGTCTCCACAAGCTGTTTGGTAGCTCTGTTTTGTTCCCAAAAGGTAGCAGCCCAGCTACTGCAGTAGTAGAGGACACGATATATGCAGGCACTGCTAGTGGACTAAAAGTAATATGAGGGGCATTCACTGTCACTACTGAGGCAGTGTCACCAGTGACTGGCCCACATATATATATAAAAATAATATTGATCGTGCATACTTATTCCCATAAGGAAAGATGCTAATTAATGCAAAACTCCCATTTCAAGAAGATGATGAAAATGTCTCTTATTCTTGAATCACTCAACGTCCAAAAAAAAAAAAAAAAAAATGGTTCAAATGAGTTTCTCCTACTTTACGTAAAGCTTAAAATCTCTTTGTCATTAGTGTTTATTCCATTAAGTAAATTTTGAGAGCCACGATGGTTTAGTTCGTATGTTAGTTTTTAATTTGCAATATACCAAAGTCGTTTTTGTATTAATCTTAATTGCTGTATATTTTGTATTTCTAGCTTTGTTAGTGAAGCTTTGCTTGAAGAACTGGCAGAGAGTTGAGGCTTATTTGCATTTAATCCTTCGTCAACGCTTCAAGCAAAGTTCCATCCTCAGGGCTAGAAATAAAAAAAATTTACTAAAAGTAAAATAATACAAAAAGAATTTGGGTAAATTGCAAATTAAAAACTAACAAATGAACAAAAATCAATCTAACGCTCATAATTTAGTTACTAAGTAGCAAATGAATAAACATTACTAACGAAGAGATATTTTAAGCTAAAATTCAAGGGGCAGAAGAAACCGTTTGGAATGAGTTTTTGAAAGTTGAGAGATTCAAGAATATCAGACATCTTGATCCTCTTCACATTACGTATTCAACTTGCTGTATGTATGTATGTATGTATTTATGTACGTGTACATATAATTATTTACGTATATTTATTTATGTAATTATTATATGTATATTATATTATATATTCATATATATAATTATTTATATATATATATATATATATATATATATATATATATATATATATATATATATATATATATATATATATATATATATATATATATATATATATCCTATAAACAAAATGTCTTCCTGTCTCCTCTGGGTCATTTTCTAGGCTCTAAAACGAGGTGGAAACATCACCAAGAAATCTACATGATGCAAAAACTGAAACAGTAAAATCAGGAGGCTCACACCTGCAAAAAGCATTAGCGGTCTGGTGCTAAGGCCAATGAGTAAGAACGCGGCCCAAAAGCCTAGAGGGTGAGTAATTAAACTTGACTGTGAATTATCTGAATTGAATTGAACAAAGAGTTTAGGTCATAGGCCAAGCACTGAGACCTATGAGGTCATTCAGCGCTGAAACGGAAATTGAGAGTAAAGGAGGTTTGAAAGGTGTGACAGGAGGAAAACCTTGCAGTTGCACTATGAATCAAATTGTTAGGAGAGGTTGGAAAGTAAGATGGAAGAAAGAGAATATGAAAGGAGGTACAGTACAAGGAACAAAAGGGGTTGCAGCTAGGGGCCGAGGGGACTCTGCAAAGAACCTTATGTAATGCCTACAGTGAACCGCATGGGGTGCACTGATGGTAATACCCCCCCCCCTACTGGATGGAGTTATTACTAACAGGGTTATTACATCGAAACGATCTTTTCCCTTTCATACGCTGATAGAAAGATAAAACCTGTGTTTATTCTAAAGTTAAATAAAGGCACACAACAGACCAGCTTCTGCATCATTATTAAATACCACTAGTAACTGGAAGTGCATTAACAATTATTTTCGTTCCTGAAAGCCAGCTTCCGCAACAAAATAAAAATGCCACTAGAATTATATACTTTCTGAGTCAGGTCAAACACACCGTTATGAATGTTTTATTTTTATGCTCAGCTGTAAAACTAGGATGTCATTTCCTCCCTCAGTTTACCCCTCTCTATATCGTTATGATACCTGCAGAATTTGACAGCAGGTAACTGCCAAGCAGGAGTAAGGGGAAACGTGGAAGACTGCTCTAAATATTAATCACGCCTCAAACTATTCCGAAACTAAAAGGTTTTGAGAGTTTGTGTGACTTTCTAAAATCATTAAAAAAATCTCTGTACACCTGAATGAACCAAGAAACTAGGGCCTTTTTATCCTAGCCCCGTATCTGCTGCATTACCTTCAAAAACGTGAGTGCCACTGATGCGCTGGACCAATAATCATTGGCCCAGCCTCCGAAGAGGCAGAGCCACCAACAGTTATCGATGTTCTCCGTCCACCGATGGATCTGTCTCTACTGGTGCCACATTTTCCCTAAGATTTTTCTTTTTAGTTTTCTGTAAAAGAAAACTGTTGAGATGGCTTTGTCTGTCTGTCTGCACTTTTCTGTCCGCCCTCAGACCTTAAAAACTACTGAGACTAGAGGGCTGCAAATTGGTAAGTTGGTCATCCATCCTCCAGCCATCAAACATACCAAATTGCAGCCCTCTAGCCTTCGCAGTTTTGATTTTATTTAAGGTTAAAGTTAGCCATGATCGCCACCTGGCAACGATAAAGGACAGGCCACCGCCGGCCAGTGGTTAAAGTTTCAAAGTCCGTGGCTCATACAGCATTATACCGAGACCACCAAAAGATAAATCTATTTTCGGTGACCTTGATTATACGATGTACAGAAAACTCGATTGTGCCGAAGAAACTTCGGCGCATTTTTTACTTGTTTTTTCTGGAGAATAATTTGTCTTATCGTATCTGCTGTTATTATGAATTCATTTTTTTCTGGAGAATAATCTCTCTTTACATATCTGGTTTTATTACGAGAATCAGAGTTATTTCAGGTATTGGTCTTTATGATAACCTCAGACTCGGCTATTTTCATCTGTGGTATTATCTTTGATTGTCAAAACTCTCTCTTATAAAGAGTTGCGTTTCGCAACTAAATTTATAAGTCAGTTCAGGTAAAATGCTACAAATTTAAGGCAATTGAAAAGTCTTGTTTATATATACTATTTCCTTGAAAGGCTTAAAAGTTACCATCAGCTTTCTATGAGGTTCGAATCTCGTAAAATGAAACTAGCCTTTTTCTCCCAAAATGTCCACCCTTACCTTGTCCAAGAAGGTTGAGCATCAGCGTGATTAAAGAGGTACAAAATAAGCCTAACCCGCTTGTTAGGGTGAATGCTACACGAACACAATCACCTCCACTCTGTCATGTTGGATGGCAAACCGATTACAGTACAGGAATTTTCCCTAAATAAAACCCACCCCTGGAACCCACAGGTTGATTGTGATCACGATTCGAACCTCAAGGTCTTAATATGAATTCACATTAACTAATAACTCTCAGGTCCAAACATAATCGGATGGCTGACACTTCCATTGCAGTTCCGTCTTATCAGCTTTCTCGCGAACCTCAGTCCCTGCTTTGATACCTTAAACTACTGGTCGAGACTGATAACACTTACGGAAGTGTGGACACCCACACCATTTAAGCCAAAGATAAAAGAATGTTTAGGATGCTGGGACTTGAACCCCGGAATGAATTCCAGGCATTCATGAGAGAGAGAGAGAGAGAGAGAGAGAGAGAGAGAGAGAGAGAGAGAGAGAGAGAGAGAGAGAGAGAGAGAGAGAGAGAGCTTTCAAAGATCTCTTCCAAGTCAAGAGTGGAATTAGCCGCAGAAAGGGTTGAAAAAGCAGTTGCGAGCGAAATCCCTCCAAGATTTGGATTCTCAGAGGTATTTCTGTCTAAGAGCTCATGACTGCCACAACGGATTGCTCCGACGGGGACATTCAAAAACGGTTTGTCTTCAACAGCATTTTCACCGCCACCAAATTTTGCTCAAGCCCTGGCTTTAAGGTTGGGGGAGGGGGGAGGTGGTGATAATTTTCATGAAACATAAATCCTTTTCACAAATGACAGAGAGTGGAGTCTTCGTCTAGGAAATCTTTTTCCCATCTCAGAGGATCAGAAGAGGCAGGGCTCCCCGGCACCCTGCCAGAATGTAGGTTAACAAGCCTCTTCACGTCTCAGACGCAAACGTTGCAACAGATTTGGGCTTCCAGAAATAATGTCAAATGTTGATAGATTGCAGACTAAGTGTCTTTATAATCACACATGTATTACACATGTATTACATGTGCACTTCACGTTTAACTTCTTTCTTTTACTAACTTTACAAGACTCATTTTAAACGTCTGAAATAAGAGTGATAGAATTCTCTCATTACATAACTTTCAACTTATGATCAGAACTTCATTTATGTTTTTCCAATAACTGTAACTATCGAGAAAGTATAATAACGTCAGCCAAGAGAGAGGAGGCTTGCATTTTGCTCTACTTTTATCTTTTCCCTTTCTCTTTAAAAAGCACAATCAGACGAAAACAGACGCATGAATGTATCCCATGAAAAGAGCACATCGTGAAGAAGCACGCACCAAACACACTCGGTTCTTCTTGAGAATTCTAACAACGCCTCTGGACATTTGGCTAGATAGCAACAACCTCGAAATGACCTTTAGGAAAGAATCACCAACTCTCAGGAAGTCGGTCGAAGGGCACTGAAGTTGATCTCCCTTACGAATGTGACTTATCTTTCATCTGGAATCGTGCACAAGATATCCCGTATAATCACAGATTGCCCCTACTTTTTCTATTATAAAACAAAAGATAGAATAAAAAAAAATCAACACAAATCCCTTTCGGCTTATGATGACTATTGTACCGCAATAAAACCCACACTCTATATTTAATTTCAAGTCTTGTGTCAGAACGCATGGAGAAAGCTGACATCTAACAGTATCTCTTTTAATTAGAGAGTGGCACATTACCATCAATTACTCAGTGAAAAGCCAATGATAACGTAGCAGTCCTCAACTAGAGAGAGAGAGAGAGAGAGAGAGAGAGAGAGAGAGAGAGAGAGAGAGAGAGAGAGAGAGAGAGAGAGAGAGAGAGACGCGAAACTTAACAGTTTGAACTATTATGGGAATTACTCTCTCAAGCGATCCAGGTTCGAATCCTGCACAAGCAAGAGCATGCTCCCTCAAAACAATAAAATAAGCGTCTCGGTTGACCTTAGTAGGGAATCACAATACACATACACACACACACACACGCATATATATATATATATATATATATATATATATATATATATATATATATATATATATATATATATATATATATATATATATATATATATATATATATATATATATATAATATATATATATATATATATATATAATTGAATCACTGGTTTTTTTACCAGGTACGTATATAATTATGGTAACCACAATCCCCTCTTAACTTCTCGAAATCTTCACACTTTGGATGCCGCCTTGTTCTGATATTCCGGAAGCAGGTTCGACTCTTGATCGAGCGTCCAAATTTCTTCATTTGGTTCTTGGCCTTTCGAGTGACAGGTGCATCCCAAGTGTGAAGAAATGGAAAAGTTAAAAGGACATTGTGGTCATTATAATTATATATATACATATACATACATACATACACACACACAAATATATGTATACAAACAAATACATACAAACAAATATGTGTATATGTCCGTATATATATATATATATATATATATATATATATATATATATATATATATATATATATATATATATATATATATATATATATATATATACATATATATATATATATATATATATATATATATATATATATATATATATATATATATATATATATATATATATATATATATATATATATATATGTTCGTACTAAATAAATCAGTCTTACTTTTGTAAGATATCTGATGAAATCTCACCCAAAATTTGGGATCTGGGACCCATTACACTGGAAAATCTGGCGACCAGGCAGAAGAAACCTTTCCTTCAAGATATGGGATTTTGGGGAAGGTCTTAAGACAATAGAGATCCATTTGAAAGCGAGACAGTTTACACTGAAAAGCGGGAGTGTTGTTTGAGAGATCTCTATTCCTTAAATAACCTCAAAAGCATATTAATAATTTTATTCCGAGTCTATGAAGTGAAAAGGAGCCTTGGAATCAAGTTTAGATGTCAGGTCGAAATCTTCCGCCATCTGGTGAATATTCAGAGAGGAAGGGAATTATGATCTAAATGTGTTATGAGACAACTGGAATTGAGCCGAAAACGAAATATAATATTCCATTTTCCATATTTCAAAGGCGCGTATCCTATGAACGAAGCCGTTCATCCCAATATATCTGACCTGAAAAGTTTAAGTGTCACGGAGGGAAATATCTAAAACTAGGATGTTGCTTAATGGATTTTAAAAGGAGACCCTTGTATGACAAAACCAAGGCAGTGATATAACTGAAATAATTATCCGAAACACAAGTACAAAGCGACGAACGCATATCACTTGAAATACAGTCGAATGCTCGACAAGGTTCCGTCATCTGTGATGAATTTATATTTATTTTCTTTTTGTACAGAGGGTAAGATATGGCGTTTCAATATTCACATATATTAATCGTATTTTTCAATGAGATTAACTCATATACAGAAAACCAGACAGCACATGTGTAAAAATAAAAGAAACAAATGACCAACGACTGCTATCTTTACACAACAAAATATTCAACTCGCCCTTAAAAAATCACGTTAACAGTCAAATGACTCGACACTAATGGATTAAGTAGACTGGCAAAATAATGATAAAATTGGTTGAAACCGTGCAGAACTCTGCGGGTTTATTAACCCACATTTCACTTATTCGGACAGTTTTGCCTCTGAATGAATCTAGCCACGTCTGCTTTCCCCTAACAAGCGTTATAATGTGCCTCCCTTGACGAGAATCATTGGAAGGTCAGTGATATGAATTTGCTTTCAATTGAATTAAGAATATCTTGCTTCACAGTTCTATTTAGCTGTACACATAAGTTTAATATTAATTTCATCTTATTGCTAATGAGCATATTCGCCAAAAGCAGTTCGAAAAATGCAGTGCGAATGTCGTATTCTTGCTCTCTCTCTCTCTGCTGTTCCATAATTCACAGCTCAAAAATTTATCTGCGAATGGATTATTAAGCAACAGAAATTTCTTATGATAATGTAAGCTGCAACTAAAATACAGTACGATTTATATTCTTCCTTCTTATTCATATCAACTACTTTCAAGATCTGATAAACATTTTTTGCTGTTGGCAACGAAACTCCTTAATAACATTTCAGAGATCTGCCAACATTGACCTCTAAGGAAGAGATTCAAGATGAACAACAAATAAAAAGAAACATAA
>NC_089765.1:28636909-28656909 GCF_040412425.1 Macrobrachium rosenbergii | reverse complement strand
TATATATATATATATATATATATATATATATATATATATATATATATATATATATATATATAAATATATATATATATATGTACAAACACACACACACATATATATATATTTTATATATATATACACAATGTATATAAATATATATATAACCTAACACAAGGCAGATATATAGGATAAAACTAAACATTCACAACACACAATCATACATCATATATATATATATATTGTGGATGAATATATGTTTATATATATATTTATACAATATATAATATATTATATACATATATATATATATAGTTCCATATAGGTTTATATATATATACACATAATGTATATAAAAGTATGCTATAACCTAACACAAAACAGACAAGGATAAAACTAAACATTCACACACAATCATACATCACTTCTGAATTGTGGATGAACCCCTGTTCATAAATTTTGTAAAAACTGAAGAAAGATGCATATATACAAAACATATAACACAAAAACACACACACACACACTGTATACTGTATATACTGTATATACATATATATATATACTATATATATATATATATATATATATATATATATATATACTGTATATATAAACAAGTACGTACACACACATGTATACATGCATACACACCGTGATTTCAAAATTACTTGAAAACAAGTTGCCCTTCATAAAGCAACCTGAACTTTTTTTTTTTTATATAAATTGGAGGAAATGCGTTAACGATGAATCATTGAAAGGTCTGAAACAATACGACTAGAATCTGCCCAAAACGTTTTCAATAATTCACAGAATTTTCATTCATTGATTTACCGAAATAAATAAATACATAACTCTGAAAACAGCGAGCGTCAACCTTGTCAGTCAGATATCTCGTCTACATCATATCTTTTTTTTTTTTATCAATTCTCGGCCGCATACTGAATGGGAAAAAATGTAAAGTGTATCTGCTTAGATAGTGTAAACTTTGGATTGAAAATACATTTTGATGACAAAATCGTGAGAATGATCTTATATTTAACCGAATAAATGGAAAAGGAGAGAATACAAATAATGGAGGTAAAACATGAAACACCTCACAAAAAATGATGTAGAATTTACAAAAGCCAATGTGTTACCCCCTTTTGACAGTTCCTATCCACAGACAAACAAACACACACACACAATCAAGATACAAGGATAAACAACCAGTTGATCAACATAATATTCGTACTTACACAAAAACTTTACTACATAAAAGCTAGGTTATATGAATTACATTAAGATACTCTTCTCTTCCCGTAATGTTCCTACTTAGAGAATAAAAAAAAAAGTTACATAAAAGCTAGCTTGATGGGCATTAATATAATCTCATCTCCCCCACAAGCAAGAGAAACAACAAACAACCTGAGTCTAGAAGGAAACTCCGTTACAAAAAAGAAGAAGAAGAAGAAGAAAAACAGCAGCAGCACGGAAAGAGTTCCACAACAAGACAGAAACAGTCATCCACATTCCTCACACAGCTCCTCCCTTCCCTCAGGAGCGAGGCGTCGGAGGTCTCAAAGGCTGAAAGAAAGACGAAGGTCGTCCTTACCGTGAAGCGTTATATCGGGGGGCCGGGGGTCGTCGTGGGGGTCGTGGTCCCGGCGTCGTTTAAACATGTTGGTGAAAAATTCCAAAGGCCCCCGACGAGAGGCATCGTCCTCGCCTCCTCCCAACATCGGTGCTTCAATCTGCAGGAGGAACAAAGACTGCCATTAATGTCTGAGGTTCTCTGGGCAATGGAAACACTTAAAAATGATTTCACTCGCTTTCAGTAACAAGAACGTTATCCAAGTGTGTGAGCGTGTGTGCGTATGTGTGTGTGTGTATGTAATTGTGTGTGTGTATATATATAGGCCTATATATATATATATGTATAATATATGTAATAATATATATATATACAATATGTATATCAATATATATACATACATTTATATATATATATATATCATATATTTATATATATATATATATATATATATATATATATATATATATATATATATATATATATATATATATATATATATATATATATATAGAGAGAGAGAGAGAGAGAATTTTTAGGGATAAGTGCATCCACCCGGTCACTTATCAGTTACAAGTTATCCCAAGGTATAGTAAACATAGCATTAAATGATATTTGTGGCTTAATATTTGTGATATATACATATACATTATCTTTTATTTTCGAATCTTTCTGACTGACAGCATTTCTACAGAAGCCTGTTGAGAGAGAGAGAGAGAGAGAGAGAGAGAGAGAGAGAGAGAGAGAGAGAGAGAGAGAGAGAGAGTCAAGTTTTGTACTTAGCGCAATAGAGAAAAAATTATTTCCTGACCTATTGCAAAGGTCGGACGATTAGAGAGAGAGAGAGAGAGAGAGAGAGAGAGAGAGAGAATAAAGTTTTGTATTAATCACAAAAGATAAAAATATTAATTTCTGACCTATTGCAAAGTTCGGACGAGAGAGAGAGAGAGAGAGAGAGAGAGAGAGAGAGAGAGAGAGAGAGAGAGAGAGAGTTTTGTAATAAGCGCAATAAAGAAAAACATTTACTTCCTGACCTATTGCAAAGGTCGGACCATTCTTCCATATTACAGAAAAAAAACCCACAAACATCAAACTCTCTGACGGGATTACTAACAGCGGCTTCCGCCCCGAACCACCATTACTTCAAAACTTACATGAAACATGTGACAACTTAAAAGCAAAAATAATGAAGAAATGAATACAAAAACCCATGATTGAACTGTGATTAAAGTAAACGGCAACAGACTCTAAGAAATGAACACGACGGCTGTGACGAGTTACTTCCTCAGACTTCCTCTGACACATCAAAAGCTTTTGTTGCGACGACGGCATTCACTGGATATTAGATCTCTCGGCGCTACAAAGCCAGATTGAAAATGATTGTCCCTTTTGCTTACACCATTGTTTATTAGTTTCTGAATGACTCTCCACAGTTCTTTTTTCTGCCGTCGTTCCTTAATGTTCTAATGGTAAATATTTCTCGTCTTTTGGGAACTGACCATGACGGTTTCTTTTCCGTTTTGTGTGGCTGTTGTTGCTGTTGGTGCAAAAATAATCTGAGTAACGATATTCGATCAAAATGTCTTTGCGGTTTCACCTGAACAATAAACCATTCATTACAGGACGATAGAGATGTCTTTGAAAAATGACAAAGTTGGCCATTTCACTCAATGACATAAATGAAAAATTCGAGACATGCGAAATTACATGATCGTTCACGGACCAGTTACTCCTATCAAGTTTCCGTTATATCTTTTATTACAAAATAAATCAACGATACAGTGAAATAGCAGCAAAATTTTTCAACTAGGTTTTTAAAAACATTTACCATCAATGAGATTTTGAATGTATCTGCTTGTTAATTTGTACATCATAGTCCACTTATATATATATATATATATATATATATATATATATATATATATATATATATATATATATATATATATATATATATATATATATATATATATATATACATATATATATATGTACGTATAAATATACATACAAACACATTATATATATATGTATATGTATATATATATATATATATATATATATATATATATATATATATATATATATATATATATATATATATATATATATATATATATATATATATATATATATATATATATATCACAAACTGACAAGGCTCACGGAAGGAACGCGCCTAACCTCATTACGTACACAGAGCCACTCACCTCTACCTTGTACGCACTATCGCTCGATGTTGAGGCCCCTCCATTCCAAAATCTCTTTCACATCTATTCATTCCTTCCTAGGTGTTTTTCCACATTCCATCTATTACTTCTGAACTGTATTTTATCTTCACAAACTTAACATTCTCCATTCTTTCCACATGACCGCACCATCTCAAAGCATACTGATCCTTCCTGTCACCTACGACAACCTCTTTGACCACTCCTATGCATCTCCACATTCTTAATCTTAAAAGCTCTTCTTTTGCAAAAGGTACTTTGCAATCAATTCATCTCTACTGCTTCCAAAACCCGTCTTTCATTTGCATCATGCATTTACGCTACACCTCCATTGGAAGAAAATTGGTTCAAAAATTCTTTCGTATATCGTGTAAGGCTAAGCGGCCTCCTCCAATAAGGAGGAATGGAAAAACGTAACTCTTGTATTATGCGGCATATTCGGGTGATGTGTTTCATCTTCGCTTTGCTTTCACTGTTGGAATTTCTTTGATATTCTTTTAGATCTTTCTTCTTCAGTTCTTTCGCCACTCTGCTTCTGCTTTTTGAGTTCTCTAACAACTCACACTTATTTATCATTTTAATACTACATTTCTGAAGTATTCTCTTTTCCCCTCACCCTTATGTTCTTCATTGGAGGGGTGGATAGAGCTCTCGGCTAGCACGCTGTTGGCCCAGCGTTCGACTCTCCGACCGGCCAATGAAGAATTTGATTATTTTATTTCTGGTGATAGGAATTTATTTCTCGTCATGTGGTTCAGATTCCACAATAAGCTGTAGGTCCCGTTGCTAGGTAACCAATTGGTTCTTAGCCACGTAAAATAAATCTAAGCCTTCGGGCCAGCCCTCTCTAGGAGAGCTGTTATTCAGCTCAGTGGTCTGGTTAAACTAAGATATACTTAACTTTTTCCACTCACCCTTTCATCATTCTCTTCACACCACTTTAACGAAGCTGCCACTGGTTATCCTTTTATTTGACTGATCATCGGGCTCTTACTCATAAGTTTTCTCACTGAAGGCTAAAACATAATGTATTCCCTGTCTAGGGTCTCTCCGTGACCTTCAGAAGGGTTGTTTTAATGGCAATTTTATTTGTTTCTCCAGCTGACAAATGAAGAAGAGGCTGCTAACCTTAAATCTGCAGCAGCTTCAAGGTGAAAAAATTTTGCCGACCTCATACAGCGTTCACTCTGCGCGCTTAGAAATTCTGAGTGTTTGTCAAAACTTGGCGTCATCTGACTCCCACAGCTGTTTTCTTCGCAGCACTTGAAAACAGATATGACTCAATTCCTCCCTCGAGCATTGCTCATCCTGTTGTGTGTGCAGTTTAACTGCCTTTTTCCGTATCGAAAGGTTGTTTATCGACCGCCCTCCCTACTACCGACTTTAGCATAAGGGCCTTATGCGAGCACAACCAAGAAACTACCATGAATGGTTGTTGCCACTGGCTATCCAGTGCTCCTTAACTAGAACCATCTCCAGCAACAAGATAAACCAGGACAGAAGAAAAATGGGACCACTACATCTTCTGCCAGAACACATTTGGGGTCCTCTTCCTCCAACCTAATGCGAACACGCCTACGTCTTTTTTTCCACTTAAATGATTACGGTATTCTTTTATACTATACGAGGTGGACTTTTGATATTTCATAGTCTACAAAATTAAGATTTTTTGTGACAGTCATACCTTCGGTAACATTCCCTGCCATTCAGTCGTAGGCTATCATAATTATATTATACTTCTACCGAGTCAATACCAATGTTTTACAACCCGTTCAAGGACTTCTTATTCAGCTAATTGGCTCCCGATCTTGTTTTCACTGAATTTTCACACTTAAAACTCTACTTGGGACGTAATCTTTTTTTTATTCTACTATAACTAGAAATACAAGAATACATTAAGTACACAACTGATACATGTACGCAAATTACAAACGAAATTACCCATACCCATTTCATTTACGTTTTACTGTCTTCTATTTGGTTTGTTGCTTTTTGAGAGAGAGAGAGAGAGAGAGAGAGAGAAAGAGAGAGAGAGAGAGTGCTGTTGCGATTGTGTTGGTTTCGTATCCAGAAAAAATTTCAGATTTTCCAGTTTCATTTTCAGTTAAATTTGACTCAGAAAGGAAAATTAGTGCTACTAACACGTTGTATAAATGAAAATTTAGTAAACATCGTAAAATGAAAGTAAGGAATTTGGAGTAAAAGGAATTTCAAACGAATTTTCAGTCAGACTTTCACAGATCTTCAATAGTAGTAAGTAGGCTGCGTGTTGCGGTAGACATCGTGCAAATCCCTTTTAATGTCACAATTGAGTAATCTGTCTAAAACGCAGAAGCGTTAACATACTTCAACCACCTTTAGCATCGTGCGGTGATGTTACCTATTCTGCCCTAAAGTGGAATACTGCAGTATCTGCAAAAATACAAAACTGAGAAAAATGGTAGATACTGCAGTTTTCCCTTGCCTTATTACTGATTTTGCAGATACTGCAAATGGACCCCCTAAATAAAACACTGAAGAATCATTCTGAAACTGCAGTCACTTGTGTATTAGTGTTTCACGAGCCCAATGGGTGGCATGTCTCAGTTTCGAAAATTTTGCAGAGACTGCAGTTTTCCATTTTAGGGCAGTATTCCCCGATGTACCTAAATGATTGTCTCAGATGTATTCATTTATATAGTTTCCGTCTACAGTCATTTATTCATCTTCACTTATTTTACGCTAAACCAATTGAGATAATTTTGATATTCCTCCTTTTTTACATATATGAGAACTTTACCCGAGGACAGCTCGCTGAAAGATTTCACGCCCATTTTTTGTTTTTTATGCACACAAGAACAGCAATTACTAAAATAAGAAAAAAATATAGCAATAATAATAATAATAAAGTTTATGAGCCCCCTCTTTTACAGTTTTCTGAATTCTGTTGATATTACGCTCACCTTTCTTTTCTATCAGTTCATCGTTTCACATGGAATTTTTGCGTAGCTTTTTCTCACATCCAAAATACCGTCCAAACAAGGCTTGAATAACCTGAACTCCAAAGAAAATCTACTATAAACAACACACACAAAAAAGGAGACCAAATAACAACAGACAAATGAAGCGGGAAAGATGCGGGATCAAAGCCTCTCCCGAGGTACAACAGAGAGCGCGATCTTTTTGAAGCGTTTCTCACATCTTCAATCGTTTCGCCGCATTTCAAAAAAACTCGCGCAACTTCAATTAATTTGCTCCGTCAATAAACAAGAGAGATAAAAAATGCTACGCCATCACTGAAACCGGATGGGGGAAGTTGTTTTGACATGAGGAACGAGAGGCTTCAATGCAGAACAAAATCACCCTTGGGGCCGGCCCTGCCTTCAGCAACACGTCTGGGGACATGCAGGGAAAGGACAGTGATTTATGACCTACATCTGTCCGATTCCATAAAATTCATACAATGGGGGGAAAGTCGAAAAATGTATCTATGTCTCTGGGAAGTCATACACACGAGCAAACGAAAGTATTTATGGATAGAGGGAAACTATATTAAATTTTTTTTTTTTTGGTATAAGAAACGCAAGAAATTATGGCAGTGTTTGCTGTTCATATTTACGAGGACTTGGTTTTTCTTTGATTACTTATTCTTGGAATAACTATTTCTATGTCACTTTTTTTCGGTCCCACACCACCGAAGGGAAAAGCAAATTCATCTGTAACTAGTCTTGTGCTGACTCCATTGTAAGTGTTTTAAGCACACTAAGTCTCACATATTTTGGACATTCAGTCTCAACAGCTTGAGGAGTCATAACACGTTTCAAACATCATCTCCTAACCCGAGGTGCGACACCTTTTGTCTATCTTGTCGCTCTGTTAAGTTTATTTTGCAGTTTCCCAACCATATTCTAAGTAGACTATGATAGATAAGAATTGCTGTAGTCCAATTCTGTTAATAATAATCTCAGCCCACACTATGGATGACAATTAATCCGAAGTTTATTAATACAAACTCATTATGACATTTCTTTTATCAAAGGCAATATTTCTAAAATGATGTCCAATAACACGTACAACATTACTGATCTGAGTACTGAGACAAATTGCAACTCAGCAGCACACCACGGGCATTTATCGGTAATCAGTACTAGATTACTATTTATATTCGGCCGAATATCAGTTTGAGTTACTTTTTTTTCCAACCAAAATAAATTCAGTTCTACGTCCACTTGGTATTAATTGTTTTAACGTCATCCATTCCTTGACAATGGTCAGGTCGTCATTTAGTTTTTCATTTGTATTCCCGATGTCGTTTGTGCAGAAACAGTGGTACATTTACAGTTCGGTCATTCATAAACATTAACAGGATTAGACCTAACAGATGCTTTGAAGTACAAATCTCCATGTTTTATACGGTGCAAACCAATAACCAATCTGT
Source organism: Macrobrachium rosenbergii (assembly GCF_040412425.1). Lineage (NCBI taxonomy): Eukaryota > Metazoa > Arthropoda > Malacostraca > Decapoda > Palaemonidae > Macrobrachium > Macrobrachium rosenbergii. The sequence goes on along the minus strand of NC_089765.1, from coordinate 28,648,712 downwards.
ACATAGTATTTTCTGAATTGCATTGAATATAGAATTTAAGCCAAAGGCCAAGCCTTGGGACCTATGAGGTCATTCAGCGCTGGAATGGAAATTAACAGTAAAGGGTTTGAACGGTGTAACAGGAGGAAAACCTCGCAGTTACACTAGGAATGAATGTTAGGAGAGGGCGGAAATTAAGATGGGTTGCAACTAGGGGCCGAAGAAATGCTGCAGAGAACTTTAAGTAATGCCTACAGTGCACCGCATGAGGTGCACTGTCGATACTAATCCCCCCTACGGGGATAGTATTTTCTGTCACACGGGCTTCGTTAACAACTCGAATGGACAGGAAACAATTTACAAAAAATTCATGAACCGCTGTATCGAGTAAGACCAGGAAACCACATTTGCCTTCACCCATTTAAATAGATAATTTATAATAGAACATACAGCGGTCTTTGTAAAATATGATTGTCTACAAGCTGACCGACTACACTTACCCTTACCAGGTGAATACTTAATTTTTAAAAAACCACATATTTTATTATTTTGGACATCAATGATAGAATCGAAACAGGTCTCAATGAAGTTAAGTTTTGACAATCAAAGACCCTTTCAAAACTGGTTTAATAATAGTTATTTTTCCAGACAAAGGGAACTCACACTTAGAGAAATCGATATATATAAATTTCACCATAACATCAGTGAGGCACGAAAAATTTTCCTTGTCAAAAAATCCAAATATTGACATCGGAACAATTGCACATGTTTTCTTTCGTGTTAAATAATCATGGTAACATCATCATTATTTGCACTTAAATCTCGATGGCCTTATACCAGTATCAGGTTCAGAATTAATCAGGTTTGGCGTCTCAATAAAAGTGACAATAAATAGCCTAATTTTCGGCGCAGCAGACAAACATCTTTACTACAATGTGCGCTAACTCGTACCTATCCCCAAGGGATGACAGTGTCTGGCCCCCGGGGAAGGAGATTTGCATAGGATATCCATATCTTTATTCGCACGGCAGTTCCGTTCTCGCAGGTCAAGACTTAATGAGGCGTTCATCCATGTGCATAGGGCTTACTGCTCCCAAGTATTGTTTCTTGCTTGTTTTCTATTGCTTGCAACGAGCTTTTTTCCCTAATCTGTAACGTTTGCCTTACACACACACAAACAACTTGAATTTGCATCTGAAAAACCGTATTTGGGATCCTAGGATTCCATAATTAGGGTAAAAAAAATTTTTTTGGTGCAAACGAAATACTGGAACACGGATACTCTACGCATGTGTATAATTTATATTAAAGAATGCGATATGCCTGCATACTGCACTGATGGCCACTGATGAAAGTAACAAATTGCGTATAGTTACTTTCAGAAACTAAATAATGACCAAGACGAGTAATCTCGTATGTTGAATGGCATCGCAAATCATTACAAATTCAAGGCGATGCCGACCTATGGAAATTGAGGTTCCCAACATCCCGACAACGGTCCGTGTCTCACAGAAAGGCTTGATCTCGATGTAAGTTAGGATTCACAGCTTGAAATACCTTAAGAAAAACAAATACGACTAGACAAGATTTAGCACGCTACTTAGGGAGCAGAAGAGATAAGGGTCGTTCACCACAAGAATTCATGACTCAAGTTTTAGGAATTCTCTGTTCGACTTCAATATAACCGGCACTTTTTTTTTAAGAGAACCTAAGTTAGTTAGAAATTTGAATATATTCTCAATTCTATTCACTTTTACTGTAATTTTAAATTAAATATAGTATTCTGGCTTCAAGCTAAGAATCAACCTTTCCTTTCACTTCTCGCAGATTCAGCTATAAGTTATTACGTTGGTCCGGAGTTTAGAAAGTTTTTTGTGCCAAGCTAGACAATTCATTTTGTATCCCTCTCTTTTATGCGCGTTATGTGGGTGATACCTTCGCTCTCTTCAAACACGATTCACTCAAGAGTTATTTTTAGAATTTATTAATTCACGCCACCAAAATATTAATTTTACTCTTGAGAGCGAGCAGGGGGATCTACTAGCTTTTTTTAGATGTGTTGGTTAAGATAGACAATGATGTTTTTAGTACTACTGTTTTTTAGGAAAAAAATTTTACTGGAATGGGTTTAAGTTATTTTAGCTTTTGTTTTACAATTTTAAACTTAATTCCATTTATACACTGGTTCAAAGGGCGCTTTCTCTCACCTCGAACTGGAATCTGTTCCATGGGGAGATCCTCTTTCTCTCAGAATATTTTAATAAAAATTGCTTTTCCGAAAAGGCACTTTATAAAGTTCAGAATAAATTACTTAACTTTTTCAAAGCTCGCTAAGATTCTTCCTGTGCCCAAAATGAAATTCTATGCTAGTCTGCCTTACATTAAAGACAACCACTTCAGAAGCGAATTGACCAGCGTCCTGAACAAACACTTAGGATCTCTTTGATATCAAGCCCATTCCCAAAGCCCCACTGACTATTGGCTCTTTATTCTGGTTGAAGGACTGCCTATCTTTATTCCGGTTCAAGGACCGCCTATCTTTATTCCGGTTCAAGGACCGCCTATCTTTAGTCCGGTTCAAGGACCGCCTATCTTTATTCCGGTTCAAGGACCGCCTATCTTTAGTCCAGTTCAAGGACCGCTTATCTTTAGTCCGGCTCAGGGACCGCCTATCTTTAGTCCGGCTCAGGGACCGCCCATCTTTATTCCGGTTCAAGGACTGCCCATCTTTATTCCGGTCCAAGGACCGCCCATCTTTATTCAGGTCCAAGGACCGCCCATATTTATTCCGGTTCAAGGACCGCCCATCTTTATTCGGTTCAAGGACCGCCCATCTTTATTCAGTCAGGGACCGCCTATCTTTATTCGGCTCAGGGACCGCCTATCTTTATTCCGGCCAGGGACCACCCATCTTTATTCGGTCAAGGACCGCCCATCTTTATTCGGTCCAAGGACCGCCCATCTTTATTTCCAAGGACCGGTTCAGGACCGCCCATCTTTATTCGGTTCAAGGACCCCATCTTTAGTCTGGCTCAGGGACCGCCTATCTTTAGTCTGGCTCAGGGACCGCCTATCTTTATTCCGGTCCAAGGACCGCCCATCTTTATTCTGGTCCAAGGACCGCCCATCTTTATTCCGGTCCAAGGACCGCCCATCTTTATTCCGGTCCAGGACCGCCCATCTTTATTCGGTCCAGGACCCGCCCATCTTTATTCGGTTCAAGGACCGCCCATCTTTATTCGGCCCAGGACCGCCCATCTTTATTCAGGTCCAGGACCGCCCATTTTATTTCGGTCCAAGGACCGCCCATCTTTATTCGGTCCAAGGACCGCCCATCTTTATTCGGTCCAGGACCACCCATCTTTATTCTGGTCAAGGACCGCCCATCTTTATTCCGGTCCAAGGACCGCCCATCTTTATTCCGGTCCAAGGACCGCCCATCTTTATTCCGGTCCAAGGACCGCCCATCTTTATTCCGGTCCAAGGACCGCCCATCTTTATTCCGGTCCAAGGACCACCCATCTTCATTCCGGTCCAAGGACTGCCCATCTTTATTCCGGTCCAAGGACCGCCCATCTTTATTCTGGTCCAAGGACCGCCCATCTTTATTCTGGTTCAAGGACCGCCTATCTTTATTCTGGTTCAAGGCCCGCCCATCTTAATTCCGGTTCAAGGACCGCCTATCTTTATTCCGGTTCAAGGATCGCCTATCTTTATTCCTGTTCAAAGACCATCTATCTTTATTCCGATTCAAGGACCGCCTATCTTTATTCCGATTCAAGGACCACCCATCTTAATTACGGTTCAAGGACCGCCTATCTTTATTCCGATTCAAGGACCACCCATCTTAATTCCGGTTCAAGGACCGCCTATCTTTATTCCGGTTCAAGGACCGCCTTTATTCCGGTTCAAGGACCGCCTATCTTTATTCCGGATTAAGGACCCTCTATCTTTATTCCAGTTCAAGGACTGCTAAGTCCCTACATGATGTCAAATGTAATTTATAAATATGCCTGCCCCGGATATAATTCGGGGATTTATGACGTAGCTACTACACGTCTGCTCGACTTCCATGGGAGCGTCAGCTACCACAGGGGACCACGATGTCCAACCCTGAATCATCCAGTATGTGCAATCATTCCACAATATGTAATACGGAAATTAAACATGTAAAAAATGCGCCGAAGGCAATCGAGTTTTCTGTACAGAGTATAATGCTGTATGAAACTCTCAGCCAGGGGCCCATGAAACTCTTAGCCGCGGCCCATGAACCTTTCAGCCACGGCCCGGAGGTGGCCTGTGTTGTTGGCACCTACAGTGGTGCCAGACGCACGATCATGACTAAATTTAACCTTAAATAAAATAGAAGCTTCTGAGGCTAGAGGGCTACAATTTGGTATGTCTGATGATTGGAGGGTGGATGATCAACGTAGCGATTTGCAGCCCTCTAGTCTCAGTAGTTTTTAAGATCTGCGGGGGTACAGGAAAAAGTGCGGACGGACAAACAAAGAGCCATTTCAGTAGCTTTCTGTTTTCTTTTACAGAAAACTAAAATGAAAACTTGAGTATCACTGGCCATAACAACACCCAAACTGGCTTATTTATACTGGAAACACTTAAAATGAACTGCTAGTTCCTGCCTTAAATACACAGTCCTGTTCCACCCAGCTGTTTTTTATCTTGATGCTTTCATTTGTTTACTTCCCCTTGCTTTGTTGCCGTTTCCAGCAGGTAAGTTCGTTTGCACTAGTGTTTTTATGTTATTTTAGTGAATCTTGAGTAACTTTTATACGTAGTTTAGTGGATCTTTTAAGTTTTGTGCGCATTTTAGTGTTTTACGTGTCAATATTTACAGTATTTTAGTTTGGTAGAAATCCCAGATGATGTAAATATGATTTACGAAACGTTGGAATAAACTGTGAAAATAATCATCTCATCGTATTCCTGGTCGGACAGTCTATGAAGTATACCATGGGCATTTTGCCTCATCATCCTACCCGTTCTATATACGTGTATATATATATGTGTATACATACATGCATACACAAATATATATATATATATATATATATATATATATATATATATATATATATATATATATATATATATATATATATATATATATATATATATATATATACACACACACAACACACATATATATATATATATATATATATATATATATATATATATATATATATATATATATATAACACACACACACACACACGTAGATAGAATGAGTAGGATGATGAGGCAAAAGCAAACAGCCCATGGTATATTTCACAGAAGGTCCGACCAGGAATACGATCAGATGATTTATTAAGTTTTTAAGTCATTTATTCATGATTTTATAAAATGCATTTTCGGGAAACCAATTTCTTAATAAAGTAGTCTAAGAGAAAGAGGATCCCCCATGGAACAGATTCCAGTTCGAGGTGAGAGAAAGCGCCCTGTGAACCAATGTATAAATGAAATCAATTTTAAAACTGCAGAAACAAAAGCTAAAGTAACTTGAAACTGGTCCAGAATAAGTCTTTTTTCTAAAAACAGAAGTACTAAAAACATCATTCTCTCTCTTAACCAACACATCTAAAAAAAAAAAGGTAAAACGATCACCCTGCTCGCTCTCAAGAGTAAAGTTAATAATTTGGTGGCATGAATTAATACAGAGTGATTCGTGTTTTTAGAGAGCGAAGGTGTTATCTTGTAATACGTTGTTTTCATTCTACTTGATTACTTCCTTGATTTTAATGTGAGAAATATTCCGCTATGGTTTGCTAAACTAGCAGCAATGAATAAAAATGCTCTTCATTCAAGTTTTAATATATACATTATTGGTTTTAATATATACATTATATATTTACATATATATATACACATAATATATATATATATATATATATATATATATATATATATATATATATATATATATATATATATATATATAAATGATAGCTTTAATTCAAGGACATTAAAGACAACATAACTTTTTGGATCATATTTTCCTTACGTCAAGCATATCGAGGTTAAAGAGGAAAGTAGAAATAGGAAACGTAATCCACAGACGTGGGACGTAGTGAAAGAGGAATAATCAATGACGAATAATCACGCACCGCTGTATTGGCGAAGCGGGTGCTTAATGAAACTCTAGATTGACACCCCTAATTCACTTTAAAGACTGCCGCGGAACTTGAGCGGATGTAAGGCATTTCATTAGAGCGATGGTTCTCGGCGCTCAATGCGGAACTACTCTACAGGAATTTGGATTCTATTAATGGCTGTTGCTTGTGCTGGTTTATCACGGTCTGGATACAGTATGCACAGGAACAATAACTAACTCTTCGTGCAGCCGGCTTCATCCAAATTCATATGCCACGTAGGAGGGTAGTTGAGTATACCTTAGTTTAACCAGACCACTGAGCTGATTAGCAGCTCTCCTAGGGCTGGTCCGAAGGATTACACTTACTTTACGTGGCTAAGAACCAATTGGTTATCTAGCAACGGGACCTACAGCTTATTGTGGAATCCGAACCACATTATGACGAGAAATGAATTTCTATCACCAGAAATAAATTCCTCTAATTCTTCACTGGCCGGCCGGAGACTCGAACTCGTTCCTAGCAGAGTGCTAACCGAGAGCTCTACCGACTATTCCAACGAGGAACTGTAGGAGGGTAGTGCCGTCAGTGCACCTCACGGGGTGCGCTGTAGGCATTACTAAAGGTTCTCTGCAGCGTCCCTTCGGCCCCTAGCAGCAACCCCTTTCATTCATTTTACTGTACCTCCATTCATATCTTTCTCCCATCTTGCTATCCATCTCCTCCAAACAATTATTTCATAGCGCAACTGCGAGGTTTTCCTCCTGTTACACCTTTCAGACATTCTTCTGGCAATTTCCGTTTCAGCGCTGAATGACCTCAGAAGTCCCTGTGCTTGGCCCTTGACCTAACCTCTATATTTCATTCCATTCCAAATTCATATAAACGTCGTTTCAGTAAGTGGGTCTGTTGCGTTCTTCTGATCTTCCTCCTTCTCCCTGTTCCCTTTCTTCTGATCTTTTCTTCTCTCTGTTCCCTTTCTTCTGATCTTTCTTCTCCCTTTTCCCTTAAGTAATATCTTTCGTAGGCATCCGCAAAATAAAATAAACACTGTGGTTCAGAAAACGCACGAAATCTGACTATATCCGAGAAGACAGGTTTTAGAAAAGCAACTTCAATTTCAGCAAAACACCTTACCTCTTATGACTGACTGCTCTCTGCAAACACGGGCTCCCTAGTTACCATAACATCTCAAAAGAACCTTCATCGGAAGCCCTTGGGCAATTCCAATTTTAAAACTGATCTTCATTAACAGAGGTGTACAAATCTGTATTCTAGCACTTGGTGAATGCAGAACAACTTTGAAAAGCTTATTACCCCAACTGTTGGTTGAATTGGCAAGGACATAATATATTCATATACTTTCGGAGAAGAAAAACATCTGCTAGTTCGTTGCTATCCGAGATAATTTTTTTATAAGGATGCAATTAAATAAAAACTTAAGATCCGCTTTTCGTCACATTCTTGGATGGCTAGGTAACGCAAGCGAGGGACCACATCAAACTCACTCTGAAAACCAGCTCTCCAGCTTTATTCGAGTCAAGGAAAGGGGACTGCGTCCCTTCCTGTTCTCAGCCGTTTTATTTTTCTGCAAAAGAAAACTATTGAGGTGGTTTTGTCTGTCTGTCCACACTATTTCTGTCCGCCCTCAGATCCTAAAAGCTAGAGGCTAGAGGGCTGCAAATTGGTATATTGATCATCCACCCTCCAAACATACCAAATTGCAGCCCTCTAACCTAAGTAGTTTTTATTTTTTTTAAGATTAAAGTTAGCCATTATCGTGCGTCTGGCACCGCTACAGGACAGGCTATCACCGGGCCGTGGCTAAAAGTTTCATGGGTCGCGGCTCATACAGAATTATACCGAGACCACCGAAAGATAGATCTATTTTCGGTTGCCTTGATTACACGCTGTACAGAAAACTCGATTGCGTCGAAGAAACTTCGGCGCATGTTTTACTTATTTGGAATTCTCCTTGAACGCAGGAATGAACTTCCCAGCAAGCAAGCCTTCACTGAGAGCATAGCCACACTTCCCTCCGCTTTCTTTTCAGACTGAAACTGGAGACCACCACATCTTCGGCAGTTTTATCCACCTCTTAACACCATGCAGTTCAAATTCTCTCCTTCCAAGGTAGGATACATTATTCATGCACTAAATCAATGATTAAAATTAAAACTTGTATATCAAAATTCGAAAGAATTTACGGTTTTCACTAACTGTAACCAGAATTAAAACTTATATAACCTCCCTTGTATTATCAGCGCTACCCTCATCATTCTTTCAGGTCATAACTAAAGTATTTATTTTTTTCTCTACTGACATGAACAGCAAACAGAAGTTGGAAACGAAACAAGCAACTGAAACAAACCCTAAGAAATACATTCTCTCTCTCTCTCTCTCTCTCTCTCTCTCTCTCTCTCTCTCTCTCTCTCTCTCTCTCTCTCAAGACTGCTGTTCTTTGGTTCTAAAATTGTTTACGACTCCAGACGGCTGATGAAATTCCCCCGAATTACTGGAGAAATAAGTTTGCACCGAGACGTGCATCGAAAAATCAATTCGCGGCTATTTCTGCCGTCCTGTCGGCTTCCATTGCAAGCGACAGGAATAATCGTGGGTCAGTTGATGCAAAAGTAATTTTACGAGACCGAAAGCATTATTACTACGTCAGGAACTGCATTAACTATGCAAAGAGAAGGCTGATTCCAGCATAACTAACTTTTTATTTATAATCGCGGGTCAGTTGAAATCTACTGGTGGTCTTGGCAAAAATGTTGTTGCGGGTAAAAGCTTTCACCATTCTAACCTATTAAGCTTTCACAAAGATGCTGTGTTACACGACACCAAAAATACGTTCACACATTCGCGTATCTAATCTTTTTCCAGTTAAGCCAATCACACATCAATTGAAGTTTAAAAACTTTATTAAATGTAAGCGCCGGTACTTATATTTAATTAAAATCCGGCATATAAAAACAGTAATTTTCTAATACAAATGCCATCAGGATAGAAGATTACCCATAATACTACGGATAACAATTTACCGGATTAAAAAAAAGTATTACCTACGCACACTACCTGCTTCTGGGCCTCTAAATTTAATTCAGATATCGAACGAACCAAACACTTGCTTACGATGCAAAATTAATTTTACGAGACCGAAAGCATTACTACGTCAGGAATTGCGTTAACTATGCAAAGAGAAGGCTGATTCCAGCACAACCCATACTTTATTCATACTAACACTTCCGCAGAGTTTCCAAGGGCATGTTTTCCCCGGGACACTAACCCTTTACTTATACCATTTTCCAAAACCACGATATTACACTTATGTGATAATGCACTTTAAGTTCAAGCATTTGTCAAAATGCCTTCTAATATCCAATCAGCAGCGCATTTATCAGCTTTGCTTTTTCATCGATAGGGGACCTGTTCATTATCGCTCTCCATACGCAAACTAACCAAGTATGCTTCCCATGTCAGGTCTGTTAGAAACAGACCCTATTCACTTTTAAAAAACGAAAACAACTGATTATTCTGTGTTAAGGACAGTCTTCCCTCTACCTTAATAACCACTGACACACCGAATGTTCCAAGAGCGAACTTTGGCCACAAACGATTAATTCGCAACTTTACAGAATTTTTGAATGTTTAAATATATTGGATATAATAATGAAACTGAATCTCAGTCCAGACGAGCAGAACCAGCCACCAGACTGCTGGTTACCAAACTGCTCTAGAGAACAATGAAACAGATTAAGTGCTCAAGGCATTTCGTAATATTACAAGCGTTGAAAGAGCTTCCTACGCTTCATATAACACAGTAACTGACTGTCACGATAAAGGAAAAGAAAAAATGAATTTCATCTAAACTACAAAACACGAAAATGGAGTCTGCTGTGTAAACTGGTTCCTGAAAGATCGCCCGCACAAATTCACCTTTATCTCTCGCTGCTGTTCTTTGCTCTTGGCAGTTTTATATAGAAAATCAAGGAAAAATATTTAATACCTTGAAGTGAATGGACAGAGACTGTCGTATCTTCCCATCTCGAACACTGTAAACAGAGTAGTATCAAAGAACTTCCTTCCGAAGGGACGAGGACCCTCTCTATAAAAGCCGTTGAATGTTTAAGGAAGCACAGGGCCAGACAAGGTTCTGAATTCCAAATGAGTGAAGGTATACGGAAAAACTAGAACAGGATTTCAGTTCAAAGAAAAACATCATAAAAATCCTTCCTTATACGAGGAATCCAGACGGTGCCATTCTACATTTCTGAAATTCAAACTGAATTAGGTAGTGATAATGATTATAAACAAGTAAAAAATGCGTCGAAGTTTCTTCGGCGCAATCGAGTTTTCGGAACAACGTGTAATGCTGTATGAAACTCTCAGCCACGGCCCGATGGTGGCCTGTCCTATAGCTTTGCCAGACGCACGATTATGGCTAACTTTAACCTTAAATAAAATAAAAACTACTTAGGCTAGAGGGCCGCAATTTGATATGTTTGATAATTGGAGGGTGGATGATCAACATACCAATTTGCAGTCCTCTATCCTCAGTGGTTTTAAGGTCTGCGGGCGGACAGAAAAATGCGGACAGGAAAAGTGCGAACGGACAGACAAAGCCATCTCAATAATTTCCTTTTACAGAAAACTAAAAATGTCCTTAAAGGATGCGGCATGGGTAGAGGAGGGTCGTCTAGCGCTAGATGAAAATATGAAAAACATACAAGTCTGCAGAGCAACGGTTATGTAATATTCCAAAAAAAAAGAGAGAAATAAATCAAAATAAAAAAAAAAAGTAATTAGGCGCCCGGCTTAAGCTCAGCCTTTTTGAAGGGAAGGAAGCAAATTGGTATATCTCGAGAGAGGACGAGAGAATTCTCAGACAATTTCTTGAGTGAGAAGAAAAGATTTTTTCCTCGCTAATTAATTTCACATGAATCCCCTGCGCCTTAATCAAATCTGCAAGTCGAGTGTGTTTATACCGGAAGGTATTTCCCTGGGTAAATAATAATAATAATAATAATAATAATAATAATAATAATAATAATAATAATAATAATAATAATAATAATACTTCACATGAATCCCCTGTGACTTAATCAAATCTGCAAGTCGAGTGTGTTTATACCCGAAGGTATTTCCCTGGGTATATGATAATAATAATAATAATAATAATAATAATAATAATAATAATAATAATAATAATAATAATGTCAAACTTCTCAGATTTCAGAGGTCCTTTATTCCCCACACCGTTGGACTGTGGAACAGCCTCCCAGATGATTTGTGCAATTGGATCTTCAGAAGTTCAAGAGAAAATGCAATGCATTACTACCCTTGTACTATTCTCTTGCATTTTGATATATTTTCATATATTTATCTATTTATTAATTTTTTTTCTTTTTAAGTAAGTGGTATCTCTCCTTTCTGTATTTCCCTTTAATTCCTCTTACTTCTCCCTAATGAACACCATATCCTTTGAAAGCTTGAATCTCAAGTCAACGGTCCCCTGTGGGCTTGTTCAATATGAACAGGCTTCATCTACCGAATATAATAATAATAATAATAATAATAATAATAATAATAATAATAATAATAATAATAATAATAATTGCTTCAATAAAAATTATATGGAGACGCAGAAGGGGAAAAAACAAATGAAAAGTGTGACCACTATAATAAATTCTCTGCTCTGAAGACTACCACTC
>NC_089765.1:28591909-28631909 GCF_040412425.1 Macrobrachium rosenbergii | reverse complement strand
CTTCTTTGTAGCCTTACTCTAGGACACTAAGAGAACTTTGGTTTGCCGTGTGGGATGGGAAGATCGGTGCATAAAATAGTATAGTATCTGGTACCCATCCCCACCATTAATAGGGGGACAGAGAGACAACTGCTGAATACCATGAATACCAAACAGTTAAGATATTGGGAGTTCTGCATGTGGCCTGACCAGCGAGAGTACAGCATTTGGCTAATGAGCAGTAGATAGAAAGAATACCAGTCATCTTTCTTTCATCCAGCTTTTCACCGCCATACACCTTGGGCAAGTTGTTGTTCTGTACTTGCAGAGCTTGCCTCAGCTTGGGCAGCTACCACAGGTCCCAACAAGAGTGTCTCAAGAACAAGTGAGTGACATCCCTCAGGCAGAATGAGGTAAAGGCTGCACTAAATACCTGCCCTCAGTACCTGTGAAACCGAAAAGAGCTGCTCAATGGCCTCCCAAAGCCAGAATGAGGTGTTCTTGGATACTAATTACTTGTGCCTGCCAGTACTAATGAACAAGAATTCACAATGGGGCCAAAAATGTTGAGTCGTGTGCAGGTCATACCTTAAAGCTTACACTGGACACAACAGCATCTTGTCTCGATTCTCATCTACAAAGTTGCAGAGGGATGTAATCAGAAACACTACAGAAACAAACTCAAGTGGATAAAGCCACAAAGCATGAGTTTCCCACATGAAATACAACTGAGAATTTGCCAAAGCCAAGATGGTTGTTCCTGTTGAGACAGGAATGATGCTAATACCTCCTTTTTAAGCTGCCTGATGCAAGTGTCCGTGGAATGGACTCTCACTGCTACCATGTCGATTAACAAGTCTACTATTTTCATCTTTCGTTTGGTTAAAAGAATGGACTTCTCGAAGTTTACGATGATCCCAGATTGTGACCAAAGGAAACAAGTCAATCCCGATCTTGTAGCAATTACATCTTGGGGGATGCCAGGAGCAGCCAATCATCAAGGTATCTTGACAGGAAGATCCTGAGCAAATGGCCCCACAGTGACACCAGTGTGAAGACTTTTGTAAACACCTGCAGGCAACTGACAGTCCAAAACAAAGCATTTTGAGCTATGAGACTATTTGTGAGAAAGGGGAGGGTATCAGTCCTTGAAGGTAGTCTATAACCATCCCACAGGACACAGACTAACCATAGCTCTTGCACTTGTTGCTGTCACATTACCAAGTGTCATAACAGGCATTCCCCTACTCCTGACAGCAGAAGACGAGGACTGCCGAGTTCAATGTCCTGCATTTTTACCATCATCTCCCTTCCAGCCCAAAGCCTGGTTGGAAGACTGAAAAGGCCAAGAAAACTCCTGATCATTTACCAAGGAGGAAAAATACTGGGAACCAAATCAAGTATTCGAAGATGTCTGGCCTTTTCCAAACCCTGAAGTAAATGACATAGCCATCCCTAAATGACTGGCTAAAGTGCACTTCACACGTCATGGAAGCTGCCTTGACCTTACTCTTCAGGAGAGGAGTCCTTAACCAATCTGTTCCTAAACACTATACTGCTCCTGGTTGTAACATGCCTTTAAAGAGACCACAACCACAACTATGTCTTTCCAAGAACAGCTTAGCACACAGATTGTCTATTCATAAGTGAGGTAAGGTCAATCAATATCTTCCCCCTGACACCAGCAACCTCCTCCTTTCCCTTAAAAGAATGGACTGGTGACGAGGGGAGCCAGGATTACACACCGAGGCTTGAGTGAACCCGTGCATAAGAGAATGGCCACAAGCAAACTTGTGCACCAATCCACCTACAATGCCCACATCTGCCTGGCCCTCTGTACAGGCTCCAGAATTGTAGTCACACTCGAAAGAAGAGTCTGAGGGGAGGCTACTCCGGGATACCCAGACCACAACACTTTTAGCAGCTCCATCTCCCAAGAATGTCTTAGGGCCTATGCAGTAGAAGCAGGAGAAACATGATGAGCAAGTAGCTGAAACTGGGGTTAAGGCCAGTGCAGAATAGGGAATAGGAGGGGAAATCAGCGATGTGGTCCCCTCAAAAGATGCCGACAGAACCATCACTGACTCCCTCTACAACCAGTACTTTTTCCACTAGGCAGACAACCAGGAAACACATGCAGCACAGTTCAAAAACAGTGTACTTTCGTGACATCTGCAAGTAGTATACAAAGAAAGATAATCACGGGTGCCATAAACCTATACACTTGATCATGCCTAGAAAATCTAAGATGATGTTTTTTCTATGCAAAGCATTATTAAGTACCGTCATTCTTAACAGCCATGATCAAATAGGTCAACAAACACGCTGAAGTCTTCAAAAATTCAATCCAGACATTACTAAGTGCACTCTAACGACCGCCATAATGAGAAAAATTTCCATCTGCACGGCAAAGCGGCACAGTAAAGGGGTGGGTCACCCAACCCCTCAATTAAATGCCGCTGGTTAACTAACTTCTTGCCAAGCTTCAACGACCAAAGGTCTATCAATTTCAAAGATTTCAGGCTTGTATTCTCAAACAAACAAATACATACTACAACCTAATAACATAATTCATCGACAAAATACTTTTTACATGACACTGAAGTCAAGGTTACAACAAGGGATACGAACGCAAACGTCTTTCCAAAGAACGTCTGGTTGCCCCGACGTCACCGACACAGCATTGTAATATGGCCTACGCATTGCACAACCTGAGAGCCAAATTCATTTACAACTTTTCCCACGAAACTTTCAAAGTTAATTTGCCTTCGCCAACTTGATCAGGTTTCACCGGGAGTAATTTAGTGAGAACGAAACGGGAAGAAATTTAGCCGAGAAAGGATAATGAATTTGTCTGACTTGTCTGAGTACGTAGGTTGCAATGTTCATTCAAAGTAAATAATAATAATAATAATAATAATAATAATAATAATAATAATAATAATAATAATAATAATAATAATAACAACAATAACGGAAATATACTATTATATCACAAGTGTGGAAAGATTTCTTTCATGGTAAAAGTAGGATTACCATCTTTCTTAGCTTTGTCAGGCTAATGAAGAATTTTGTGAAAAACTGTCACTGGGATATATACATATATTTTATATATATATATATATATATATATATATATATATATATATATATATATATATATATATATATATATATATATTTATATATATATATATATATATATATATATATATATATATATATATATATATATATATATATATATTATATATATATATATATTTATATAATATATATATATATATATATTATATATATATATATATATTATATATATATATATATTTATATAATATATATATATATATATATATATATATATATATATATATAATATATATATATATATATATATATATATATATATATATATATATAATGTATATACTGTATATATATATGTATTGTATAAAAATTACTGACGTAAGCTAGCAAGAATTGCGAAAATGCTGCACTGCTTCTAGCTTAATCATAACCATAACTCATCAGTAAGCGCAATCAGGAACTTCTTTACAAGCGCGGATTCAGGCACCTTAGACACGGATTAGCATCTGAAGATTGTCATGCACTGGAGAGAGAGAGAGAGGCGGGGGGAGTATACTTTGACGTGGCAAGTATAAAAAAGCTTTCAAGCTTACTGCAGTAGCGCAAGCCGAATATGGAAGGTCGTAATACGCTGCGTGTTACTGTTGGGAAGACCATAATACACAAAAGGCAAAAACATCTCCACTGTTAACGGTTCCATTAACTACCTATGGCCGTTCGACTCTGCGACCGGCCAATGAAGAATTAGAGGAATTTATTTCTGGTGATAAAAATTAATTTCTCGTCATAATGTGGTTCGGATTCCACAGTAAGCTGTAGGTCCCGTTGCTAGGTAACCAGTTAGTTCTTAGCCACGTAAAATAAGTCTAATCCTTCGGGCCAGCCCTCTCTAGGAGAGCTGTTAATCAGCTCAGTGGTCTGGTTAAACTAAGATATACTTAACTTTAACTACCTATTGCAATGTCTCTCTCAGTTTTCTGTAAAAGAAAACTACTGAGATAGCTATTTGTCTAACCGTCCACACTTTTTCTGTTCACCCTCAGATCTTAAAGACTACTGAGGCTAGAGGGCTGCAAATTGGAATGTTGATCATCCACCCTCCGATCATCAAACATACCAAATTGCAGCCCTCTAGCCTCAGTAGTTTTTATTTTATTTAAGGTTACAGTTAGCCATGATCGCGCGTCTGGCACCGGTATAGGTACCAATAACACACGCCACCACCGGGCCGTGAGTTTCATACAGCATTGCCGACTGTACAGAAAACTCGATTGCGCCGAAGAAACTTCGGCGCATTTTTACTTTTTACTGTGGACGCATTATCTGAACAAAATTCTGCTGTTTATGATAAAGGAGAGAAGACAGGCTGTGCAACATTAACATTATTCCATCTGGGAACAAACATTAGGATGCTCTGACAACATGCTGTTGCCTTCATGTCGTGTCTTTTACGAAGAACGAATATCTAAGGAAAACCGAAAAATTGGGAATGCCCGGTAACAGGAGTATTTTATATATAACCATAATAGAATTAAACTGAATACAGAATTTAGGCCAAACGCCAAGCACTGTGACCTATCAGGTCATTCAGAGCTGAAACGGAAATTGACAGTAAAAGGTCTGAAAGGTGTAACAGGAGGAAAACCACGCAGTTGCACTATGAAACAATTGTTAGGAGAGGGCGGAAAGTAAGATGGAAGAAGGAGAATATGAAAGGAGGTACAGTAAATGGAACGAAAGGGGTTGCTGCTAGGGGCCGAAGGCACGCTGCAAAGACCCTTAAGTAATGCCTATAACCATAATAAGATCAATAATAAAAAAGGAAATGCTGGCGACATGAGAAAGCGTGAGAATTTAGTAGATAAAAATCACGTATAAGCAGTAATAAGAGACATTAGGAGGAAGGTCAGCGGACCAGACGAAATGTGCAGTTAAGTGTAACAGTATATATGTACGGGAGAAAAGAGAGTAAAAGTCACGGGAGAGGAAAAAAGATGCTGGCTGCTATTCTTGCATTTTTTGACCCACGAGCTCGTTCCATTTTGCGAGGCAGCAGAGCGAAGCTCCATTAAGCAGGCAATTGGACAGAAAAATAGACAGAATATAAATTAGCATACCTAGAGCAGGAAGGGCACTGAACCAGGAAGATACGAAAGTCGAAACACAGGACAAGAGAGACAAGGTAAAGAAAGACAGCGAAACATATATGACCGACTGCTCTCCACTCCTAAAACCCGGTCTGTACATTTTGCAAAAGGGATGCTTTCACGAATCAATAATCTAGGGAACTATGAATTGCAGTTTTCGTCTGATGAATTTGTACCCTAAATACCCTTTTGATGAACAGTTATTATTACATTAGAATGACCCAATTTCCTTTGATGAGCAGCTATATGGAATTCGAAGAATTACCTGTACGTTCTCATCAATAACTGGCACAATTCTTCCTCTAATGAGTAAATGGGAGTTATCTTCTGCAGACCAATTGTCCTGAATCTTTTCTTTCACCTGAATCTGGGATTATTTTCGCTGATGATTTGGATGAATTTACCTCTGACAAACGATTCGCCATTATTTTGATCTGAAAAATAATTACCTGGAATCTTCTCATGTCGTCTTCTTATGAATGGTTATCTTTATACTGTCATCATCCAACTGCCAGATTAAAAATAAAGGATTTTTCCTAGAATAAGACTTTGCATAAATCTTCCTCAGCAATAGGTTCAATGAAAAATTTCTTGGCCTTGCCCATAAATATTAGCAGGTTAACTGCTTCAGCGTGACAGCGCATAACCCCAGTTAATATGTCCACAAAAATATATCCCAATGCTATTTCTAAATACACTGAAATGCATTGAAAACCGAACTCTCTAAGAACTGGTCTATATCTACCTTCCTCGAAACTTCCTGTTTCTAATACGTCATACTGCATAATATACGGATATATTATTATAGACTCTTTAGCACTCGCGTTTTCGGTTATGGTGATTGCATAAACACTACAGCCACTTACAGAGCTTAATTGTTTGCCTTTACTGCTCTAACATTATGGGCCAGGCCATCTGGGAGTCAGGTGCAAGGAAATTTCAAACTCATTACTAAATAAATGGGCTAATGAATTCAGGTGGGACAGGGAATGCACAGACAATGAAAACGTGTCGAGACGCCCAAAAGCATCAACCACCGACGAATAAGTGGATGGCAATCATCGCATAGCGTTGACTGATGAACGTTGAAGTGTCCAACGGATGTACGAGACCAAGGACATCAGTGTCAGATCAATTCTCACTCTTTCGACTGACATCTTGGGGATGAACAAGCTGTCTGGCAGATGAACATCATGAATAATGTCACTAGACAGGTGACAGAGCGGAAACTTCCAAGACACTTGTAATTTGTTTCCAGACAATTTCTACAGTTCTTTCACTTTTCAGATTGGGGTCGTCAATTTGAACCAAAAAAAAAAAAAAGATTTAAAACAAGCAATGAAAACACCCTGGTTCTCCATTAACCAAAAAGCTTAATTAATGGAAAGCATTATACATCAAAACTGCTACTGCTGAAAAAAGCAATCAAAATGAAAAGCTAATGAGAACTGCGAAAGCACTGCTGCTGATGCGGGACAGTGGCCCTCTCCTGACAGCCCAGGTTGCAGAGGCTGAAAAGGCAGTGTCCTTCTTTTTAACAAAGCGACCTGGCGCCGTCTAATTCCTTTTCTTCACTTAAAATTCAACTTTATGGCGACCATTTTTCACGCATTGATGAAATCACTAATACCCCGTAAGAGTATCTGGAGGTTCTGAATGCAACCCTATCCTGTGGCGGGATACCGAAGTTTGATCATCGGTGGATCAATAGCAAAGAATTTCGGAGACACTGTTGAAAAATGTCGGAAATGGCTTCGTCCTGCGACGCTTTCCAAGAATTCTCTCCTATTTATAAAGAATAAATCCTACAATAAATAACTAGTCGAAATTTTCTGGCGAATATCGACCCCTAATCATCTTCTGATGAAGACTAGCTAGCCAAGTCTCACTGTGACGAATGATCAGCCCAAATCTTCCCCTAACAAAAATGATCATATTTCTTCATTCGACGAATTATTCCAGACCCTGCCCTCGCTACAGCTAACACTGTCATTTGCTTAAGATGATAAAGGCAAAAAACCTCCGACTTTTTTGTGCGTAACTTTCTGGTACGCCAGGGGACACAAGGTGCATACAAAGCAACCGTTACTGCTGACACCGTACATACCCGAGTGCCTCATTTACATTCCGCCTACGAAGTCGAATGTGTTTGCCACAGCGGAAACAAAGTTTCCACCAGCTACTAGAACACCAATTGTGTTTTTGTTAGTCGAGTATATTGCCGCCACATCTTTAGCCTTCATTTTTTTCTCGGGATTTCACTGAAACAGATGTCGCGAGGGACTCTGCAGAATATAAAAGGATTAAATACCTCTGCGGATTTAATGGCTTACGGTGTGGTAATTTTTGGAGATTATTTTCTTACTTCGTAACATATACCCTATCAAAAGTTTATTATGAGATATTGTAACTCGATACTCTGGCTGTCCTTTAACTAAGCACTTCGCGAAATGTGCAAAGTTCCTGCATAAGTTTCTCCCTAATTGGAATGACAATTTCATGAGCAAAGTTCCCTCGTCTATGCCGACTCCAGGAGAGAGAATGATTACTGATAATGCTGTGAGGTTTAAGTGTGACCTCGTTCAGTCAAATAAAATGACGGAAGAGGCAGTGAAAGTTTTTTCATTAACGTATTGTTAGATCGCATAATTACCTGATATGTGAATGGCAGCAGTAAGTATTTTTCTAACTTACAGTTTGTGAATTGCATATTACATGGATGATATAGTAAATTTGGCAACGTCTGGACACACGTAAAAAATGCGCTGAAGTTTCTTCGGCGCAATCGAGTTTTCTGTACAGCGTATAATGCTGTTGAGCCGCTGCCCACGAAACTTTTAGCCACGGCCCGGTGGTGGCACCTCCTACAGCGATGCCAGACGCACGATCAATGCTAACTTTAATAACCTTAAATAAAATAACAACTACTGAGGCTAGAGGGCTGCAATTTGGTATGTTTGATGACTGGAGGGTGGATGATCAATATACCAATTTGCAGCCCTCTAGCCTCAGTAGTTTTTAAGATCTGAGGGCGGAGAGAAAAAGTGCGGACAGACAGACAAATAGCAAACTCAACAGTTTTCTTTTACAGAAAACTAAAAAAAAATCTTATAAACTGAGGAGTTCATATGGCTATGAGGACTCAAATTATGGCTCGATCTTATAGCACCGCCTCAATTCGCTTAATAACAGACAATCTTGATGTAAAAGCTCTTGTTTATGAACAAAAAGGTAGTGAAGAGATGCGTTGCTACGACGGGCAAAAACTGTAATCAAACAAACGATCGTGACGTCATCCACTGAAATTTGAGTCACCAATCAAGAAGCTCCACGTGTCACATCGTAACCGGTTGGTTACCGTGACGTATTTCAATAGCGAGTGAAAAATTAGGAATCGCCACGAGTCATATTGTTACAGGAGGGATTGATGAGCGTTATATGATCTCTTATCATGAAAATGGCGCAGCATGCAAGTGCAGTACCTTCGATCTACGAAGTGCTCTAAGAGCAAGGCGCCCGTGCTAGCACCCGGCTGGTTTAGTCTCTAAATGTCTTTTTCTTTATAAACTAGAGCTTCTGTATCAAGATTACCTGTGATTCAAGTGAACTCAGGCTGTGTTATAAAATCTAGCCTTCATCTGAGTCCTGTTACCCATGTGAACTCATGAGTTTTAATTTTTTTTACAGACTTTGTTGCCAAATGTACGATACCGTCTTTGTAGCCGTACGGGTGGGGGGAGGGGGGGCGTGAAGGGAAACTGGAGGAGGAGGAGGAGGAGGAGGAGGGAGGAGGAGGAGGAGGAGGAGGAGGAGGAGGAGGAGGAGGGGCAGCTATGTAAGGGGAAAGGGAGGTTAGGTTGAGTAAGGTGGATTTATATTTGAAAATTGGAAGCATTTTTTAACTTTTCACAAACTTCCAAAAAGGAAAATTTCCCTCGTTTTCCAATTCCAAGAATCACAATGGAAAATGGCGTTGTAATAATAATAATAATAATAATAATAATAATAATTTCAGCTCAGAGCCATATACATGGAATATATTGTACAAAGTAGAGGCATTCCAACAGATTCACGCAATCTATATAGGCTACACGAGATAAAAAGATAAAAATGTTAATTGGCAATATCCACACAATTGCTAAAGTAGTAGTAAAAATAACCATATTAATGGTGTGACAGTACTAATATCGAGAATGGTAAAAATATAAAAAAAAAAAACTATAATAAAAACAATTCCCTTTTATGGCAAGAGCTTTTAGTGGTGCAATCTTTCATCAACAAACCTCACATCCCTAACACTACGATTCTGAAGACCAGAAATAACTGAAACTGAGAGGATAATCATATTGCTATCGGCTTTAACTGTCGCAGCCATCGGTCGTTCAAACAGCGAGCGGCAGTTAAGGATTCTCTGCTTCGCTCTTAATGATCAGATCCTACGAACTCTGCGGTGGTTGGAAGTCAGTCAAACAGCCTTCAAAACTTCAAGATGATCATATAAATGAAATCTGATTGGCTCTAACAATAATGGTCGCTATTTTAATCAGTTTTCTGTTATTTAATCAGTTATTTGTCTGTCCGTCCGCCCTCAGATCTTAAAAATCACTGAGGCTAGAGGGCTGCAAATTGGTATACTGATCATCCACCCTCCAATCATCAAACACACCAAATTACAGCCCTCTAGCATCAGTAGTTTTTATTCTATTTAAGGTTAAGGTTAGCCATGATCGTGCGTCTGGCACCACTATAGGTGCTACCAACACAGGCCACAACCGGGCCGCGGCTGAAAGTCTCATGGGCCGCGGATGAGTTCACGGGCCGTGGCTGAGTTTCATATAGTATTATACACTGTACAGAAAACTTGATTGCGCCGAAGAAACTTCGGCGCTTTTTTATTTGTTTGTTTCACAGTCGGTTCACATTCCTGCGACGTGCGTCTCATCAGTTATTAGGCGGAACTGCTGGTTACAAAAGCATTACCAGACACTAACGCCAGAATTGTTCTTAGTTTTAGTCCTGACGTTTTTTAAACCTCTTCAGAATACAGCCGAGAAATGTCTAGGGTACAATAATATATATAAAGATTTTCCCAGGGAACTTTTCAGGGAATTATCAAGATCCGGGATGATTAACCCCTTGAGTTACGGAAACTATTTCTGCTGGAAATAACGTTTTTAAAGTATACATCTCGACTCGGTAGAATTCATTTTATCTTGCAAATTACTGACGTAGTACAATAAAAAAAAAAACTAAGCTGTAATCAACCCTAGCATCCTCATCCATATGAAGCCCTGAGAGAGAGAGAGAGAGAGAGAGAGAGAGAGAGAGAGAGAGAGAGAGAGAGAGAGAGAGAGAGAGAGAGAGTTGCTGCTAGAATCAGTTATTTGTACTCCCGTTTTGCTTCTTGCCCAATTTCATTTCTAACTGCAATTCCATTCGCAGAAAAAAAAATTATTTTTATTGTCATTTTTCGTGTATATCAGAGCACACTTGAGAGAAAGGTTATTCTTAGAAGCAACACTGCACTGTACGAGACGTGCAAGGCACATATTCAAAAGACCCCTTTTTTCCGCTGCAAATGCAACTTCAGTTAAAAATTAAATTTTCAGCGAATCCTTTGTTCGGTTTTTTATCAAAAACAATTAGATTGCTTTCCATTCAGCTTTCAAAACGAATTTATTCTGTTGGTTGTCGTTTATATAAAATTGTTTTGTTAAACATGCCTAGAGCAAGCTTACTCAACTCGGCATGGAATCATGGATATGTCTTTAAACGTGCGTGGTTCTCTAGTATAATTTGTCAGCATTAGAGCTAATGTAACAGGTCTTTTGTAAAACCTTTTATTTGGAAAATTTTTGCTACACTGATTAGTTTTTCTACTACATCACTCAGTTTTAAAATAAATTCAATGTATTCAGTAATCTATTACCTTAAAATTAAGACATTTCACCTGTATTTTTTCGTATAATTTTATACGTATAGTGCGCAAGTTGGCATATGTTAATACGCTCAAAACAAATATTGTTTCAAAAATTTATTTGTGAATCCTCTGTGCTAGCCATTTCGAGTTTTTTGGGGGATTCAAAGTTTGTTATTTACTGGGCTGTTTTACAATTTACAAAACTATGGTGGTGGCCTCATAATGACACACACACACACATAAACAACGTTGGTTACTCGGCTCCTCTAAAAAATGTTGAAAGCTTCTGGAGTATCAACCATTAAGTATAAACCAGACTTGTAACAGACTCAGGAAAATGGTCTATTTGGAAATGATGAAACCTGATCATACTAGCACGTTTATCAAGAATGAGGGCCGGAACTTCTGAATTAACCGCGTAATAGGGGACGCAGACTATCATTCTCTCTCTCTCTCTCTCTCTCTCATTTACGTTGAACTTATAATCTAATTGCAGGAATACGATTATATATATATATATATATATATATATATATATATATATATATATATATATATATACACATACATATATATATATATATATATATATATATATATAAACATACATATATATATATATATATATATATATATATATATATATATATATATATATATATATATATATATATATATGTACATACGTAAGTGTATACATATATATGTATATATATATATATACTGTATACATTATATATAATAGATATATATACTTGTAGCCTTAATAATAGCGTACGAATAAAGAATAATGTAGATGCTATATGCATTTATTGCCGGAAATACTTGGTATAGCTAAGAATGGACGGAAAAATCCGAATACTTGAGCTAGATCTCATTTTCTGCAGCTCTGTCGGAGAGGAAGATAAGAACTTTGTACGTTAAAAAAAGCTGTAGAGTCAATAGGCAAATCCATAATAAACGAAACGGTATCAACCCTTTCGTTAACTACAATATTACCGTGCAAAAGACCCCCCAAAAAGTGACACAGTGTGCAGGAGAAAGTCAATGTACCCATCTGTATTCACAAAACGCCAAACAGACCTCAGAAGGGAAGCGATACTTTCACTCTGACGTAACACAATATCCCAAAGGAAATGACAGGGTCAAGAGGTTTTTCCTCTCCTCGTAGCACCTAAGCGCGAAAAAACATTTCCCTTATCTTCATCTCGTCCTTTGTTATGGATTACGTCACATTTCCCCCAGGTTTCTTTCGCCGAAAGAATTTCTTTTGTCTTCTCTCATCTTTCTTCTCAGGAAGGTCACCTCCTCCTCCTCCTGCGATCTTTCACGGGAAGGACTTCCTTTGTTTTTATCCCGGGCGCAATTTTATCTCTTTTTGAGTCCGTATTAAGCAACATCGTAACAACAATGGATCACGCCTAACTTCAGTGCTCTTCATTTTTCAACCTTTTCTTCCTTCTGCCCTTCGCATTCCAACATTAAACTGTTTTCTTAATATACTTTCCGACCCCGTAACGTTCTCCGTTACGACCCCCCCCTCCTCAAGCAATCTACTCGATTCCTAAAAACAAAATTAGAGTTTCTTTATATTCGCAAAACCGGCGCGCCCCTTGAAGCCTAATGTCATCTTTAAGACGAAAAAATATGAGATTATTTTAGCTTTGATGTGGCTTAATCACTTATTCATAGCTAATATCAACCCAACCCCCGGAGGACGACTCATTTATATTCAGCGTGGCGTGCAATTCACGGGCAGATTTCATGCATTCAAAATGCATAATAGAATATTCAAATAGATTCAGCCGTATTCGAGAGGGGGACGGGGTTTTATTGCAAGGCGGTGCCATGTTGCTATGTAGTATGTCAAAAGAGCGAATAACTGCCAGTTAGTTATGCTGCAGCGCGTTTCGGTGGACAGTGGTATTTGGACAACAAAAAGAAAAAATCTCGAGGGCAGTAACATGACTTTCACGCCAAAATTTGAAGGTCTTGGTTAAAGTGGTTTTCCAGCTAAACCAGAACGGAAAGGACCACAGATTTGTAGCGTGTGACAATTATTGAGCCACTGGGGTGGCAAGATTTCGCATTACCTTGCACTCCTGGCCAAAGCACTCCCGATCGACTCTGGGTAAGTCTGATATTTGCTGCAGCAAAGGGACTAAAACCTAGCTTTCCTCGCACAAGCTGTGCTGACAGAGTGATTGTCTTAATAACAAGAAACAGGCAAAAAATGCACCGAAGTTTCTTCGGCGCAATCGAGTCTCCTTTACAGCCTATAATCAAGGCCACCGAAAATAGATCTATCTTTCGGTGGTCTCGGTAAAAAGCTGTATGAGCCGCGGCCCATGAAACTTTAACCACAGCCCGGTGGTGGCCTGTTCTATAGCGGTGCCAGACACACGACCATGGCTAACATTAACATTAAATAAAATAAAAACTACGGAGGCTAGAGGGCTGCAATTTGGTATGTTTGATGATTAGAAGGTGGATGATCCAATATACCAATTTGCAGCCCTCTAGCCTCAGTAGTTTATAAGATCTGAGGGCGGACAGAAAAAGTGACAGACAGACAGACAGAGCCGGCACAACAGTTTCCTTTTACAGAAAACTAAAAATGAAATGCTTGGGAGTTTGGAACTTTGCTAACATAACTGTGGCGTCCCTGACCTTCTAACGTTTAGATTTTTGCATTTATTCTTATATACAGGGATCAATGAAACGGGTCACCTAATGCCCTAGTCTTGCCCAGGACCTAAGGGTGGAAAAAGACTGAGGATTATTTCTGACGTAGAGAGACCTGCCTCGCGGAGTACGGAAGGGTAATAGTCTAGGAAAACGGAAGCAAGATAATACTATTAGTAACTATAATTACTTTTGCATAAATATCCATAACAGATTAAAAACTTGAAAGAAAACAAAGAAATAAAGAGAAATCACGTAACAAGCATCTGCATAAGTAAACATCTGTGATGAGCTGTGTGACCGAGATAAAATATAAAAAAAACTACTTTGATCATGTTATATCACTCGTCACCAATCAAGGTCAAATGCAATAAAAAAAACCCTTTCCATCATGAAACATCATACGCATGTTATTACCAAACACCCAATAATCAGCAAAGTGAGAAAAGAGTAAGAGGATTCCCCTGGACACACGAAAACGCGTAGCGAACGAAACCGACGCAGCGGCAGGAAGGCATCGCCTCCAGACACGAATCCGCACTCACGTCAAACAGGGCGTTGTTCAGCCACGGTTGCCACTCGGTACGTTATGCGCCTGTTCGTCTTTATTTCAGAGAACACGGAACTCGACTTTTCTGGAGTTAATAGAAAACGAATCCTCTTTCTGTCCTGCGCTCTTTTGCTTTGTTCTCGGGATTTTTTCTTCTTCCTCCTCCTCCTGCTCCTCCACAGCATTATTAATATTCATCATCATCATCATCTTCCCCACATCTTTTCTCCTGCCGTTTTACAGTGTCACATCTCTTCCTCACTTCGCTCATTTTCAGCGGAGCATTTTCCTTTATTACAGCAAGAGAAAGGACGCTGGTGCTCTCATCTCTTTCATCCGACGTTTGTTTTCTATCTCGCAGCTTCTTTCATACTTCTCTCGACCATGACTCACGCGCAATTCCACTCCCATTTCCCCTCGCCCATTCACCCACATGACAAATGAACACTTGGGTAAATGACTCGAATTTGGGTGGGATAAAAGAAGCAAGAGCCCCTGGCTGAGTGCGTGTGTAAAGGAATGCTGCGAAAATGCACAGCAACAAGAGAACAGACCTGCACAGCTTCAACTGCCATTTTTTTTTTTTTATCAGATCCTACATTTCACGTATAAACACACAACCGGATGAATGTAATTATATTCGAACACTAACCTAAACCACGAGGTTCAAATTGCGATGAATACTCAAAGGCTCACTGAACAATACTTACCAGTCTTAAGCCTTACGAAGATTTCAATATGACGTTCTTGATGTGAAATTGAAGATCAAACTTTAAATTTTTCTAAGATAAATCGTTGGTTCTCTCAAACAAACCCATAATGTTCAAAACCACTTGTTAGAAACTATGTTATATATAAAACGACCCTTAAAATCACTGGTGATACGGTTCAGGAAAAAAATAAGAACTTTTGTAAAAAAAAAGTCCAACTACGCTCTGCTGAAAAGATTCGGGACCCCCAAGGGTTTTAACCTGGAATGTATCCGCCTTTGCGGCGTGTTTAGTACAAGCCCGTTGGGGATTGGGGATTGCCATAAAAGTATAAACAAAAGACTGTAAATATCATAAAGATAATGACCCCCATGAAATATTAGTCCTAGATAATGACCCCGAAGAAATATTAGTCCTAGACAACGACCCCCAAAAACCCTCGGGGGTAACTTTCTCGGAAAGATCCCTTACAAATACTTCGCCTGTGTAAATGTCAAGTATACATGCACCGCAAATACAGTAATGTCCTGATAAAAATACTTGGCATCTGACCTCGTACCCGCTTTCAGCCGGGATCTATGAGGTCATTCAGCGCTGGAAGGGAAATTGAGAGCAGAAAGGCCTGAAAGGTGTAACGGGAGGAAAGCCTCGCATTGCAATATGAAAATTATTAGGGTAGTGTGGATAACAACATGGAAGAAAGAGAATATGAATGGAGGTACAGTAAAAGGAATGAAAGGGATTCAGCTAGGGGCCGAAGGGACTCTGCAGAGCACCTTTAGTAGTCCCTACAGTGCACCGCGCGTGAGGTGCACTGACGACACTGCCCTCCCTACGAGGACACTTGCTTAAATCACCTGATCCAAAACACCCTTGCTAACGTCTCAGGGAGATGCCATCCAAGAGAAGGACGCGACTCAAGGCGGAAGATCAAAAGAGCTGCAGCATCCTGGTGTCACCTTTACTCTGCGTCATCTGAGAGCAACCCTTGGGCTACGGCCCTTCCCTTCATCAATGCCATTCCTCTGCTAAGTAATGATAGCAGGTAATCCCATGTGACATCCTTCATCCTTCGCTATGACCCACATTCTCTTAAGCAAATTACTGTCTCTCTCTCTCTCTCTCTCTCTCTCTCTCTCTCTCTCTCTCTCTCTCTCTCTCTCTCTCTCTCCAGGAAACGTCTTGAAAAGTAAGCACAAGGTATCCAGGGCACTTTGCTTGTTTTAGCTTATTGTATTTTTTAAAATATATATACATAGTCTGCACAAATATATTTAATTTTGACTTTCGTGTTGTAGGACGCAGCTTAAAAAAAACTGCATACTAAAGCAATCTGTCATCGTGATGTCATTACAAGATTTAAAAAAAAATCAAATACACAAACCAAGTAACAATCCCTGTTAAAAACACAAACTTGAGTTCATAAGATGGTATCGACATGGTTACGTTCCACAGATCATTCCGTTATCCTGATCAATAATCGGCATTATGCGAAATGCAGGGGAGGCTACGATTATCCAGCTCAATTTCTTTTATCCTTTTTGAAGTGAACTTTTTAAAGATAACACTCTCCGTGATTCATAACCCAGTACAGATGTTTTTACCTATTTTATGTTTTCAATAGTAATCCCTAAATTTCAAGTCTAGGATAAACTAGTAGAGCTTCATTGAATCATAAGAATATTTTGCTCTCAGTTTAGGGAATTCTCATTCGACTACATCGATTATTTTCTTTAATATAATCCCCTTAAATTGTAAACCTTATTTCATATTCACAGACCTTTAACCGTAAACCACTAAATAGGACCTTTTCTTATCATATTATTCAGCTGTGACGCAATCACACAATTTATATGATAACATTACATACAGTAACACTACAGAAGTTGCGCGCACATCGTTCTGCTATGCACGGTGTTACGTAGGGGAAGAGGGCCACACGCCCCTCCCCCCCTCCCACCCCTCCGGGAGAAAAAAGAGAAAGGCAAGGTCCAAAGAAACCTTTGGAGAAAGGGGAGGGGAAAGGGGGGAGAGGATTCAGCAACGTCAGGGTAAGGCGCCCTCGGATAGGTTAGGTAAAATGAAGTTTTGATTCGGATGTATCCCAGTTGAAATAACGTGCACAACAAACTATTCTGCATAAATTAAAAAAATGATTAGCATTTTCTTTGATGAATTATGATATTGTTAACGAACTTAATATCTAACTAAAATGTATGACATCAGCTCTTATTGAAATGGACCGTAATCCTTCACCCGGAAAACGATCCTGTTATCAAATTATGTCTGTACGTAGGTTTCCTTTGCAACTAAACATACAACAATATTTTCGTTGCAATTGGGACGAACAAACTTTCTTCCAGTTCATGAACCCTTTTACTAAATATACTGCTAAATGAATTAATGTTTTTCTTCAAGTTCTACATATGGAATTTGAATTCTTCATTTTCCCTTAACATAAATCCATAAAACTAGAAGGAAAAGGTAATTGCTTACTTTTTTGTTCTCTTGGAAGGGAAAGATGTTTTGAACACCAGTGGCTAGTTTACATTTATAGAAGACAGACTTACTTTCGCCAAACTGAACCATTTTCATTTTTAACGGGTTTCAAGCTTTTTTCCAACTTTATTAATAGGTTAATCTATTTAATATATCGCTGGACAATTTTGCAGAGGATGAGAAACTGTGTAAGTCTGATAATATTCACGAATGAATATTAAACTACAGTATATTTTGGCGGCGTTGACTTGTGGTGTTGTGACGCTAGTTATTCGTATCGTTAAAGCAATAATTACGAGGACCACAAGATGTTTCAAGCGGATGACCATATTTTCCACACATGAACCACGGGAATAACAGAAATGAAAAAGAGCGAATAAAGTCCCACCTTCGCTTGGTTTCTTGCGCACAGGGGCACTCGCCTACGGTTGTCTGATCCGCAAAATCTAACTGAGAATTCAACATCTGCTCCTTCAGGCACACACATGACCTGCCATGCCCGTGGTGTTTGGTTTCTCTCTCCTCTTCAAAGTTGGCTGTAAGAAATTCAACTCTTACTGGAAGTTGTGTAGTGTTTACCGTTTTTAGTTTTCTGTAAAAGAAAGCTATTGAGATGGCTATTTGTCTGTCCATCCGCACTTTTTCTGTCAACCATCAGATCTTAAAACTACTGAGGCCAGAGGGCTGCAAATTGGTATGTTGATCATCCACCCTCCAATCATCCAACATACCAAATTGCAGCCCTCTAGTCTCAGTAGTTTTTATTTAATGAAAGGTTAAAGCTATCCATGATCGAGCGTCTAGTACCGCTGTTGTGCCAACAACACAGGCCACCACCGGGCCATTACAAGAGAAAATCAACATTATACAAAAAACATATACCCCTTAACATGGTTTAACTCTTAAAATATGAAGCAAAAAATAAAAAACCTTAATTTATCATGAATATTTTGTTAAAGTACTAACAAAATTACAATCTTTAATTAGAACATGTATGCAAAATAATGCAATGTACAGAAATATGTAGTGTTCCTTTGCAAAGACACGCTGGTCAGGTATACTGGTACTAACCTGATAAAGCACTCTATTCAAGAGAAATATTTCGGATGACACTAAGACGTGCAACTCACGCCCACTATGGCTCACTCCTGAAGCACGAGGATTAACATGTTCAATGACTAACATTTGGGCGGATCTCTTACTTAAGAGGAGAATATCTAACCCATTCTAGCACTCAAAAGCAATAACTTTCTCTTGGAACATTTCTTGAGATTTTTATGGGTCTCTTACTTAAGTGAAGAATATCAAACCCATTCCAGCCCTCAAAAGGAGTAACTTTCTCTTGGAACGTTTCTTGAGATTTTGATTGAATGCTTCCCTCCAGTTTTTGGGGTGGGGGTTAGGAAATGGGGGATATGTGGGAGGTAACATTAAGTAACCTTTTCTACTCTTGCCCTCTACAGCACCCACCAGAGACCATGCCAGAGATTCACGCCTACATTCACCTACGTTAGCTCTAAGTCAATGGGTCAAGACATCGCCCTAACTTCTTCGTCGTTTTGATACTTAAGTTAGTTCTCGGGAGGCCTGAGATCACCCTCGATTTTGCGTTAAGAAATGAAACTATACACACATGAGTACATGTATACTTGTGTGTAAACAAGAGCTTGCCCTATCAAACTCGAAGAATGTGTTTTTAACCCCTGGGAGTATCGTTTCCTTTAGTTTCCTTTCGTGCTGATTAGCACTTGTCTAACCCCTATCACCACCTCGGGCAATCCTTTCACAACTTCAGCAACAAACGAGTCGGTCGCGCCTGTCCCTTCCCACATGAATTTGCATTTTCTTTTCTCAGTATCATCCTCAGTACACTCTCCTGCCTCCACACCTAATGACCTTCAAAGCAGGAGAAAGAGAAAACTAGACATACTTAGCAACCGGAAAACCCGGAAACCAAAGATTAAACTGCAAAAGGAAAACTCTTCGACACTTTTACCTCGGTGGTCTCCTCAAAGCCGAAGCTGTCATCATCTTTAAGGAACTCGTAGACGCTGACCTTGTTCGTCGAGAGATCGCTTATTGACATTCGGGAAACGTTTTGGGTGTTCTTGGCCAAAGAACCCGGGCTGCTCAAAACGTTGATCTTGTGTTCTTGCTTTCTGACGTCGGCCAGGCTTTCCTTCAACCTTGCAACGTCTCTCTCGTAGGAGATGGTTCTCCTGAGGGTCACTGTGGCGTTTTTGTCCTTCCCAGGTAACCCTCCTTTCTTCGGCGATGGATCGTCATTCAGGATGTTTTTCTGATGCGATCCGGTTGCTGTGTCTGTCGCCTGGGCCTGTTCATTTCTCACATCCCGTGAACCATGACTGTACCTTTTACACACAGCTGTGTTTACGGATTTGGACATATTCTGACCGGGGTGTTCAGCATCAGCTGTTCTAACACTTTCTCTCTTCTTCTCCCTGGTATCTGCAGAACAGAAGTTCTGCCTTCTCCACTTTCCGTCACAATACACGACTTCTTGGTAAACTTGCATTGCACACTGCCATTTAATTCACATCAAACACCAGTTGTTTATCAAGAGTCAGGCATTACTTTACAATATTGTTTGATAACTGACATCACAGTTTTTATCGTTTTGAACAACTGTATCACAATGGTAGTCTTATTTAAACAAAATATCTATGGACGGGACTTTTTCGGCACGTGTCGTTGGCGTAGTCCTCAATTAACAACATTTGTAAGGGATAGTCTTCAGCACTGGAAAATAAATGTTATGTTTACATAATTTTCATTACAAATACATTCCTTATCTATTCATGCGAAAGCTGCACAGGCAAACTTCTCTATGTGAACTTTTCGTAAACATTAAACTCTGTTGCTTCTACGTTCTTCTTTCAGGATAATGGAATCAGTATGAATCAATGGATCTTTCCTAGAGTGACCCCCTAGGGTTTTTACGTAAAAACATAGACAAAAGACTGGAAATATCAAAGATAATGACCTCCAAGAAATATTAGTCCTAGATAAAGACCCCCGAAAACCCTTCGGGGTCACTATCTAGGAAAGATCCGAATCAATTGACTACAAGCAGATAAATTTAACTTCCTCATTCCAATACGAACTCCTCCTTTATCATAAGGATAAAGTAAGTTCCAGACAAAAGGGAAGAACAACATGTTAGGCTTAACTGCCTACTCAAACGCTCCAGTGGACTACAATGAAGTTCTTGTTAACCACGCATTACTGAGTTCGAGATAAGCTACTCACTCCCTTCGAGTGGAATTTGGGACATTACAAATGATCATACAAATGATCTAGTTCTGTAAATTATTTTCACTGGTATGGCTATGATTTAATTATACGGGTTTACTTACCTATTATTATTTTTACTAGAATACAAGATTATCTGATCACTAATCGCCAGTTATGCTTTCACCGATCTGTCAGAAATCTTACTACTATTAGTAGCTAAAAAAAAAGGATCTCTAATCATTATATGAAATTTCTTTTCAAATTCGACTAAATCTTTGAGCTTTGTAAGTGTGTGGGTGCAAGAAGTTTTATGTTCATACGTATGGAAGAATGTTCGCTTGCAATAACCTTAAAAAAAAAAACCCTGAGCCATTTAAATCGACAGTATTATAGCCCGTTTCCTATATATCTTACTTGTGGATTTGATGTGAAAAATAAAGTAAAAAAAGAATCAAGAAAATTTAACATGAAAGTAAATACAAGTATGCAATTAATACACAAATACAATAAATGTATATATGTATGTGTGTATGTATATATGTGTGTAGGTATGTATACGTACATGCATACATACATACATAATACTTATATAATAAATATATATATATATATATATATATATATATATATATATATATATATATATATATATATATATATATATATATATATATACATATACATATACATAACACAACATTATCAAGAAAATTTAAAATGAATGAGAATATAGGTGTTCAATTAATACACAAATACAATGAATATATATATATATATATATATATATATATATATATATATACTTTATATATATATATATTCATATGTTTTCTCATTCATTTTAAATTTTCTTGATATGTTGATATGTATGTGTATGTATATATATATATATATATATATATATATATATATATATATATATATATATTATATATATATATATATTATATCAAAAACTCTTAAAATAAAAGGAAATATAAGTATGCTATTAATACACAATTATGAATAAATTATACATTTATCTAATAAATACACACATGAATGTATGTACATGTATGTATGTATGTACGTATGTGTGTACACATATATATGCATATATATATATAGTATATATATGTATATATATATATATATATATATATATATATATATATATATATATATATATATATATATATATATATAATATATATATAAAATATGTATGCGCGCGCAGATTGTCGAGTGGAGTAATGTAGATGAACCAGTGTTAGTGGCTATCAGCGAAGAGGAACTGCGCAGATGATAAAACGTTGTTTGCGAGAGGTGAAAAGTTGGAATACTTGCAAGAATGATTAAGTAATGATTAATTTACTAAAAGGGCGGAGGAAAAAGGGGTCAATTCATTTAGGTAATTCAGAGTACGGGTAAAGGATGATCATTGGGTGGGAAACGTGAATTAGTGCAGATTAGGTAAA
This sequence comes from Macrobrachium rosenbergii, assembly GCF_040412425.1. Taxonomy (NCBI): domain Eukaryota; kingdom Metazoa; phylum Arthropoda; class Malacostraca; order Decapoda; family Palaemonidae; genus Macrobrachium; species Macrobrachium rosenbergii. The sequence goes on along the minus strand of NC_089765.1, from coordinate 28,609,620 downwards.
GCACTAAAGGATACACGATTTCGATGGCAGTGTGGATAAAAAAGAAGCATTTATTGAAGGAAAAGCTGCAATACATAAAGGGTCGTTGCAACGTTTCTCCTTTATGAAAGCGCAATGTGGATGTTGATTACGAATGGAAGAAAGCCTGGAAGCTTTTGAAATGAAATGTTTGTGTAATGTGTGAAGGTAAAAAAAAAAATTTATACACAGATGTAGCATAAAAGAAAAAAAAAGAGAGAAAAAATTATCAAAGTTTTATAGCGGTTACCTCAAGTGGAGATACTGAGGAACGAAAGAAAGACGAAAGAGGGAAACAATCTGAAAGTTCAGGAAGAAGGAGAAAAGGGCGATGGAGAAATACTTCGCTAGATGGCGCAAAAGAAGCGCTGGACTCTTTAGACCTTGACATTCACGAGGTGCAAAAGAGCGTCAAAGATGGAGCTTGAGTGACGAATTGTCACGCGTCTCATTGATTAGTTTTCTCCGACCGCTTTTGTATCAGTTAACGTTGTGGAAGTTTGAAACTCATGGAATATAGAATGGAATGGAATATAGCGTTTACGGCCAAAGGCCAAGCACTGGGACCTATGAGGTCATTCAGCGCTGGAAAGGAAATTGAGAGTAGGTAGGTCTGAATGGTGTAACAGGAGGAAATCCTCGCAGTTGCACTAAGAAATAATTGTTAGGTAAGGGTGGATAGCAAGATGGAAGAAAGATAATATGAATGGAGGTACAGTAAAAGGAATGAAAGAGTTGCAGCTAGGGGCCGAAGAGGCGCTGCAAAGAACCTTTAGAAATGCCTACAGTGCACCCCATGAGGTGCACTGACGGCACCACCCCCATAAGGGGTTTATACTCTTTATACTCATGGGATTCACCACTGATTCAGCATTTGAAGGATAAAAGTAGCAGCGAGTGTTTTTATTGTTTCTCTAGAGTCACCTACTGTTAACCGTCAGTTGGAATACAACTGCAACATACAGAGGATTCGGCATTTTAAAGGCTTAACACGGCAGTAACATAAGCCACGCAATTTCTCTGTAGCTATTCTTCAAATTCAAAACGACTTTCTATTAACTAACTAATTAACTGTGTGTGTGTGTATATATATATATATATATATATATATATATATATATATATATATATATATATATATATATATATATATATATATATATATATATATAAATAATATATATATATAAATAATATATATAATATATAATATATATATATATATTTAATATATATACATATGAATATTTTATATATACATATATAATATATTTATATATATACTCGTATAATTATATATATATTTTTATCGCTTGTCTCCTTAAATTTTTATATTCTAATCATATAATATCTATTTCACTTTAATTTACACCCAATAGAAATTATAAATGATAATTTTTTCTAGCCTGGCCAGGATTCGAACCTGTTCCTTTGAATCAGAATGAACAATAAACAGCAAAACAAAGGCAGGGGCACTTATAAGTCCTATCGGTTACATTTCCCTTCGGGCGTAAGTTATTCCCAAGTTATATTGTGTCCTAAAATATGTCACATTCTATATATATACATATATATAAATATATATACGTACACATACACACACACACACACACACACACACACACACACACACACACACACACACACATATATATATATATATATATATATATATATATATTATATATATATATATATATATATATATATATATATATATATATATATATATGTACACATACTGTATATATATATAAACATATATATATACACACATACATATATCGTCCCTTCACTGGCAAAGGGTCGAATATGCATCTTTTCAATTTTTGAGTTATCTGCAGACAACTAAAAAAAATTGATATACATATAATTTTTTTTATGCGTGTTTATGTATGAGTGGGTGCCTGCACACACACGATAATTTCCACAATTGACAAAATGTACTCAGCCGTCAAGAGAGATAGCAGAGAGTATTATACCACTGCCAACCCTGAACCAACCCAAAGATGAACAGGTTCAAAACCTGGTCAGGATAGGAGCACTAATCATACATAATTCCCTATATATGTAATTACTCCGAAATTATAGTCAATTTGATATTTAGAGGATCATTTGTTGCTCTATACAGACACAGACAAAATACATTGCATATATATATATATATATATATATATATATATATATATATATATATACACATAGGTGAGAGAGAGAGAGAGAGAGAGTGTGTGTGTATGTGTGTGTGTGTGTGTGCGTGCTTCAATACCCCAGAATGAGTGTTTATTCTTCCCACCACTAGTTAACGCTACTGGGAAAATCTTAAAACGAGAGAAACCACAAAATTCATTTATGGCTGCAAACGCAAACTCTCCATTATATAAAGCCAGAATCTTTATTAAAAGGAAAAGCGATCTTTAAAAAAAGTTTCACGAGCCATTTCAAAGTGAAATAGTTTTCTGCACATTTTGAGTCTCTTTCATAAGAAATATGAAACACGTCATTTGCAGTACACTGTCGTTCTAATTTTTTTTTTACTTTATATTAATGTACCCATTCTGTAAAAAAATGACGGTAATTTAAGAGATGGTCGAAACCGCAAGTCTTGGGCCTAGCGACGTTACACACAGTCCTGAAATTCAGAATATGGTACCTGCATTCTACAGACTCAGAATTAATAGAGCCTAGTGGTTAGACTCTCGCCACGGACTGGACGACAGAAGTCTTATCGTGGACTTCAGTATCTGAAGTTTATGGCTATTACATACAGAAACAAGTAAAAAATGCGCCGCAGTTTCTTCTTCCCAAACGAGTTTTCTGTACTGCGTGTAATGTTGTATGAAACTCAGCCTGCCGTGGTGGCCGGTGTTGTTGCGTTGCCAAACGCACAATCACGGCTAATTTTAACATTAAGTGAAACAAACCTATTGAAGCTAGAGGGCTACAATTTGGTATGTTTGACGACTGGAGGGTGGATGATCAACATACCAATTTGCAGCCCTCTAGCCTTAGTGGTTTTTAAGATCTGAGGGCGGACAGAAAAGCGCGGACGGACAGACAGAGCCATCTCAATAGTTTTATTTTACAGAAAACTAATAATGGAGAAGGATACACAGTAAGTTCTGTACAGTAGCAGTACTATCTAAGTTCGTGTCTTCCTGTCGTTCCGTTACAAAATACGTGACATATACACATAAATTACAGAGCTACAAGGCCACTACAGGATGATCAGCGGAGCAAAAGCTAAATTTGTGTTCTCGTGATCAGCAGCAATAAAAGGTTACGGCAATAATAGCAGCCGTACTCTTTGCTTAGTATTCCCTGCTGTGACACCAAATTTCTTACACAGTCAATTGCCAGACGTCATTCCTAAAGAATAGTAATACTAATAATAATAATTCTTTGGAAGAGGAAATGGAATTAAATTTTACACAGTCGATTCAACGGAGAGGTTTTACTCTTATCACGTTGATGAAGTTATTCTGATGGATATGAAATCGACTATGATATTCATAGTGTTAAACCGAGTGAGGCTTTCACAGATATTAATTTTAAACAGCTAAACCTAACGTGCGATTCACAGTAATATGAAGATGACTGGGCAGCTTTCATAACACACATCTAAAGAGACATTATAAACCAGATATCAAAAGACGAAGTAAAACGGTGTGTCACGACATTCTCACAGCAACGAACGTCCGCTCCCCAGGGCGTACGTACACATGCGGGTACATGAAACACGCGTGTGCGGGAGCGCCCGAGCCTTTCAGGGCGTGGCATCATGAAACGGGAGAAGCCACACGCTTAATGCACCACCCGTGGCACTCACAAACGCACAAACGTGGTCATACAAATGCCCAAATGCTCGGCTCTATTGGCGGAGGAAGCATTGTGGACGATGCGGTGTCACTTCTGCGACTTCGCCTCTCCATCTCCCGAATCCTTTTTGGGGAGCCTTTGCCCCGGCTCTGTCCTGGGGATACTCGGCCGGCTTTCGTTTGCATCCCTCTGCTCTCTCTCTCTCTACTATGACTCACTCATACATGCAATAATATGAATCTTCCTCACCCTCCATCCCCCCCTCCTCTCTCTCTCTCTCATCAAAAATATGAATCTTCCTCACCCTTCATCCCCTCTCTCTCTCTCTCTCTCTCTCTCTCTCTCTCTCTCTCTCATACACCCAATAATATGAATCTTCCTCACCCTCCATCCCCTCTCTCTCTCTCTCTCTCTCTCTCTACTGTGACTCATACATGCAATAATATGAATCTTCCTCACCCTCCATCCCCTCTCTCTCTCTCTCTCTCTCTCCTATGACTCATACATGCAATAATATGAAACTTCCTCATACCCTCCATAATATGAAACCTCTCTCTCTCTCTCTCTCTCTCTCTCTCTCTCTCTCTCTCTCTCTCTCTCTCTCTCAACTACGACTAACTCACACATGCAATATCATCTCCCTAAAAGCTGTCAATATTAGCGCTAAACTTCTTTCTCATGCAAAATTCTGAGCCACGTTACGTCTAAAATTGTTAACCAGTCTTTCCCTTTTAAAGCATTTTAACCAAGATAAAAATTAAATCGCACCTAACGGAAATAGCAAAACCGGCGGCAAGAAAATAAGATAAACATAACGCACATCTGAAATTACAATCTCCTTCCCGGCCAAGACGTGAATGAAGATCATAAGTGAATTTCTTCCCAATCAACAGTTCCTCTGCATCGCCTGGAACGCATCCCCCCCCCCCAACAGTTTACAAACCCCATAAAAAGACGAACGAATTATGGAACTTGGCCAACTGCAGTCCAGCCATGCCTGCAGCAACGACAAGTTTCGGAAACTTCCCCGTGAAGAAAAGGCGCAACAGATGTTCTGACGCGCTGTGGAATGAAACAAAATCGGGAGACACAAATTCTTTGGTTAGATATATTAGGACTGTGCATGACACCCTCCACTGACGAAGTAGCAATCATTATTTTCATCACGAGAAGCTCTGGGAAGCAGAGGCCTTTTAATGATGGCAAAAACAAACACACTTGGTCTACTGGTCACGACTTTCGCTTCACCAGAACGATGAGCTGGGTTCAGTTTCTGGGCGAGAAATTTTTTGGGCACGTTCCTTTGAATACCATTAATTCTATAGACTTACGCAAGAGATTATGTACCCGGTGGGTAGCAGACTATGGTAGGTCACAACTTGAGTGAAGAAGGGGGCAGGGTTAGGAACCTCTTTCCAATAAGACGCCGAAAATCAGAAGGTCAGCGCCCCCCTGGAGACCCCCGCCTCATTGAAGCAAAAGGCGAATGGAACTCAAAAGAGGGATCGCAACTACGCGTCAAATACGCAGTGTCGTAAGAAGACCACAAGTGTCCTTATCTAGCACATATTTGAAGCATAAGAAATAAAGAAATCAATGAAGGGAAAAGGAGAAAAGAGTGACATGCTCACTCAGAAAACTTACCGTCATTATGGACCAGGAAGAATCAAAGCGCATTTATCAAAATAACAACTCCAAAGCTTATTCTCCAATCTTAAATAGACAAGCTAAATTTACAATAAACAAACACAAGAAAAATCTAAAAAATCAGAGACACTTGAACACTCAGACAAAAAATAAATTTAAAAATTCCAAAAAATAAATTTTAAAAATTCCATGTTCTGCCACCTGCAGATGACGTTCGCTCGCAACCGCCACTAGCAATCAGGGCGTTTCCCGCAGGCAAAGAGAGGCAGGTAACACCGGGCGAATACTTAATAACACACGGCGGCTTTCGAAAGGAAAACTTTCCCTCAGTCTTCCAGTTTTGCTGGAAACACTGCAGCGGTGGGCCTGCTTAAGATGCCGAGTGGACCGCGCTTGCCACTGTCCCATGTCTGATTTTTTTTTTCCCCATCATCGTCAATACAGGAGAATTTTTCCTAAACAGTGACCCCCAAGGGTTTTCGGGGGTCGTTATCTGGGACTAACATTTCTTGGGGGTCATTAGTTTTATATGATATATACAGTCTTTTGTTTATGTTTTTACGGTCATCCCCAATGGGATTGTACTAAACACGCCGCAAAGGTGGATACATACCGGGTTAAAACCCGTGGGGGTCACTATCCAGGAAAGATCCTTGATGATGATGACTCACCAAAACTCCTTTTCCCTAATAGGTGCTGGTTCTGGAAAAAAAATCAGTCACAGCTTCGTTCAACCTTAACTGCTAAATATTATCATTTTTATTCTTCACTTCCTTGAGAATACTGATTATAGGTCATTATTATTCCCCTCCTTCTTCTCTAGACTCTGACCAAGAATAATTTAAACAAGTTCCAAGTCGCAGTTTTGGAAGCGGAAACACATGGGATTAAGCGAAAGCTCCAAAGCACCACTTGTATCAGTGCAGCGACCCTCTCCATATAAAAACGCCCGGATTATCATGTTTGTCTCCTAGTCAGACAAAACTGGAAATTCTACCGAAATAATACATGAAATATAATTATGTGTAAAGCTATTAGTATAACTAAAAAGTTCTCATTAATTTAATGATAATAAAGACTAGGATGCGCATTATGATCAAAGACATCTAACTCCATTTTTATAAGAACCTCATCACTAAAAGCTACAGCAGCCCTGGTAGCAGTGTTAGCAGTAGGAGAATGACACATCGTAAAAGAAATCTAAATATAAAAGTCATGTTTTGTATTAATGAATATCAACGCCAATTCAGGTAAGCCTGCAGTAACAGAAACACTTCAGTAACAGACAAACCTCAGCAACAGAAACACTTCAGTAACAGACAACCCTCAGTAACAGAAAAACTTCAGTAACAGAGACACTTAAGCAACAGAAAACCCTAAACTTCAGCAACAGAAATCCATAAGTAACAGAAAAACTTCAGTAACAGAGACACTTCAGTAACAGAAAAACTTCAGCAACAGAAAACCCTCAGTAACAGAAAAACTTCAGTAACAGAAAAACTTCAGCAATAGAAAACCCTCAGTAACAGAAAAACTTCAGTAACAGAAAAACTTCAGCAACAGAAAACCCTCAGTAACAGAAAACCCTCAGTAACAGAGACACTTCAGTAACAGAGACACTTCAGTAACAGAAAAACTTCAGTAACAGAAAAACTTCAGCAACAGAAAACCCCTAGTAACAGAAAAACTTCAGTAACAGAAAAATTTATTACAGAAAACTTCAGGATCAGAAAACCCCTAGTAACAGGAAAACTTCAGTAACAGAAAACCTTCAGAAACAGAAAAACTTTAGGAACAGAAAAACTTCAGGAACAGAAAAAGTAACAGAAACCCTCAGGAACAGGAACTCCTCAGTAAAAGAAAAACTTCAGAAACAGAAAACCCTCAGCAACAGAAAAACTTCAGCAACAGAAAAACTTCAGTAACAGAAAACCCTCTGTAACAGGAAAAACTTCAGTAACAGAAAACCCTCAGTAAAAGAGAAACTAAAGCAACACGAAACCCTCAGTAACAGAGAAACTTCAGTAACCTAAAAACTTCAGCGTCGAGAGATTTAATAACCTGGAGAGTGCCACTCTCACATTTGCTGATAATAAAACCAGACGTTGCTGTCATGTTTTGTGCTCATTATCTCGGTGAAAAATGATTTCAAAGTCTGAGTTCCTTTTCTTCCATTGCCAAGCTGTGGGATATTTGCTTTCTCTCCTCGATTCCCAAATTCTCCACTTTTCCACTTTTCCTAGATGATGATCTGTCAGTTCCTTCATGACCAAGATTCCCCTTTTCTCACCCTCTTTCTTGTCCGAGTCACTTATTGTTGTATTATTTTAAAAATAAAGGGGAGAGAGAGAGAGAGAGAGAGAGAGAGAGAGAGAGAGAGAGAGAGAGAGAGAGAGAGAGAGAGAGAGAGAGAATGGAATGGAATATGGAGTTTAGGCCAAAGGCCAAGCACTGGGACCTATGAGGTCATTCATCGCTGGAAAGGAAATCGAAAGTAGGTAGGTTTGAAAGGTGTAACAGGAAGAAAACCTCGCAGTTGCACTATGCAATAATTTTTAGGAGAGGGTGGTTAGCAAGACGGAAGAAAGATAATATGAATGGAGGCACAGTGGAGAGAGAGAGAGAGAGAGAGAGAGAGAGAGAGAGAGAGAGAGAGAGAGAGAATTCTTCTGGTTACACCTCAGGTCACCTTCCGCTGAACGCTTAAAACACTTTTAGCGAGACCCCTCAGTTATTAATGTCTGAGACAGGTTCTGCATTACACTTATTTACCGTGCTTGATAACACTGCAGGTGGCGCGACCTTCCACGCAAGTCTCTCACAAGTGTTTGCGTGCACGCAGCTCGAGGGAACACATGAGGGGTACAAGGACTCCCCCCCCACCTCTCTCTCTCTCTCTCTCTCTCTCTCTCTCACACACACACACAAAAGTTATTCACAAAAGCCAATAACTATTGTTTAAGTCACTAAGATGTTATCAAAAGCATCAATAAAAAAAAATCGTGTTTTGCAGAATATATAAAAAGTCCAATTAGTGGCTCCTGAAGAAACTCGTATGACAGATGACTAAAGTACCTATTTACTTCTACAAATTGCCTCGGAACATTTTCTAAAATTCATACTTTTTCTTTATCCAGATACAGGTTCGCAAACAATCAAACGAGTTAAGTGGCCAGCCACCCAGCTGACAAAAACATGCACCAAAGCTTGAATCGTAAAAGCATAAGATACCAGTCCCTGAATAAAATATGGCGCGCCACTTTAGATAACACGATCAACATGAAAAACTTTGTCACTCTCCACAATACCAATTGTTTTTCCGGCATTACTGATACCGCTACAGAAAAATGAGGTCAATGCCTCTACGTCAAAACCTGTTTTATATACACACACACACACACACACACACACACACACACACACACACATATATATATATATATATATATATATATATATACTATATATACATTATATATGTATATATATTTATATATATACACACAAACATATATATATATATATGTATATATATATTATATATACACACACACACACACATATATATATATATATATATATATATATATATATATATATATATATATATATATATATATATATATATATGTCAATATTGAGGAGGATTTGCATGAGGTTAAGCTAGGATTATCCTAATCATCCTTCGTCCGTCTCATATAAATATAAATGATTCTCATGGATAACTGAATTTATTAAGCAGAGAGACTGTTACGAACTGAGGCAGCCTTTCCACTTGATACTGTACGCGGATGTACCCAGTTACCCTTGGCGAACTGTTTCTCTTTTTCTATTATGAAAAATTAAGTTTGCCGAAGCTTGGATTTAATTTTACTTTTTCTATATTTAATTTTTTCTTGCGTACCTTTAGATGCAAGACATAATAATAATAATAATAATAATAATAATAATAATAATAATAATAATAATAATAATAATAGTTACTATACCAAAATCATTTTTCCAGTATTGCTTTTCGCAGTTCTAAAATCTTTTCTAGTTAATAATAATAATAATAATAATAATAATAATAATAATAATAATAATAATAATAATAATTATTATTATTATATAATAATATTATTATTATTATTATTATTATTATTATTATTATTATTATTATTATTATTATTATTATTATTATTATTAGTAGCAGTAGTAGTAGTAGTTGCACTGTCTAGTAAAAGCACAAGCATGACAAAATGGTAACAGTAAGGTCATGACACATATCTTCCACCTTGCTTGTGCCAAAATGGTAACAGTAAGGTTATGACACCTATCCTCCACCTAAAGAAACGCCAGGAACCAAGGCCTCTGGAGGCACCGTCTCGACAATAAGCGTGAAAGGGACAAGAGAGCAATTTCGGGCGCCGGTGTGTGATGAGGGCGGAGGAGCCGAGGCATCGAGTGAGGACCTAAAATGTAAAACCATCCGAAGCTCCGTCGAGGGCGGCTTCGGGTGACTGACGTCATTCGGGAATTCGGCTGGTCCCTGCCCACTTTTCTTCTTCCCTTTCCCCTCCTCCGAACTTCCAAACTGTTGGAGATTGAGGTCGGCCGAGATAGGCTAATTAAGGACAATGACTACGATGCGCAGGGCCACTTGGGGCTTCGTTAGACGGCGCAACTTAGGTGGCGTTCTTCGCTAATGATGTGACTCGAGGGGCGGCGGATTTTTTGGAAATCCTGCCAGATATTTTTCAAATTGAGGGTAAGATTGGCCATGTTCTATTTCCTTGAAAAGAGGGAATGGAATGGAATACAGAATTTTGGCCAAAGACCTATGAGGCCATTCAGCGTTGAAAGGAAAATTGAAAAGTAGGTGGTTTGAAAGGTGTAACAGGAGGAAAACCTCCCAGATGTACTATAAAACAATCGTGGAAAGTAAGATGGAAGAAAGAGAATATGGACGAAGGTACAGTCAACGGAATGAAAGGGGTTGCAGGTACGCGTCTAAGGGACGCTGCACTATTTCCCTACGGGATTTGAAAAGGGGGGCAGGGGTGGGGGGAGAAGCCGGTATCCCTTGTAGGTCATTCAGTAGTTACCTTCGTGTAAATGACCTTTTCAAACTATATACAATTTCCTTAAAAGTATATCTAAATAAAATAATGAATTAATCTATATAAAAGGTAAAAAGCGTAACATAGCTCCACATACAGCATTTAGTACAAAACAATATTCGTCATCGTAATTGTCCCAATACTAGCCTCAACAAATTCTGCTCCAACCGTTATTGAAACTGACTAAATAATACATCGAAATATTTCCGTGACCGAAATTCAACAGTTGGTCCTTTCAAAAAATATGATGTTATTTTCAGCAACTCACAATAAACTTGAATGTCAGCTTCATATAAATAATTTTAGGGAATATTTGCCTATCGGTTAGGCTAGATCATAAAACTAGGTCCACTCACGGAAAATGCATTTCATCTATAGAAAAGAATTCCTCTTGGAAAAATTTCCGATGACAAACAATATATAGGTTTAACTTACAAAAACGCATAAATGAAAACCACAAAAAAGATTCCCCGTATAAAATAGCATTTCACCAACGGGAAAAATCTATATTCTTACCAAAACACCTGATACGTACAGTTAATGAGAATTCCAAACATACATTCTTACCAAAACATACCCCATAGGTATTGTTAACGAGAATTCAAACATATTCTTACCAAAACATACCGGATACGAATAGTTAATGAGAATTCCAAACACAATAGTTAATGAGAATTCAAAACACATATTCTCACCAAAACATACCTGATACGTATAGTTAATGAGAATTCCAAACACATATTCTTACCAAAACATACCTGACACGTATAGTTAACGAGAATTCCAAACACATATTCTTACCAAAAATCTTACCAAAACATACCTGATACGTATAGTTAATTCTGTATAAAAAATGCACACAAACAGACCAAATGAATCTGATACGAAAAGATATTTATTCATAAACCCAACCCCACCCCCCCCCCACCCCAAAAAAAAAAAAAAAAACTGAATTAGCAGACACAAGATCGTTGCAGTCCATGAATTCCACCTACAAGGAACCTATTCAGAACATTTTTAAAAAACTACACAGTTGCCGGAAAACCCATCCAATGTTAGCCCTTTTCGAGCCGAGAAAATCTTTCCATTCAAGAGAAAAAAAAAACCTACAAGGACATGGAGTTCAAGAAAAACGAAAAGAAGTTAATGTGCTCTACATACGAATTTCACATCCACTTGGGCAACCTCCAGAGAAATCATGACCAGCCTAATATAAAAACATGCTGTCACTCGGGACATTACCGAGAGAGAGAGAGAGAGAGAGAGAGAGAGAGAGAGAGAGAGAGAGAGAGAGAGAGAGAGAGAGAGAGAGAGAGAGAGAGAGAAACTTTAACCATTAAGCCAATCAAAATATGCCGGGAGTCTGACTTAGCAAAAAACACGCTTCGAAAGTTTAGGATTGGACTTTTCTCACCATTTAAGCACTCTATAATCTAGCAATAAGGCAGTTCAAAAATATTTCCTCCCATAAAAAAACTTCACAGCCACGATCACTTACAAAAAAGAAAAAGGCGCCAACTGCATAAGGACATTTTTCTCCGTCTGTGCAAAATCCTTCCGGACGAAATATCTATCACCGAGAATCGCTTTAAATCTCGTCCAATTTCCCCCAAGTAATTTATGACACAATTAGAGAAGCAATTTCAGCGATGAGGCGAAAATTTCTGAAAGTGCGCCTCGACCTGATAAGAGGTCGGCTGGGGTTACTGCGGGGAGGGAGGTGGAGTGGGAGGGAGAGGTGGAGTGGGAAGGAAAAGGAGGTGGAAGGGAAGAGGAGGTTGAGGGAGGGAAGAGGGAGAGGGGGAGTGGGAAGGAAAAGGTGGTGGAAGGGAAGAGGAGGTTGAGGGAGGGAAGAGGGAGAGGGGGAGTGGGAGGGAGAGAGGGAGGTGGGAGGGAAGAGGAGGTTGAGGGAAGATGAGGTTGAGGGGAGGGGAGAGAGGGAGGTGGGAGGGAATAGGAGGTTGAGGGGGAGAGGGGGAGTAAGAGGGAGAGGTGGAGGGAGGTGAGGAGAGGGTGGAGTGGGTGGGAAGAGGAGGTTGAGGAGGGAAGAGGAGGTTGAGGGGAGGAATAGGAGGTTGAGGGGGGAGAGGTGGAGTGGGAGGGGAAGGTGGAGTGGGGGGAGGGGAGGTGGAGTGGGAGGGAGAGGTGGAGTGGGAGGGAAGAGGAGGTGGGAGGGAGGGAAGAGGAGGTTGAAGGAGGGAGAGGGAGAAGTGGAGTGGGAGGGAGAGAGGGAGTGGGAGGGGAGGGAAGGGAGGTTGAGGGAAGAGGAGGTTGAAGGAGGGAGAGAGGGAGATGGAAGGGAATAGGAGGCTGAGGGGGAGAGGGGGAGTGGGAGGGGGAAGACGAGAATGATCGCCCACATGCAAAACTCGATGGTTGTAGTAATGGGAGGAAGGGAAGAGGAAGAGGTAGGGGACAGGGAGAAAAGAAAACGGAGGAAAAGGTGAGAAGGAGGGGGAGAGAGGAGGAAGCCGGACAAGGTGACCGAGAGAAACCGAAAACGGGAGGGAGAGATTTGGGTGAGAGAGAGAGAGAGAGAGAGAGAGAGAGAGAGAGAGAGAGAGAGAGAGAGAGAGAGAGAGAGAGGATCATAACGGGGAATAAGGCAAGAAATAACGAAGCGACGCAGTGAGAGAATGGGGGCGAGAGAGGGGTTCATTATAAAAGCCAAAATTTTAATAAGACAAGAGACCTCGCTCGAATAATGAAGAGACAATGCAAAATTGCGAGAGAGAGAGAGAGAGAGAGAGAGAGAGAGAGAGAGAGAGAGAGAGAGAGAGAGAGAGAGCGAATTCGCTACCGTCACTCATGGGAATTATCTCGTACAGTGATCAATGTACTGTGCACGATCATTTTCATACAAACGCAACAGGAATTATATTCTCGCACACTTAACTGAATATCTCTTACTTCATAATCATTACCTACTAAAATACACATTTCATACGACAACACATCAGTTACAAGAGGAGAATCTCGTTTCTGAGGAGTTACTCCAGTTGAAAGGACATTGCAAAACTTGACATAAATAGAAATCGATTATGAGGACAAAGACGCGCATTATCGCAAATATTTGATTGAAACGCGAGAAGACAATGCGGAGTAATCAAGATCCATCGCCTTCCTTTTCAACCTCTCATACCCACACAAACCCAATTATACATAAACCAAAAATAATTCTCTGTTGCGTGTGATCAAATATGCATCGAGTGAGCGTCACGCAAACACGCACACAATTAGTGGTTAACGACTTCACCTTGCCGCCACTTATGTAACTGGTTGTTAGTCAACTATGCCGGGTCAAAGCCTGGGTACAGAAGGCATTGGGGCATGCAGTCTCATTCCAGAAAGACTTGCTGAGAACAAAAATGATAATAAAATGATATTCATACAAACATTATTTGTATGTATATATATGTATATACTGTATTTATATATAATACATATATATATATATATATATATATATATATATATATATATATATATATATATATATATATATATATATATATATATATATATTATATCATTATATATTTATTATATATATATACATATATATATATATATATATATATATATATATATATATATATATATATATATATATATATATATATATAATGAGCCAGTTGTAGTTGTCTGTAAAATGATGGGTATAATCAAAACCCAAGAGAGTGAAATATCCTGTGAAAGCAATAAAATGTCTTCGTACAGCAAACGCCTAACTCAATCAAAGAGTAGAGCCTCAAGGAAGGCGCCCACCCGCCCCAGGAGCAGATCTCATTAAACTGTGAGGGCGGAATAAGGCGCGGCGGTCGGCCAAAGAATAACTACGCTAATGGACTTCGTTCCTGTTGCAGGCTTCGCAAATGAGATCATTATAACTGCTACGGCCATCATCAACAGCAAAAGGTTCATACGCTCGGCCTAACTTTTTAATGACGCCGCAAATATCGAGACTCGTAGGAAAGGAGGAAGCATTCTCTAGGGACTTTCTTCATACTCGTACCTGTCCTTCTGTGTAATAATAATAATAATAATAATAATAATAATAATAATAATAATAATAATAATAATAATAATATAATAATAATAATAATAATAATAGCACAAACATCAATTGTAATTGACGCAAACAGCAGCAATAACAGACCTTCATCGTTACTATTACACCACCGTAATGCTTAGAAAGCAGAGACCGTAGCAGCAATAGTAGCAGACTTATTTAAGAGAAGCAACAGCGTGTGTGAGAGCCTCCCAAATCAATATCTTGCTAGAAGCACTCTCTCTCTCTCTCTCTCTCTCTCTCTCTCTCTCTCTCTCTCTCTCTCTCTCTCTCTCTCTCAGACTGCCTTTGCATGAATGCTGATGTAGCTATCTTTCCTTTCCTATGGCCTCTTCCCATCTACATCTTAGTCTTATATCATTCGGCTTCTTTACTCCTGTGTTACCAAGACTAATCTTTTTGTTTCTTTGAACTCAATCTTTTTATCTTCCTAAATCCAATTACCCTTCCCATCCCAGCCTTGTTTTTCTACTTGGCCTTGACATCAAAGTGTCATCTTACTTAATTCAACCTACTTATGTACCTGATTCATGCTTTTGTATCTAAGCCGAATATAATCAACCGTTTGAAATCAATCTTTTACTTTCAGAGCCCACTTTAAATTTCCTAAACCAAATTTACTTATCTTCACACCCTTATCTCTTTATCTTCTCATTAAATTTTCAAATATGCTAATTCTAATTGTTTTTAAATGTTTCTACACCAATTGTTTTATATTCGAAAGTAATTCATATCCTACACAACTACAGTTTACTTTTTAGTGAACAATGCTTTTCGCTACCAGAAAGTGTTTATCTTGTTACATAAGATTGTTATCTTAAAATCTCGTAACTTTTTAGTTTTCAAATGTGATATTTATTATACGAGTACTTCAAATTAAGTTTACATGCCACACTCTAACTTCTGCTTCCAAAATCAAATATATAATTTTTAAAAACGAATTCCTTTTAACCTTGACCTTTTCTGACCTATCTCAAAACCAATCTCCTCTATTTTCTGTAAACAACCTTAATTTATTTAAAATCTTTTCCTTCCTCGAATGGACAAATTCTTTCGATGTTAGCAGCGACTTCAATGTTATTCATCAAAACATTGTAAACTGTCACGGTTTATGAGGCTGTTCCTTTCATTTGTGCCCAATCTGCAGCTTAATGAATAGTGTTTGTATGCATAATGAAGAATGATTATATGTTACAATACCTAGCGTTTGTATTCACAATGAAAAGCCTGTTTATGTAATATGAAGTTTTCATATTCAATGACGAGCGTTAGATGCAAAATTTCTCAGTCGTCCGCTATGAATCTCTCTCTCTCTCTCTCTCTCTCTCTCTCTCTCTCTCTCTCTCTCTCTCTCTCTCTCTCTCTCTCTCTCTCTCATAGTTTCACTTGCCATACACTGGACATTACGTAAACTACCCCACTACAACCTTTCTAAATGAGTCATAACACGCAAGGAACAACAGTATCTTCCAAGACCCCAACCTATAAAAGTAGTAGCTCTATTTTTCGGAGGATAATCCATTTCCCTGTCATAAATCAAAGGCAGTTCTTGAAGCCATGCAGGAGGAACGTGGCCAGGGGAAGCAATCACCTGCAGGGTCGAGGGGTATTTCTGGCTAAGGAATGTTACGATATAAGGAAAGGCTGGGAGGGAAGGTAGGAGGGAAGGAAAAAAGGAATGAATGAAGGAAGGAAAAAAGGAAGGAAGGAAGGAAAAAAGGAAGGAAGGAAAAAAGGATGGAAGGAAGGAAGGAAAAAAGGATGGAAGGAAGGAAGGAAAAAAGGAAAAAAAGGAAGGAAAGAAAAAAGGAATAAATGAAGGAATGAAGGAAGGAAAAAAGGAATGAATGAAGGAAGGAAGGAAGAAAAAAGGAAGGAAAGGAAGAAAGGAAAGAAGGAAGGAAGGAAGAAAGGAAGGAAGGAAGGAAGGAAGGAGAGAGAGAGAGAGAGAGAGAGAGAGAGAGAGAGAGAGAATCATAAAAATGAAGTTCAAAGAAGCCCTTCGTATACTCTGGTCCTTTAATGATCTGCATAATTATCCAGTTTTTCTTGTTTACTAAATTTAAAGTAAAAGCCTGAAAAACTATTTAAATTCAAAAGAATTGTGCGTTGAAAATTATATATATATATATATATATATATATATATATATATATATATATATATATATATATATACACACACATATATATATAATATATATATAAAATATGCGTGTTTATGAATTTACAAAAATGAAAATGCTGTATTGAAAAATATCCTCTATGGAGGAAAATTATGAACAAAAATGAAAGGAATTTTGATGTGGCAATATTTCTGCTCAAGACATTTCCATCCGTATATGAAAACAAAACTTGGAAATTGCTTCAAGATTTTCCAATAAACATTATAGACCTCCTCAGAGAAGGAAGTACGAATCCCGGGAGGAAAAGGAAAGGAAGAGTCCCAGGGGCAGAAATCCGGAGATGGGGAAAGGGGGGCGGGGGCAGCGCCCCAGTGAGACTTCTCATCCAGTGCTCGACTGAGTTCATTCTGATTGTCTGGACCGGAAGACGAATCATTCTCCTTTACTGCATTTATTGTGTCAAAAGCCGAGATATTTTCCTTTTTCCCCTCAAATTTCTGAAATACCAGTTGTGCTCTGCAGCTAAATCTGCGTTATAACTATTTTTTAACCACTGGAACCTTAAACTTACGCTACATAGTTGAAATGAACATTTAAATAACACTTTCCGTTATCTATCTATATATATATATATATATATATATATATATATATATATATATATATATATATATAAATGGATGTATGTGTGTGTCACAGCATAACTCTGAAACGCATTGAGAAATTTCAACCAAACTTGGTATACATATGAACTTACTAATCAGAAAAGAATACTGTGGGGGTATGACATCACTAGCACCAAAAGGCATCAAAGGGGGTGGGGATGGAAAGGGCTTCCCTGAAACGAGGCTGGGTCTGCCCGTGGACTTAATAACTAAATAAACTCTACGAATTTATCATACCTCATTTCGGTAAACATATGCTGTAA
>NC_089765.1:28419409-28586909 GCF_040412425.1 Macrobrachium rosenbergii | reverse complement strand
TTTGACGCACATCCATGCATAATGAACGTCCAGTTGCGTCTTCTGATATTTCGCAACCGACAAAATGCTTGCATCAAAAACGACAAAGCAAGTTTTAAATTATATAACCTCACTGACGTGAAAAGACACAATATGCATTCATCCTCTGAAATCATAAATATCAATCATCCATGCAAACATCAAAAACCATGGATAAAACGAGCAGCCAGTCGAATGATTCCTTTAATGTTCTCATTTTTCAACGAAGGCAAATTTCTCAAGATGGTAAAGCGTCATTTGTGTCGAATTTAAAATCCCTCTTCATCCCAAACAAATCTGTTGATCACCTCTGCTTCTGTCCTGGCAGATGACGCGCAGGAGAAGCGTCACAGGACCACGTAAAAACTACGGCTTTATTCGGGCAATCTGACACAGTCATGTCGTTAATCACTGCACTGCACGCTAACTGCACACATGCATTAAAGGATTTATATGGGGAGGGAGAGAGGGATACCCGCAACAAGGGAGGAGGTTAACTCGATAAATAAAGTACCAAGGCGGCTTATGACCACAGTAATACTGTTGAACTGAATACAGAAGTTAGGCCAAAGGCCAGGCACTGGGACCCATGAGGTCATTCAGCGCTGAAACGAAAATTAAGAGTAAAAGATTTGAAAGGTGTAACAGGAGGAAAACCTCGCAGCTGCACTATAAATCAATAGTTAGGAGAGGGTGGAAAGGAAGATGGAACAGAGAGAATATGAAAGGAGCTACAGTAAAATGAAAATGAACTAGGGGAAGGGACGTTGCAAAAAAAAAAAGCTCAGTTGGTATAAATTAACTGTTAGGGAGGGTGGAAAGTAAGACAAAGAAAGAGAAAACTCTCAGTTGAACGGAAGAGGTTGCATAAGGGATTAACTGTTAAATCAATTGTTAGGAGGGTGGAAAGTAAGATGAAGAAAGAGAACATGAAAGGAGCTACAGTAAAAGGAATGAAAGAGGTTGCAGCTAAGGGCCGAAGGGACGCTGCAAAAAATTCACTGATGCCTACATTGCACGGCATGAGGTACACTGACGGCGCTAACCCCCTACGGGAACAGTAATACTGTTAAAATCTTTCTGACATTGATTGTTAATCCCAGAATGAATGCTCTCTTCTGAAATTCAACATCCCAGCTTTAAACAAGAAAGGGCAAAAGACCAAAATAACTGAAAAACGTGAGCAAACCGGGAATTCCAGAGGTATTCAGCTATCACGTGTGATGAATTTTCACAACCTGCGACTGATAACCTGCCCAAAGACGTAAATACAGAGGCGGGCAGGACTAAAAATACCCCATCAAACAAAACGCCATGATTTACGAGGAATGCAGATGAGCCCCACAAATGCAAACAATCTCAGGATTAAAACTGAAAAAAGAAAGAATTAGTTGACAACTCGGGACAGAAAACCATAAAACACGACAAACACGAAAAAGAAAACAAACGGGCGAACAAAGACAAGGAAATGGAACGGGGGAAACAGCGGACAAATTAAACACGAGACAACAAATGAAAGAGGAACTAGACGGAAGGCACTATCCGACCGAAAGACGCCTTTAGTGATCGTAATCCCATAAGCGCTTTATGAAAGCGCTGCTAAATCCCTCATCCTTAAGAGAAATCCTATTCAGACGCTTTGTAGTCAGTTATCCTTCTTTCTTATACAATTCTATGCAAACTTTTGCTCTGTAGTCAAGGCCTCGGCGACGCAAGTGGAATTATTTATACAATACGTACAGATAAAATCGCGCGTGCGCAGTCATTCGTATCTATATCTATCTATCTATATATATATATTATATATATACACATACATACATTCATATATGCATATACACACATACATTATATATATATATATACTGTATATAAAATATAGATGAAAAATTTAAAACTTCTCCATCATAGAGATAAAATACGATTGGAGGAAAACGGAGGAAGGGAGAAAATACAGTTTTGACCTCTATTAGGCCTCTTCCACGGAACTTTTATATATATATATACATACATATATATATATATATATCACAGTGAACAGACAATAGCAGATGACGACAGTGAGAACAGACAAAAGCAGATGACGACGGTGAGAGAGAGAGAGAGAGAGAGAGAGAGAGAGAGAGAGAGAGAGAGCGCAAGGTACCCCAAAGGACACTAATACTGTATTATAAACTCCCTGGGATTAGCATATAAATCTAATAGAGGCTTAGGAGTTTGCCGCTCGCTGTGCAATGCTACATGCTGATGGGTTCATATGTATGTATGAACACAAATGTGTATATATATATAATATATATGTATGTATGTATGTGTATATATTTATATATATATATATGTATATATATTTATATTATATATATATATATATATATATATATATATATATATATATATATATATATATATATATATATAGATATGTATGTATGTAGAGAGAGAGAGAGAGAGAGAGAGAGAGAGAGAGAGAGAGAGAGAGAGATTGACTTAGTAAAATAATAATAATAATAATAATAATAATAATAACAACAACAACAACAACAACAACAACAACAACAACAACAACAACAACAACACTCCCACGGCATTTATTCAAGCGTTAATGCTCTTGTTACCCAAACTCTAATTAGGAAAAAAGAAATGGAAGAGACCTCTCTTGATTAGACAATTAACGTTTGGCAATTATCTGTAAAGCAATAACACTGACGATAATAACGGCTAGCAAGAATGACGAAATTGATAATGAAGAATCTAGCAGTCAAATAACATTCTTTAAAATCCAGTTTGAAGCAATGACACACTTGATTGCGGGATAACTTTCACAGTGAATACTGCATAATGAACATGGCTAAAATGCAGTATTGAATTGTTGTGAAAAAATTTGAGCAACTGTCACTTGGCAGACAACTATTGTAACATTATAAACACAGATGACAGGGTATCCCCAAACATGAAATGGAAATTAATCACACAAACATTGCACTAAACAAACTGTCCATGTCGTAAGCGGTAGGATTTTCTCACAGAATAAACAAATGCCACAGCAGAGCTATTGCCACGTTGCAAACGTTACACAATACTGGCATTCTTCACTGTCGTTTCCATAGCAAACATAAACAAATGCTCATATGTTTCTAGAGGGAAGCGCTTAAACACTAAGTTATATAAATATGTAAGTTACGACGCCGTCGTCCTGCTTAATATTGAATCGACCTGGTACCTCAAAATAACAACTCGCAACCGAGGAGCCGAATGCATGGCACGTTGATTCCTTCACGCTGCGTGGAACACTGACCAGAGATTAGGCTAAGTGGTGGCACGAAACTAACTTATCGATGTATGTACAGGGATTGTTTTTCGTATTCTTCTCCTGCTTCCTGCTTCTTCTTGCACGCCCCCGTTTTCTCTCTCTCTCTCTCTCTCTCTCTCTCTCTCTCTCTCTCTCTCTCTCTCTCTCTCTCTCTCTCTGTTAAACACAACACTCGTACTTACAACACTAATAACCGATTGCAAATATACACCTCCCTCTCAGGTAAAACTGAACAGACCATTTCCATGAGTTTCAATAAGCCTATCCCTTCCTTGGTCCAGAAAATGTTGTACATCGGGACTCCAATTAACCCTTTCACTTAGTAAACCCATTAACGGGATAGTTGCGTGAGAATGATAGAACCTTCTTGCACCCAAGTCCTCAGCAGCTTGTCAGAAGGATCTTGCTAGTGAAATATTATGGGCATGGACCGTAGAGTATCTTTTTCCCAAATACGTACGTAATTTTATTAATGACTCATTTTTTTGGAGCTCTTTGGGCTGGGCAATATAAAGTTATTTATCCCTTATATTTTGAATTGAAAACAGTGCCACACAGAAATTAAATTACAAATTACTGAAACATGTTTATCAAGTTTTCTTACACTTTCAAATCACTTAAATTCATGACTCAACTTTGTACTGCAATACAGGCGATAGGAATGAGTCAAAGAACTTCCAAGTGAAATCACTTCCGGGACAAAGGTCACAAGGAAGAAAGGATTCTTTTAATTGTCAGCTCAAGAAGACAAAAACCAAACTCAAATATAATGATTAGGGGCACAGCTGATCTCCAGAAGGCGTGAATATAAAAGTAGTATTTCCACATTAGCAAATATCAATGAAGTACAAGTCTGCTCATTGAAATTTTGCCAAATCAGCGGCTGTTACATTGTGTACTGAATGACAATGTATCTAAAATATCACTTACCATCAAATTCGCTATACCTCAGGAACAGCCTTTACCTAAGGAAATCGTAATTGTTAGGTTCACCTGTCCGGCCAGGATTCGAACCTGGGCCTTCGATTTACATGCAACGATAAGCAGTCGAATTTAGTAAACCACCCGGCTATCAAGAGAAATATAAGTTCATATCGACTCTATTGCATATACTCCTGTCGAATGCAGGTTTCCTACTCAGAATCGATGTCAACCTATTTCTGTCATGATTGCGGATTGTTAAGCTTGTAACACCTGCCTGATATTCAACGATGTATATGGCTTAATATTTCTCAATGTAAAAAATGGCACGCGTGTCTGAGTGGCGTTAATTATTAAGCAGCCAAGAGTTTTGAACTTGCCCGTCAGCTGCCTTGGTGGAGACGGGTTGATAGCGATTCTAGTTGCAGAACCTGAACTTGACAGGAATATGTACGAGAGTCGATATCAACCTATATATCTTTTGGTAGCAGCGAGGTTAATACCGACTGCTTACCGTTGCGTGTAAATCAAAGGCCCAGGTTCGAATTCCGGCCGGGCAGATGGATTTATCAATTGCAATTTCCCTTGATTGTAGGTTATTCCCAAGGTAAAGTGAATTCGATATTAAGCGATATTAGAAGCTTAAAACACTTAAGAATATAAGAAAATCACCTGCGTAAACGTGATAAAATTCTGATAATATATATATATATATATATATATATATATATATATATATATATATATATATATATATATATATATATATATATATATATATATATATATATATATAAGCAAATCCCACAGGAAAATGACAGGCAGAAGTTCAGTACCAAGCGCTTTCACGTTTATTAACGCATCGTCTGGGCAAAAAAAAAAAAAAAAAAAAAAAAAAAAAAAAAATCCCGTTTTTGTGCCCCGACGATGCGTTAATAAACGTGAAAGCGCTTGAGACTGAACTTCTGCCTGTCATTTTCCTGTGGATTCGCTTATACACTAAAGTCACGTGCATCTACTGTGATTTTTAAAGCAGGATGTATATATATATATATATATATATATATATATATATATATATATATATATATATATATATATATATATATATATATATATATATATATATATATATATATATATATATATATATATATATATCCAGCAGTAAATGCGTTAAAGCGCCTACTGACCCCAGAAAAAGGACGTGGGGTTGCAACCTTCCCCAAAAAGATTTGCTGAGAAGTCGGAAGCCTATACCATTCTGACTCCATCCCCTCCCAAGTGGAGATGCGTCAGTGAATAAAATATATTCATGCACAATCAAAAGACACGCTAATGCAAATGTCTGTAGGAGACGCAATATTATTTGTGCGCTGTCAAACAAGACACCTCTCGGCGGAGGAGGAGACCAAACTCCCAGCAATTAAGCGTCTGCTGCCGCTCTTGTCGCTTGTTAGACGAGACCAGTCGGAGGATCAGATCCCATTTCGGATCCTCTGAAGTCGTTCATAATTCATCGACCTGTTAACACCAATCTGTCTAGATGAGTTCTGCAACAGGGCGAGGAGGTACATATTCCCACCTGCAATGCACTCCACTGATCCTTACTGCGGTTTTGCCTCGACGATGATTTCCCAGGGGCACAGTAACATAACTTATGTACCTCGAGGGACTGACGGTTAAATCGACTGAAATAACGCCCAAAATTTCACTTACAGTACACATTTATCTGTTCTAAAGGGGGCCTGACAATCCAATCCCTATTTCTAAATTTAAAATCCTGCAATTTTGCACTGATGACGGCGGTGTTTAATGATTTATTACTGAAGATGGTCTGTGTTAAAAGGCTCAGTCTTAGACCAATGTGGTGTTGGTGGATCTGCCATTCCGTGAGATACAGAGAATGCCGCATAAGACTAAAATGTCATGTTCGTGTATACATACGCTACTACAGCGCTATATTACGAACAGAGTTTGCACTAAGTAGGGTCAAAATGGGACGTGACAGGCGACCGCCATTTAATGCCAAACACCGTTAGCGATTAGTATATATGTATATATATATATATATATATATATATATATATATATATATATATATATATATATATTATATATATATACATACATATATACGCACATATATATATATACACACATATATATATACACATACATATATACATATACATATTGTTAGCTTTTTGTACCTCGGTAAGTTTTTTGGGATGGAATTACTAGCACTAAACCCTTCCTGATGGCTGTCGAAGAAGAGGTTTTATATGTATACTGGTGCTCCTATGCCATATAAAATAAAGGCAACATTTGAATACTGTAGTTATTCCACAGTATTTTCAGTCTGTCAGGTACTTTGTTTGTTTACTTGCTTACGTTCAATACTTCACTTACATTAATGAAAGGGTTTGAAAGGTGTAACAGGAGGTAAACCTTGCAGTTGCATTATGAAACAATACTTAGGAAGGGGTAGAAGTTAGATGGATGAAAGAGAATATGAACGGAGGTACAGTAAAAGGAATGAAAGAGGTTACAGCTAGGGGCCAAAGGGACGCTGCAAAGAACCTCAAGTAATGCCTACAGTGCACCGGATGAGGTGCACTGACGGCACTACTCCCATACGGGTTTATACATACAGTAATTACTCGTCTGATATACCTTTGGATTTTGTTATTTTGCAGCATGTAAAATAATTACATTATCATTCAGAGAATATGGCTAAACATAAATGTGGTAACTTATGAACAAACACCAAAAGGATGATATATGGATGCAAATGTTCCAGTATTATTATTACACAAGAATATATGTATATATATTATATACATATATAATGCATATATAACATACATATTTATAAATTTATACATATATATAATATAATTATATATATATATATATATATATATATATATATATATATATATATATTATATATATATATATATATATATATATATATATATATATATATATATATATATATATATATATATATATATATATATATATATATATATATATATATATATATATATACAAATTTATATACATGAAACAATATGCCTTTTCCCCTTTAGAGCGGGTGGCATCGATTGGGTGAAACCTTCTGGTTCTCAGTACAAACGGGGATGAGGTTGCTAGCCCCATGCTCTTTTATCGGACTCTCAGGTGATGCTTGTACCCATCCAGCTGGGCCGACAGGTAGGCAGCATGCATGGATCAATCCACGGTCCTTTCAAAAGTTCGTTTTCCTGATAGGCGAGTGGTCCAAGTCGACTGTCTATCACTGTATCAAGACTGCATCTAAACCAAAGGCCCGCGCTCGAATCTTGGCCGGTGCTGATGAACTTATAACTTATAATTCCCCTTGGGTCAAAGTTATTCTAAAGTTATAGTGAGTTCGATATTAAATTATATTTTTGGCTTTGTATTTGTGAATATAAAAAAGTTACGCGTATTGAAGATGAGAGAGAGAGAGAGAGAGAGAGAGAGAGTGTGTGTGTGTTAGAGAGAGAGAGTGTAGCCTATGTGTGTGTGTGTGTGTGTGTGTGAAAAAGAGTGAGTGTGTGAGTACATGTGTATCAGTGTTCCAAGGCCGTGCAACGCAAAGGGCCTCTCTGGTCTACTTCCGCCACTCGTCTCTTTCCTGTACTTTTCTTCAACAAATCCCCACTAATCTCTTAAGTCTCCCGTCTCAGAGTTACTACATCTAAGTAGGTCTGGGTCGTCCAACTCTTCTGGTGCCTACAGGAGCCCAGCTGACATTATCACGTGCTCTTTTCCCATGGATTGTGCAACGGACCCGCCCAAGCCATCTCCTCCTCCGTTTCGTCATTATCTTATCTGCACATGGAACGTCCTTAATTACATTTCTGGTATAATATCTCGCTCCAGTCTGCCAACTAGAGATAGACAGATAGAGAGAGAGAGAGATACACAGATCGTTTTCTTATCTTTTCTGAGCGACGAGAAGTATTAAGATATGTCATTTAATCCAAGACCCTCAAATTCATCTGCCAGAACCTCACAATCAAGATACACAAGTGATATGTAACGACACCTTTGTCCTAACAAGAGAAGGAAATGTGTAAAATTTCACCCACAGAGTAGGTACATGAAACAGATATGAAAAAGCAAGTTAATGTAAACGAAAAACAAAGCTTGAAGAACTCAGCTGTGACACTTAAGGCACATCTCGAAACGGATCTTTCCTAGACAGTGACCCCCAAGGGTTTTCGTGGGTCGTTATCTAGGATTAATATTTCTTGGAGGTCATTATCTTTAAGATATTTACAGTCTTTTGTTTATGTGGATACACACCGGGTTAAAGCCCTCGGGGGTCACTAACCAGGAAAGATCCCTCGAAACAGTGACACTGTGTCATCTCAACGAATCCCTCGGTCTTTTGCCTTCTGTGGCGCTTCTTCCCCAGAATGAATTCTTGATGCTTTTCATCTTTCTTCCGTTTTCTGTAATCATTTACAGCGAATACCTTATTTCAAACAGACAAACTCTGCTTAAAGGTGTTTCAGGTATCTGCACACACGCTATGCATAGGGTTCTAGTGATTTGTAAAGAAAGCACGTACTAAACGTGAATCGTATGATTCAAATTGAGTACACATCATTATGAAATGGAATGGAATGGAATATAGAGTTTAGGCCAAAGGCCAAGCACTGGAACCTATGAGGTCATTCAACGCTTGAAAGGAAACTGAGAATAGGTAGGTTTGAATGGTGTACCAGAAGGAAAACCTCGCAGTTGCACTGTGAAATAATTGTATCATTATTATGAGTGCACGTACTGGAAAGAGGATGCACACTTTACAAGTGTACATAAACCACAAAACATGCATGTGATCCAAACAGAACGCAAATACTTTCAACTGAGTCTATCTAATGCAGACAGGACGCTCGTACCTTAGATAATGCAAATACCAGGCAAAGAGTTCACCACTGCACTGCTCAGAAGCCCCCAGTCCCCCATCCCACAACCTGCGTCCTTTTCATATCGACATCAGAAAGTCTGACGACTAATCTTCGAGATGGAAGACCAAACAGATCCCCTGCAGAGCCGCTGCTACGTCCCTCCTGGGAGGAACATCGGGTATGATGCAATGGAATCGATCTACAACTGAAGGTACCCTCTACTCTACTCTACCGCTCCCGACAGCCCCACCGTCGAACTCTTCTCAAAACGGTAATGCGTCTTTAAGCAGTATGAGCTGATCATGTGTCATATCGCATTTACGTCTCGTATTTAGTCTGCTGTGGGATATGCCATACCAACTCTTATACCTCTTGAGTGGATTCTAGTGGATTATGAGAGGGAAGCATTTTTCAACCTATTTCTCAATTGCATCACTGTTCTCTGTTTGTGGCAGGATGTTGCAAGATGAAACGACCAGAGAGCGGTCTTTTCTTGTGGCTCTGAAGTACAAACGATTTCCATTACACTCTTCAGACAAGAGCGAGGAATTGACTCAAATTCATAAGCTCATTTTAAAAAAAAAAGCATCCACTTATAAACCGAGAAAGTGGGTAAAACTTCTATATAAGAAAGAGGGATGAAGAAACTATAAAAAAAAAAAAATTGACGTTGTTGACAAAAATATAAAGATGATTGATGCTGTTAAATACCATACACAGAATACTGATATTCACAAGCACAAAACAAAAACCTGGCTTTGTTTATAAGAAAAAATAAAAAAGGAGACTACTGTCGTTCACATCCCAAGAGGGGATGATCCACAACGTTCAAAAACTCAAGAACAACTTACAAGATGAAAAACGATGACGACGTCCATAAAACCAGGAAAAAACTTACGCTGCTCACAAGACCTGGAAAAAGAAGACGAATGTAGATCACACACCAGGGATAATTTAAGGGGGCGATCCAAACCCACAAACCAAGGATGAAAAGACTTGGATTCTCACATTCAGGATGGAGAAAACCCAAGTACACAGACATAAGAGAAAGAAGACCGATGTTGAAGGAAAACAAACGCTGTTGACAAACCTAGGCTGAAGAAGACTAATGCCTGAAAACTCTGAATGAAAAAGACTGACGTTTTCACCAATGCAGGAAGAACAAAACTGACTTGCTTAAAAAACCAAGGAACAATCAACCTGACGGCATTCACAGACCATATAGCAAGAATAAAAGTGGGGGAGGATGAATTAACTAATCCTATAAAGATTTATAAAGACGGACGACATTCACAAACATATATACATAAAGGACCGATATTGTTCACAAACAGAGGATGAGAAGAAGACCGAGAAATGTTTTTTTAGACCAGGGTGAAGAAGTAATTCATTTACATACCCATGCTACAGAAGACTGACGTTATTAACAAACCATTGACAAAGAAAACTGACGGTGTTCATAGACGCAGTATAAAGGGACTAACAAAGCTTACAAACCTAGGGTATCAAATAACAAGTTCAGACCCCCATGCTGGCATTCCTCACTTGCCAAGGATAAATAAGACTCAAGAAACGTGGCATTTCATAGACACTTATGACGAAGAACACTGACACTGTTCAGGAACCCAAAATACAGAAACTGACACTGTCCGGAAACCATGAATATAGAAGACTGACACGGTCTAAAACCCAGTTTGCTGGAGACTGATTGTTTTCACAAATAAAGACTGACACTGTCACGATAAAAATTGACACTGTCAAAAATACAGTACAAAGGAGTCTGACGACGTTTACAAACCCAGGATAAAGACTGTTCACAAATCCAGGAAACCTAAACTGACAGCATTCATGTGCCCAGGCCTTAGACTAACACTGTTTGCAACCCAAGGATAAAAATGACTTGACAGTTGAAACACCGAGTATAAAAAAAGGTAAAAAGCTCATAAACCGAGGATGAAGAACACTGACACTGTATAAAACCAAGATGATGACAGACGTTCTCCACAAACTGGACAAAGAAGACAAAAGGCTGACAATGTTCACAATAAACTGTACAAAAGACTGACATTGTCCAGGAGCCAAGGATAAAGACGACCAATGATGTTCAAAAACTTTTCATAAAGACTGATTTGTTCAGAAACTCTAGTTCCATGCAACGTGATTAGCCCATCGTATTAATTTGTTTTCCTGAAGTAATATCAAACTTACTACTGGTGCTGCCTCAACAAGTCACACAAGTCAGATCTGCATTATTGGACTTGTCAAGCACACTGTAAAATTTCACTATCCCACTTTCTCCCAGGACATTCCCATCAGCATACAGCTTCCTACACGTTCCTCACACTTTTCTGTTCTTTTAAACTTCGCCTAATCTTTGCCCGTGTTGCAAAGGTTTTTTTTTAGCGTAATTGGCTCTTTCTGTTCCTGTCTTACTTACAGCTGTAGTTCTTCAAGTTTCGAACTTTATTCCGGGTGAAAATTTTTGCGACTTCACTACCCCTACCCCGTATTTGGATCTTCTGCTCCACTCACCTCCCTAATGGCAATACGATTTCTCTTAATCACTGCAAGGGCTTCCACGTGCACACAAACGTCTTCGCAAATTCTGAGGATCTTGTTTTTTCTCTCACATTGAGAGTTGGTGCGATAAGTTAAGTATACATTAGTTTAACCAGACCACTGAGCTGATTAACAGCTCTCCTAGGGCTGGCCCGAAGGATTAGACTTACTTTACGTGGCTAAGAACCAATTGGTTACCTAGCAACGGGACCTACAGTTCATTGTGGAATCCGAACCACATTATACCGAGAAATGAATTTCTACCACCAGAAATAAATTCCTCTAATTCTTCATTGGTTGGTCGGAGACTCGAACTCGGGCCTAGCAGAGTGCTAGCCGAGAACTCTACCGATTCGTCCAACGAGGAACTAGTTGGTGCAATAACTATTCTAGTGTTGCGCCCCTGTCGATTTCGGAGATAATTCGAGGTTGTGAACGAGTTCAATCGCTAATAATTAAGTCTGAAAGTGTCGGCGTATCAGCTAAATCTAGATTGAAACTTTCAGTTCAACAAAATTACTGTAGAGTAGTTCTAGCTCCGTAGCGTAGCCTCTCACCTTAATTTTCCAGTCAAATCATCCTTAACAGATCTTGTATGTCTCCTTTATCTCTCATTTGTAATTTGAATTTTATTCCCGTACTTAAATAAGTTCAAGTTGAAGGAACTTATTTACACTGAAAGATGAAGAAATTGGCCCAGGGCTAATACATGCAAAAATTCGGTACAGGAACTCCATATTGTCATTGTACGGCTGACATTAGTGACATTTCAAACTGCTATCCCAGTTTATATTTATATATATATACACATATATATATACATACATATACATATATATAATATATATATATATATATATATATATATATATATATATATATATATATATATATATATATATATATATATTGTGTATATATAATTTATAATATATATATATATCCATAATATATATTATATACACAATATAACTATTTCCATGCTATACATGTATGTGTATGTGTGTATATATATATATATCTCAATCATATATCTCAATCAAGATTAAACATTAACTAAATACAGGATCTACGTCATTTTCCTGCAATCAAATGGAGTGTTTCCCTTGACGTTATATTGGTTTTAAAAACTCAGTGACTATTCACCACGGAAACTGCTTGACCTAAATGGAAATTTTAAAGGGTATGCTACATATTTCCAAAAGCGAAAGACTCCCCTACAATATGAAACGAGAGGGAGAAAGGGCACTCAACAATGAAGTACGTAGTAAATAAAAAAAATCACTTGAAATATAACAAATGGCTGTGAATATCTTATGAAAATGATGAACATAATATCATAAGAAAAATAAACCCATGTAACTTCCATCTATCAGAATTAATATCAATACTGAAAAGTACGCATAAGTAAAAAAATAACTCGAAGTATAACAGCTGGCAGTGAATATTCTTATGAAAGTCATTAACATAATATCATGAGAAAAATAAACTCATGCAACTTCCATCTGCCAGAATTAACATCGATACTGAAAAAATATTATTAAACAATCCATAAATAACAATCTCGTTCATATTATAAACAAAAATACATACATGCAGACACAAATGCCTGCACCATGCAATAAATATCGTGAACTAGGAACAATAACCTTCCAATCAACGTGCAGTGATCCCTTG
Organism: Macrobrachium rosenbergii; assembly: GCF_040412425.1. Lineage (NCBI taxonomy): Eukaryota > Metazoa > Arthropoda > Malacostraca > Decapoda > Palaemonidae > Macrobrachium > Macrobrachium rosenbergii. The sequence goes on along the minus strand of NC_089765.1, from coordinate 28,573,475 downwards.
CTTAATTCAAAGTAGTTTCGACTTCTACTGAAAGCAGAAATCAAACGATAAAGTGTAATTCTCTCTCTCTCTCTCTCTCTTAACAGCTCTTTACTCATTTTAGTTCACAGTGAGGGATGAGATCTCTTCTGATAACTATAAATACCGTATTATTTTCATCTCTTTATGGTTGCAGATATATTTTTCGCCAGCTCTTAATCCCTCTGGGTACCGAAACTATAAATACGAACTTTTTCACTGAAGCTGAAACTTTGGGGCATAATATTTAGGAGACAACAATACGTTCATTGTAGACAAATTACACGCAAGTACTGTACATTATATATATATATATATATATATATATATATATATATATATATATATATATATATATATATATATATACATATACATATATATATATATATATGTATGTATATATATATATATATATATATATATATATATATATATATATTTGTATTTTTCTGGAATGAAGCGTAGTATTGTCTCCTAAAAAATTATGCTCCAAAGTTTCAGCTTTAGGGAAATATCTTTGTATTTATAGCTATGGTGCCAGGAGGGATTAAGGGCATGAAAAACATTTTTGCAACAATTCCAGAATGAAAATAGTATGGCATTTATACAGTATAGTATTTATGATCATCAGAAGAGTTTTAATCTCTCAGTGAACTAAAGAGTAAAAGAGCTTTTGAGAGAGAGAGAGAGAGAGAGAGAGAGAGAGAGAGAGAGAGAGAGAGAGAGAGAGAGAGAGAGAGAAGATACTGAGAGAGAGAGAATTATATACTATATATATATATATATATATACATATATATATAAATATACTTGTATATTATATATATATATATATATATATACATATATATATATATATATATATATATATATATATATATATATATATATATATATATATATATATATATATATATATATATATATATATATATATATATATATATATATATATATATATATATATATATATATATATATATATATTTGTTGTTATTACATATATAAATTAAAATATATATATATATATATATATATATATATAATGTGTGTGTTTGCTGTTGTTGAAAATTAAAATGCTCAAAATTTCCGTTACGTCAGCATTACTACAAGCGGCCTGCAGAGATCCTTCGCTCCCTAGCTGCACTCACCTCTTAGCCTTTTACTTCACCTCCGTTTCCGCTCCTTCCTCCCTTCCTTCCATCTTGCTGTCCAACCACTCCAACTCCCTCTTTCCACTGTCTTTAGCACAGAACGGCTAAAGTGCCCCAGTGCTTGGCTTTATAGCCTAATTTGCATAAATCAAATCCGCTGTTACGTCTATTGGACCGTGCCAAACCCTCGAAGGTATAGAATATTTATTTTTCAACTCATTCTTAACAAGATTTCGAGGTCTATTTTTCACAGGGTATAAAGAAAGAAAACCTTCGACGTGGAGAAGTGAACGAGTCTATTTGAATCGCTTGCAGGGAACGGGAAATTCTGGCAACGAAAATGGGTTCCACTAGTTGAAATGTCACTGGCATGTGCAATATTCTCCTCCGCACTCTCCTCTCTCCTCTCCTCTCCTCTCCTCCCTTCTTTTTCCTCTTCTCTCTTGGTTTTTCCTTTGGAAGACCTATTTTAGACTTCACTTCAACTGTTGAACCGTCACTGAAACCACTCTCAAAGCCTTCATTACACTACAATTATTACCTAACATTTGCAAGCCTTGTTTCATAAATAAACAAGTAAAAAAAATGCCCCGAAGTTCTTGGGCGCAGTCGAGTTTTCCGTACAGTGTATAATGAAGTATGAAAATCTCAGCCGCAGCCAATGTAACTCTCAGCCGCGGCCCATGAAACTTCCAGCCACTGCCCGGTGGTGGCCTGTCTTGTCGGCACCTATAGCGGTGTCAGAAGCACGATCGTGGCTAACTTTACCTTAAATAGAATAAAAACTACTGAGGCTAGAGGGCTGCAATTTGGTATGTTTGATGATTGGGAGAGTGGAGGATCAACATTCCAATTTGCAGCCCTCTAGCATCAGTAGTTTTGTTTTTACGATCTGAGGGCGGACAGAAAAAGTGCGGACGGACAGACAAATGGCCATCTCAGTAGTTTTCTTTTACGAGAAACTAAAAATACAGAAAAATAAAAAACAAAATAATGGAAAAAAGACGTTAAATTACTGGAAAATATTATCGAAAGGAGACCTTTCTAGGGTGAGACTCGCATAATGAAGCACTCAAAAAAAAAAAAAAAAATATCGCCCCATGTAAATATTTTCAAAAGAAAAACGAGCATTCGGCGAAACCTGGATACGACAGAGACAACGGAACAAGAGAGAATCAACACAAAATCACTCGTTCCCTCACGCTCTACAACACGTGGCTTTGGAAACAAGAACACGACCATCGAGGTTCACTTCCTTTTCCCTCACGTTTCAGAAGAAGAAGAAGAAGAAGAAGAAATTCGAGATTAGCTTCCTAAGGTTTCGCGCCATTTTCGCTAATCCACAAACAACGACGTCGTCACCACTGTCAGACCCCCGAGTGCGAGATTTAATTGCAGCCCCTTGAGGATATAGAAAACGCCTCTCCACTTCTTTTTGAACCAATCTGCGTCATAACACCCAAATTTTGCGTTGGCGAGTGCGTCACACGTGTGATGCACGTTTCTGATTCTGATACTTTAAAAAAACATACCCACAAATTGACCGAATTTTTAACAGTACAACAATCAAAAGCGACACGCATAAAAACAGATGAACAGGTATACGGTGATTCAGGAGTTGGAAAAGCCTGTCTTCTAAATAGAAAGTACAAGGAAAATCCTCTCTTCTAAATAGAAAGTACAAGGAAAAGCCTGTCTTCTAAATAGAAAGTACAAGGAAAAGCCTGTCTTCTAAATAGAAAGTACAAAGAAAAGCCTGTCTTCTAAATAGAAAGTACAAGGAAAAGCCTGTCTTCTAAATAGAAAGTACAAGGAAAAGCCTGTCTTCTCAGTAGAAAGTACAAGGAAAATCCTGTCTTCTAAACAGAAAGTACAAGTGATATAAGCAAATTTTTTTGGGTCCCATTTCAGTTGAGAGACGAAACCTTAAAACTCCATTTTCGAGGAGGGTAGTTTCCTGAGAGCGCCAGCATTTCCCACGCGTTTATTTGCTCCATCTTTCGCACCAGCAGACTTGCTACATATTTCCAAAGACTGGATGAGCAAAAGAACCAAACACCAGATTTTACACTCCTTTCTTTTGTCGCGAATCTTGTAAGTTTCCCGAGAGATATGCGTCACATTTTTTGGTACACCTTCAAATGCCGAATGTTATAGCAATATCCAAATTCGATCAAAGGAATTCCAGGCGGTCGGGACGCCCACGAAATCTACGATATGTCTACACAACGTAGGGCATCCGAAGATTCCGCACCTGAACCAAAAATGAAAGAACACAAACTCCTTTCAGTTTTGAACATGAAAGCCTCAGAAAAAATAAATCACCTCTGGACGAATGAAAGCTCATCTTGGAAGGGACTACGACAATATCTAAAACAACCAAAGAATATACCTTCTTTCTACAAGGGACGGGAAACGACCACAATCTTTTTGCAGAAGCCTCCGAAAGCTAAAGAATGATCATTACACACCCTATACAGTGCACTAGATGTTGAGGAGAAATCAAGCAGGAGACCTGTCCTTATTTATAGAACACTTCAGAATATACTCGAGATATTTGAACAAACGCTAAACGCTTACTTGCGCAAAAGTGGGAACGAAAAACAAACGACAAAAAATACAAATCACAAAACTGAAGGAAACGCAAGAAAAACACAAATACAAACCAACCAACATTTACAACTAAGGTAACTTCTGCTTATCTGTTGGCCTGCGTAAAAGGGTGTAAAATAGAAAAATATATAATCCTCGCATATTGCTAACAGTCAGTCATGCAGATGAAAACTAATCCCACCAGATTAAGGCAAATCCCTCAACTCCCTTGTACACAAATAACATCACCGATTCTGCAAACACAAGAAAATGCCACCTGAATCATTAAAGAGAGAGTATTTCGGGGCTATAAATAAAACCGAAAGACAAGCGTTTAAAAGCTTTTTTATGAAAGAATGAAGAGATAAAGAATAGAATAGAATACAGAATTTAGGCCACTGGCCAAGCACTGGGACCTATGAGGTCATTCAGTGCTGAAACGGAAATCGACAGTAAGAAGGTTTGAAAGGTGTAACAGGAGGAAAACCTCGCATTTGCACTAGGAAACAATAGTTAGGAGAGGGTGGAAAGTCAGATGGAAGAAAGAGAATACGAACGGAGGTACAGTAAAAAGAATGAAAGATGTTGCAGCTAAGGGCCTACAGTGCACCACATGAGGTGCACTGACGGCACTACACCCTTGCGGGAATGATGAGATAAACTACAAACGCGTACCAACACCTGTCAGTAAAGTTTCCCGCCTCCGTTTCAAGGAATTGTACAACACTCGGATTGTTCGTTCAGAGCTGGTTTCTTTACGTCTGGTTTCAGGCTTTGGATTTCTATCCCTGCCTCCGTTTTCCCCATTTCTACAACCTATCTTTCAAGAGCCGGACCTACAAGGTTGGGAATCCCTCCTTATTGATCATGTGCCTTTTTAGAATTAAATGGAATATAGAATTTAGGCCATAGGACAAACACTGGGACCTATAAGGTTATTCAGAGCTGTTGGGGAAATTGTGAGTAGAAAGACTTTAAAGTTGTAACAGGGGGAAAACCTCGCAGCTGTACTATGAAATAATTGATGGGAGAGGGTGGACAGCAAGATGGAAGAGAATATGAATGGAGGGACAGTAAAAAAAATTTAAGGGGCAGCAGCCAGGGGTCTAAGGGACGCTGCAAAGAACCCTTTTCCTTTAAAATCCTGAAGGGAAAATCAGGTTGGAGTTATTACCCTTCCCTTTTCTCTTCTACAGATATTGATTATGTTGGAGTCAATTGTCTACGTAATGATACACACATTAAGGAGGCTCGAATGTAGAGAGAGAAAAAGCAACGTGGTGAAAAGTCGAAAAATGGTCGGTGTTTAAAGAGTGTCTGTCCACGTGGAAGAATTGTGGCCTAAAGAGTCTTGTAACTACACAGCCTTAGATGGAAGGTATAGATGACCCAGAAAATGCTGATTATATAGGGCGGAAGTGGTGTGGAAAGGAAGTGCCTTTATATACAAGGACAGAGAGGGAGTTGAGTGGCACATTGTGTGTGGAGTCAGCATGCTGCTAATAACCTTTCTGCACCGGGGGCTCATCCTTCATAAGGAAGCTGAAGGATAAGGATACCGGTCACTGCTGCCAGGACTTTCTATGAGCAACTCCTTGGTGCAAACGGCAATACATTATATATATATATATATATATATATATATATATATATATATATATATATATGTATGTATATATACAATATATATATATATATATATATATATATATATATATATATATATATATATATATATATATATATAATATTATATATATATATATATATATATATATATATATTATATATATGTATATATATATATATATAATATTACATATATATATTACATATATATATTATATATATATATATATATATATATATATATATATATATATATATATATATATATATATATATATATATATATATATATATATATATATATATACTATATATATATTATATATAAATACACATATATACACAACATATATATATATATATGTGTGTGTGTGTGTGAGTATGCACACGCCTATGTAAAACACCACCGAAAAAAATTTCTCCCAAAAAAACTGGTGTCAAAATTCAGGAAACTCAATCATGGAAAAAGCAGTTTACCTGAAGTGCCGGACTATCGGCGTTGCAATCTCCCTGGGGTAATGAGATGGCTCATCTCTTAAGTGGTACTAAGAGCAAATAGGGCTATTTCATAAAGACCGGTTATGTGGTCTTTTTATGACCAGGAAAGGCAATCTTTATTTATCCATGGAGCTTTGAAGGATAATTTTAGATGAAGCAAATTCACTCTACCTTTCCTGGACAGTTTTGGAAGGGAATACAGAATTTAGGCCAAAGGCCAAGCTCTGGGACCTGTGAGGTCATTCAGCGCTGAAACGGAAATTAACAGTAAAAAGGTCTGAAAGGTGTAACAGGAAGAAAACCTGGCAGTTGCACTATGAATCAATTGTTAGGATAGGGTGGAAAGTAAGATGGAAGAAAGAGAATATGAACGGAGATACCGTAAAAGGAATGAAAGGGGTGTCAGCTAGGGGCCGACGGGACGCTGCAAAGAACCTGAAGTAATGCCTACAGTGATCCACGTGAGGTGCGCTACCCCCCTAAGGGCCTGGACACTTTAGCTTCCGGGTTTTTTGCGAATTTAAAATAAATATGCTCGCAAACAAGTAAGCAAACCTATGAGGCATTAGAATTACCTTGTAATCTTATAAACGATGTGTTTTCTCACCGATTCTTTACCATTTTTCTTAAAAATTACTCGTTATTTAATTACAATAAAACACAATAATCTTCCATGTTCATAACATCAACGCAAAAGCTTTAACTAAAAACACTCGGAAAAGTCGACCTCTTAACCTCTTTCATAGGAAAATCTGTCGAAAGTGACACTGCGCAACTTCACTATTGAATTGAATCGAATATAGAATTTTGACAAAAGGCCAAGCACTGGGGTCTATGAGGTCATTCAGCGCTGATAGGGAAATTAACAGTAAAAGGTTTGAAAGGTGCAACAGGAGGAAAACCTCGCAGTTGCACTATGAATCAATTGTTAGGAGAGGGTGGAGAGTAAGATGCTAGAAAGTGAATATGAAAGGAGGTACAGTAAAATGAACGAAAGCGGTTGCAGTTCGGGGCAGAAGGCACGCTGTAAAGAACCCTGAGTAATGCCTACAGTGCACCGCGTGAGGTCCACTGACGGCATTACCCCTTTTATAAATCCCCTTCCTTCAGAATTTTTCTTTTCTTTCCTAAAGGCAGTTGTGAAGTATTTCACAAGCAGAGTAATTTAATCATTTATACCTACGATTTTCATTCGTGGCATTCCCAAGAAACATAACTGACCTGTTTAGTTTTGGTTTAACTGCAAACAAATCCTTTCTTACAAATAACTAAAGCTCCTAATGAAGAGCCCACGGTTATTATATATTTTATTACTTTCCCAGGAAAACTGGGTCATTTGCATCTCCGGATCGGAAAGTCTTTTCCCTCCTCAGAAAGTGCGACTCCAAAGGATTACCCTAAACGCATTACCATAAGAACCCGTCATTACTGCCAGTAGGGCTTCCTCGAACTCCCGCCTCGCGTCAGCTTTTGCAGAGCGTGGCCTTTTTTCGCGTGCTAATTTTTGCAAAAGAGGACAGAGACACCATCAAGGTCAGCAATTTGCTTCTTCGCTGACTTCATCTGACGACATTATACCTGCTTGCTTGCGGGTTCGAGTATGATACGAGATTCTTATCTGTGAAACCTTTGCAACGGATGCATAGATTCCCGTTCGAAGGTCAAATTTAAGACATCCATCTAACTCAGCGGTTCTTAACCAGGGGTGCTCGCACCGCATGTCGGTTCCTAAGGGGTGCGAGGATGCATATGAATAATTAAAGTAAAATATATTTTTATAAACGCATGTTATTTTTGTCTGCAAAACTTCGGCGCATTTTTTGCTTGTTTATCATTGCACTGCCTTTAACAATCATTGGTTGCCTTTCAAGTCTGTGACAACAGACTGCTACCAGAAACAGCCAGTCTGTCGAGTCGGTATACAAAATTTTGACTCAGGCCCCGACTCTTTAATTCCACAAAACTGCAAAGAAGCCTCATATGTCAATTTTAAAAGTAATTCTATAGAGAAATTTCTTTACCACATTTACTGTGACACTATCTGAAATATGAATATTTGTTCAAATCGACCACCTACCTCCCAAGACCTGACTCCTTAGGGCAACAAACTGTTAACCAATCCAAGTTTGTAATTCAGCCGACATCCGCTCTTATGTAGCTCCTATCATTCCTGTCTTCTTTTCTCAGTTGATTATTGGCTATAGCTTAGACTATGGATTTTAGACCAAAGGCCAAGCGCTGGGACTTATGAGGTCATTCAGCGCTTAAAGGGAAACTGACCGTAAGAAAGTCTGAAAGATGTAACAGGTGGAAAACCTCGCAGCTGCCACTTTGAAACAATTGTTAGAAATGGTGGAAAGTCAGATGGAAGGAAGACAATATGAACGGAGGTACAGTAAAAGGAATGAAAGGTGTTGCAGCCAGGGCCGCAGGGACGCTGCAAAGACCCTTGAGTAATACCTACAGTATGCCACGAGAGGTGCAGTGATGGCACTACCCGCCTACGAGGGTTTAATCAGTCGAGTGGGTTCCACAGACTGCAGATAAATATATAAGAAAAATTTTACTATTATTTATTTTGCTATAGGAAAGGCATGGCAAGCGTTTTAAGCAGAGACTAGAGCCAAGGATGTACCCCTTAACAATCCTGTATCTCGTGGAACATGAGCGAAAGTATCTAAAAATGACTTGAAAGTTTGATTACCCCTAGACCTAATTCCAGCATCTGTTAGGAATCCACAAATAGCCATTTCCCCCGTAGATTCTGGATTCGGGAACTTAGCAACAGTAAAAGTAGACAGAATTACACAGTACATTATTTTCCCATACAACAGTATTTATAAATTTAAGAAAACTCTTTGTAACTTCATCCACTTCACATTTCTTTTCCGAGGAACTTCCTTAGTGAGGAACTAAAACGGAATACTGCAAAGACAACTTCCTAATATCCAAAAATGATTTATTCCTTTCACAAAACACTTACGGAACAAACAAACTCTTCACGAGCAGTCAACTTTTGCTGCCGTGGAGAAAATGGACAAAGAAAATTGTCCAACTAAGTTTTACTTGGATACACAGAAGGAAAAGGATTCATGAATAAACATCAAGGCTAGGAACTTTCTTGACATGATCGGAAGGGCCCTTATGGAGGCAACGAAAAACAGACAAACAAAAACTACGTTACTTTCTCTCTCTCTCTCTCTCTCTCTCTCTCTCTCTCTCTCTCTCTCTCTCTCTCTCTCTCTTCAGTTTCTTTCTTCCCTGCAGTGACCGAGATTGATTTGGGCAATTACTTCTGCCTTCATCTCATCTCATCACCAACAGAAGAAGAGGAAGAAGAGGAGGAGGAGGAGGAGGAGGAGGAGGAGGAGGAGGAGGAGGAGGAGGAGGAGGAGGAGGAGGAGGAGGATTAATAAGAGAGAGACAAAAGCAACAGGCGAGGAAAAATGCAGAATCCGGCCATATCGCCCAACACTGCAGAACCAATCACCTGAACAACACGGGGAAAACACCATACTTTTATTTTTATTATTGATTCCATAGAAAAATGAAGAGAGTCGATCTCGCGGATATATTGGAAGGTATCTGCGCTTGTAAACAAATACTCTGTCGCAAATAAAAACACACTAAAAACGTCCAGAGGTTCACGGATTCGCAGATATATGAAGGGACATGGCTTTGTTTCATCCTGGAAATCTTTTTAATAAAACCGCGAAAATGATGGACAGAGAAGGCAAAAACATATCGTGTATTGGCTTATACACAGTGCAATGGAATCTCCAATGACTGCAGGAACGTCAAACTAAATCGCGCAGAGCTGCAATCAAAATCCCGCTGACACGTCAAATCACGGCGATTAATTGATTTTCAATAGAGAGTTTAAAGGACGCCTATTTCCTCACTGGAGCTAAGGGTCGATCTTTATGCCTTTTCTCTATTCGTCCAAATAAACTTCATATGTTTGCAGTAACCTCTGAAGCAGGAGGATAAAATAGAATATAGAATTTAGGCCAAAGGCCAAGCACTGGGACCTATGAGGTCATTCAGCGGTGAAACGGAAATTGACAGTAAAAAGGTTTGAAAGGTGTAACGGGAGGAAAATCTCGCAGTTGCACTATGAAACATTTGTTAAGAGAGGGTGGAAAATAAGATGGAAGAAAGAGAATATGGACGGAGGTACAGTAAATGGAATAACAGGGGTTGCAGTTAGGACCCGAAGGGACGCTGCAAAGAACCTCAGTAATGCCTACAGTGCACCACGTGAGGTACACTGACGTCATTACCCCCCTGCGGGACTGAAGCAATAGGCCAATACTTACTGATCCTTTCAGCTACAGAAAGAATAAAAGAGGAACCAGGCCAGATAAGCATTTGCATGGCATCACAGCAGGTAAAACTGCGTCCCTAACTATGGTTTCACCCCGTCAACGCACTACCAGGTGCAATTATACGCACTTAATACCTCCCCAATGACCCCAAGGTCGTGTTAACATCATAAGAAAGCAATATCGTTTGAAGATGGGGTAAAATCATTGTTAGGGGCCTTGAGTTCGGGATGCAGTGATACCTGTTTTGATTCCTTGAATATGCAAAGGCATTTCTAGTTCCTCTCATTTCAGAACAGAATAGAATACAGAATTTAGGCCAAAGACAAGCGCTGGGACCTATGAGGCCATTCAGCGATGAAACGAAATTGTTAGTAAAAAAGGTTTGAAAGGTGTAACAGGAGAAAAACCTCGCAGTTACACTATGAATCAACTGTTAAGAGAGGGTGGAAATTAAGATGGAAGAGAATATGAACGGAAGTACAGGAAAAGGAATGAAAGGAGTTGCAGCTAGGGGCCGAAGGGACACTGCTAAGAACCTTAAGTAATACCTACAGTGCACCGAATGCAACTAGATAAAAGAACTAAAGCCTTATGACCAAGTATCTTATTGTTTACAACACCGGTGCCGCGAGTACATTAAAGCTTTGACAAAGCAAACATGTACTGCCAAATCAACTCTCTGAGCGCGGCTTATATAGCTTCAACTGCCGTTTGGTTTGACACATTCCTGTCTTTATTGACACCTGTCGAAAACAAAGCCTATTGGTTAATAATACATCCTGAATAAATACGTTTAATGTTTAACTCTCTATCTCTCTCTCTCTCTCTAAAGACACAGTCATGTATGTATGTATGTATGTATGTATGTATGTATGTATGTATGTATATATATATATATATATATATATATATATATATATATATTTTTTTATGTACTATATATTATATGCATCTATGTATGTGTGTATATGTATATACATATAAATATATATGTATGTATATATATATATATATATATATATATATATATATATATATATTTAAAGCTAAAAAGTTATATCCCCAAAAGATTTAAAGCTAAAGTTATATCCACAAAGTTTATTGATTAATATGGAAAATAAAGATAAGTCATTTCTGTTCCACACTCAAAACAAGATGAAGAGCATCAGGTGTGTCGTTGTCATGGCGACCAATCTACCCGAAGGCCTCTCACGTAGGGACATTGGGGACACAAAAATTATTTAATGAAATACACATTATATATATACATATATATATATTGTATATATATATATATATATATATATATATATATATATATGTTGTGTGTATATATATATGTATATATAGAGGTAAAAAATTGTGCAATATGTAAAAAAAAATTCTAGAATATCACATTTTAATATACATAAAAATTCCAGACGATTGATTTCAAAGATGTATCGTATGTACGAATTAAATATCTATTATGCATCTGTCTGTGTCTATATATATATGTATATATATATATATATATTTATATATATATATATATATATATATATATATATATATAATATATATATATATATATATATATATATATATATATATATATATATATATATATATATATATATAATATATATATATATATAAATATATATATATATATATATATATATATATATATATATATATATATATATTATATATTTAATATATATTTTCTTTAACAGCTAATTCAAATGATCAGTCGTTTCGATCACTTGAGCTCATCAAGAGCAGTCGAACCTGTACCTATACTGTCCTAATCAGTTCTGCCTTTGCACCCAGTCTCGTGGTTCTCTACCACTCCACTCTCCTACTCTTCCCTCACCGTTCACCTATCTCTTCATTAATCTTTCTTCCTGATATTTGACGCCTACTACGTTAAGATATTGGTGAGTAGAGGGTGATTTGAGATTCGAACTTCGTATTCAAGAATCCGGATACACCTGAACACGAAAAAAGACACAAGTCCTTCACTACAAAACAACACACCATAAGAGGCATCCAGGCTAGGTCAAGAATTACTCCATCACTCCTCTAGCAGGCGAAACCAAGGTAGCCTAAACAGGGGTGCACTGACAACGAGATTTGGTTCCACGGAGCTGCCGTGGATACCTTCCCAAGGTCATTGCATTCACTTATGAGCCCAAAGACTTCTTGAAAGGCAACACGAAATGTTTCCACACGCCCTTTCCCATGAAACCTGATCTTTTCAAACACATTCTCTTTGCAACAGCCTTCCATCATTCTAAGTAGTAATCCAAAGGATAATATAAAAACAAGCCATAATTAAATCAATGTTGCACAAATGTTTCTGACATAAAAAACTGATCAAAGTCGGCAAAAGATGTCGTCATTCAATGACAGACAAAGGAAGAGTGAGTTAATCTGTAAGTGAGAGGTAAGTAAAACACATCTGCAAGCTCACTGTCCATGAAAAGGTATCCTACTGGCCTCTGGAAAGGATGTTGGTTCAATGCCGGCACAAACAAGCAAATACAGTGACACATGCCATCTGACCAGGCTTGCAGAGATGTTATGATGGATCATACTTCTGCATAAGTCACATAGCAGTGCATTTTATGAATGATGCACTGAAGAACCTGTTCAACAATCATCACTCAAGTTGTAGGTATCATCAAAAATGGTGCAAAATCAAATCTCAATTCCAGCATGGTGCATTTAAGTCCGACCTTGCTATGTCACGGCCCTTACATTACAACTATTTTGCCAATTTAAAAGTAATAACACAAATCCACAGGCACTTCAAGAATCATGAGACACCTTTAGCTATGTTGGCATGTGTCTGTTTTCTAAGAAAAGAAAATAGGGTCAGAATTTCGTAAGATAAAGAGTCCTACAATTATCATCTATTATCATCTTTTACCATTATCAGCCCAACTGTGAGCTGTCACAGCCCTAAACATGGAAGATGGAGTGGTGTGCCCACTAATACTGAGGCAGCAGTTGTTAAAAACTTCAGCACTACACTGGACAACATTGACCACAACTCCATTGTAACTACGGCCAAAATATTCATCATGGGTCAGATGTGCCCATTTTCTGACATTCAGGCCTTTTGAGCATGCTAGTGAGGAGCAAGAGTTACTCAGACGGAATGCACACATAATTGTCACGAAAATTCTTGTGCTTCTCGAGGTATTCACCAGCTTATAGTATTATGAAAAATCCCAGCCCTCTAGTACCACCTCCGCTATTGCTAGCACCTTAGTCATTCCAACAAATCTTGAAGGAAGAGTATGCTTGACTGGGAGAGTTCTTGCTCGCTGAAGATGTGGGAGATGAAACCTTCATAGCATGAACTGATCACCATTGAGTGCCGAAGAAAAGTCAGCTATTTGATGTAAGCATTACTTCTCTGATGCCCCTGCTTTGCGATTATGGTTTAGTAATCATGTAACCAGTTTATGCGATGGCAAAACAAATCCAATGGCATTGACCTGAATACAGAAAAGAGGTATATAAGAACATTAGGGGAACACTCGTAGGAATGGCTGGACTGAGATCACTAGGAAAGGAATATTAATAAAAGACAAGTTGTTGGGGGAGTTCCTTTGTTGAGGCAGGAGTGGCTTAAGGGGATAATGCAGTCTTTTATTCCTGTCAAGTGTAACTAAGACATGATTCTAGTCACAGCATGCACCTTGTATAAATTACTGGAGGCATACCAGGGCAATTACTCTGAAAAATCTGAAAGGTTAACTTGAGCATTGTAGACTAGTGTCAACAACAGAGGGTTAAAAGCCTCCAGTTCCAATTCTGGAGTTCACTGTTGATCTACTCATTCCGGAAAGGTAATTTCATACTCTACCTTGCGGCATTCTCACAGCTGATCCTCTACTTTGTAATCAACTATGTTAATTATGCCTGATGGCTTCTTATTCACCAGATGCAATAGACGGCACCACCACAAGCAGCCAACAACATAACCAGACCCAGACAGCACAGAAATCTTTCCTTGAGAATGTGGAAACATATACTAAAGTGATGGGAGAGACAGGCAATCCTTTCCATGAAGAGTCACCTGACCCTTTGGTGCAAGAAACAAAGAATACTGTTTATTAGCCAGTTCGTGATAAAATGGTGAGTACACACCAGGTTAGAAGAAAAGAGCGATTTCAGTCATTTTTCATGCTCTAAAAATGATGGTAAATGTCTGTTTCGCTATGAATAAAAAAAAAAAATTTCCTCTGCCTTCAAACATGACCATGTGAGCAGTTCAAAAGAAAAGGCCCTGAAAGGTGACTATCAGCTGTTTTTGTTTTAGTTAAGTTCTTTGCTATAATTTTCTTAAGAAGTATTATTTTACACTTATAAAATGCAACAATGGACTTAAACTTTCAAAAAATCATATGAACACACTTGAAAACATGCATGTTAACACTTATGATTATTATTAAAGTCGACCAACTACTGTACATCTGTTGCCAAAGGAAAAATAAACTTTTGAAGGTCGAAATGGTAGCCATATTGGATTTTCAAATGACCATCCCGGCAGGCCTGACTTGTACCCATCACAGAATTACCATGCCAAATTTGGGGCTCATATTATTCTCTTGAAATTTTGCATTTACTCTGCTAAAAAAACTAATTGTTTGTATACCCCTAGTAGCAATCAATTTTGTAACAACTAATTCCTTAGAAACTAACTCGCCTTTTGCTAGTGTAGCCATACTGTCGAAAACTGTTACAATAAAGATGTATTACCTGTAGAATATGTTGTCACATGGGATGAATAAACAACACGGTTCATATAGCAGGATAACTGGAGAATTTTGCAAATGATCCCAAATGAAGTCATATCGTTAAGCTGAAAAACTCGATTATGGTCATTCCCGTTAGAATCAGGAGTAGGAATCAAATTAAGAAACCAATCTACCCTTAACATGCAGCTGAGCTTCTGGTCTTTGGACAAAATACAATGACTGAAATACAACAGAATATGTACAGACAAGTGCAAAATTCCATGCGTGCAGGAATGTTAACACACCTCATCAAGTTCTCAATACTGTCCCTAAATTCGACTGATATGCGAGCAAAATTCTGAACTAGCTTTTTGCTCGAGTAGCAGCAATGCTCGGAGCTCGAGCCACCCGAGATCTGTCAGACTGTACTTTTCATGTAATTTCTTTAGGCTCAAGTCTCCGTGAATCGTGCAATGTGAGGAGAGAGCCCTCTTCTTATGGACTGACAGAAATAGAGTACATAGTATGATCGCTGACTGGAGCGTAGGGGAGCAACTTAAGCTCGTATGCTGAAAAAAAAAATTCCATTGTACCTCTTCTGATCAAAGTAGCTAGAAGAATGTGGTGAATCGCAGCACACAGGGAGAAAGATAGAGGCTAGCAAGGCAATCCCGTATGTCTTGGTGGAAACCGAAAAGCTTACACCTTTTGGAAATGTTGGCCAAATATGTGGAAAAATACTTGGAAGTAATCACCTTTTTCTAGGACAGCCTGAGACCCTGCACACACACACTTCCGTGAGACCCTCTCCCTCTCTTTAAACTTCTAATTATAGCGCCAAGAAATCAAAGGTCCAACGCGAGTTATGAAGTATGGCGTATTTCGCTTGTTTAGGAATATAATAGCATAGTTCGTATAATGACGTTAATTATTTCAAATAATTGAGAACAATGGATACCCGCTATCGTCTATCACAAAAAAATCCCTCATGACACTTGATTACAGAATAAGCCTAATTAACCCGGGTAAACGGTTCCAGGTATTCTTAGCTAACGTTTCCAGAGCGGTAATTATGAAAAAAGAAAAAAGGGCCAACCTGTTGTTCGATATATATCACCTATGCGACACAAGTCAACACGGCGTTCTAGGAAGCTCCTTTGGCCTGTCTGTGCGAGCAGCTATTTTTTTATATATACTTGTGTGTTTATCGTCAAAAATGGGTCATACATGAGAGGGTCAAGACGAAAAGTCCCGACCTACGGTTAATTGCAGTCACGAAGCTCTGGCTTTAGTCTACTTTTTATAACTGGAGAAATTCACTTAAAGTGGTCGTTAGCTTGATGATGACCGGTTGAATGTAACATGGCTCGCCGCTCACCTAAACCGTCAGTGGCTGTTCCGTTCAAATGACTTCCCGTTACATTTCATTATACGTGAATTTTTTATCAATTCCAAGTTTCAGGTAGATTCTATTCTTTTGAAAATATTGGTAATTACATGCTTCTTCTAATGTTGCGTGATTTGTTCCAACTTGCGTTAAAATGTATGGAAAACGCAAAAACACGTTCTACATGAAATAATGTATCAGAAACCCATTTCAAGACGTTGACTTCGATGGTCGTGCTACTTATGGACTTATGAGCGTATTTATTCATAATCTCTCAACTGGGTAGTATTATTAACAGACAATATAGATAACTGAGGGAAAATCTGGGTTATAAAATAAGCTTTCATTCAGACCAAGTAGTTATATGAAGTCTAATGATACTATTCGGACATGTTACGTTCAGCTATACTCAAGAAGTTGCCGACCACTAGACTAAATAAAAAAAATAGCGTAGAAATTTAAGACAGTTTATTACCCGTAGTATAACACTAATGTGCACAGGAAAAATATATAAATGTACACAAAATATACATACAAACATACGAAGTAACCATAAAAAAACTGAAAAGGGCGGGGACTCGGCACATTATCTCTCTCACATGTTAAAGACGGAATTTGAAATGTTTACCAGAGGACTCTATGGGTGGGATGTGTGCGAGTGTGTCTTTGAAAAGACACCTTTGCTGTGTAATTTTACGCGTACGTTACATATATACATACGTGCTTAAGAACACCCTCCGTCCAGCCACCTAAAAGAGGTATTCATTCATTACTATAAGTATATGATTAAGAGTTACATAAGTGTGTATATATATATATATATATATATATATATATATATATATATATATATATATATATATATATATATATATATATATATATATATATATATATATATATATATATATATATATATATTCACACTTCCGATGCCCTTTAAGTCCAAGTTCAGCCCCGATAAAAATGGCGTGTGAGAAGGGATGAAATATAAAATGTCAAAAATGTTGAGCAATGTAATTGAAGCAATTATCTTAACAGGAAAAGAGAGAGAGAGAGTGTGTATGTGTGTTAGAGAGAGAGAGAGAGAGAGAGAGAGAGAGAGAGAGAGAGAGAGAGAGAGAGAGAGAGAGAGTTAGGAGAGAGAGAGAGAGAGAGTTTATCGGGTGTCATTCAGTTCTCCCGGGCAACGCCGGGTAGGTCAGCTAGTGTGAGTGTAATATATACATACACACATATATAGAAGTGTATTGTATATATATTGCAAATCAACGTGATATTTTTTGTATGTGCATGTGACAGGCTGTGTGGTTTTGAATTAAGTAAATTTAGTTTAACTTAAAGCGTACGATCAATTCTCTCTCTCTCTCTCTCTCTCTCTCTCTCTCTCTCTCTCTCTCTCTCTGACATAATCGAATAAGAACGCTCTCACAGAGACACCGTAAACCAGTTTGCTCAAACTCTAAATTCGATTTCTGTCCAGACATACTGGAATACAGGACGCCCTCCCAGAATGACGAAGTGGTCGTTTACCTACTAGAAACTCCACCCATAAGATTCTTAGGAAGTTTAATAACGACCCTTTTATTTCCAATCTGAGGCCGAGTCCTATCCATACCGTCTCTCTCTGATCGGTCCTAACTGAATTTGCATAAAAATCTTCGCCCAAATCTTTACTATGATGGCCTATTAGAGCTCTTCCAGGTCCAAAGAATCCGTGATATATTTTTACATTTATTTTGTTCACTTCGATTTCTTTATTAAAGTGGCTTTCGACTACTGACTTATGAAGGAAAGCAGAACTCGTGCTTTTCTGCTGAGAAATTTATATTTCAATTTTGACGGTCCAATTATAGTTAAAAAAATAATTAATTGATAGATAGGTTTTCGGCCCTAAGTATAAAACTGAAGCTTATCATTTTCTCACGTAAACCTTTTACTTATGACTCGCAAATCTGACAAATTGAGACAACGACTTTTAAAATCACTACAAAATAAAGCATCGCTAATTAGGTAATCTCTGAATTCATCTCCTCCTGACAGCAATAGCCTAATGGATAAGAAACTGACAAAGCCAGCAGTAACAAGACGTTCCCCATTGTTTACCCAAACTTATATCTAACAATGGACTCAAAAGGAGGTCACTGAAATCGTTCAGGTCGACACTCTTGACTTAAAAAGGCAAACACAGTTTGGGGCCCTAAAAAAGTTCGAATCCAATCAACATGGCTTCCCTCATTTTTTCTTGCTTTCTGAGGCTGCTGCTGACGTGTACAATAAGCGAGATTCCACACACTAAGCCTAGTGTTGCAAACGCAGTCTTACCATCAAAATCTATGTCATCAGCACGCAGGTGAATGGGACGAACTCATCCTTCCCTAGCTTCTCTTCTCTCTCTCTCTCTCTCTCTCTCTCTCTTTCTCTCTCTCTCTCTCTCTCTCTCTGAGAAAAGGTTTCCTCAGGTGACCAGAATACATGTTTTACCCATTCACATCAATGCAACAGCTTGATCTTGTCCTAACTGTTCGTCCGACCTTGCTGTATTTTCCCTGCTGTTCTCGCTACCCACCTACCAAACAAAAGTGGGAAACTCGAAATATGCATTTTCGCTTTCAAAATACCTTAAAAGTGCTAAATGTTTCCCATGTAACCTCGGTGATGTATCATGCTGGAGCAGTCTACATTTTATTTCAAAGCAAACCAAAAACACTTCCGATGCAAATCAATACGAACTACATGAGACCGTGACACTACCATCAAGGTTGCTTTTCAGAATATAATACTGATACTACAGAGAAAAAGAAACGATAACAGTAATAAAAATAAGTAAAATCTAATAATAATGCTATCAAGCACATCACTGTAAACTTTAGAAAAACTAAAGATCAGAATCTTCTGTACAAAGAACCCAAACAATATCAAATTGTTAAAATAAGTCCATTACACCTTTGAGTGTATCATTTATTCACCATACTGATTATCTAAATTTATGAGAAACAAAGGTAGAAATACAAAACATCTCCCTGCATTCCGTAATTGTGTCGACTAAGAACAAGCTAAATAAACTAATTAATGAATTCATAAATGTCCAAAGGAACAAGCACCCTTAATGTAATTAGTGTCTAGGCTTGTCCGTGTCCAGTCAGATGGAAACCGTCATTTAGAATGACGATAATTACGTCTCGAATTCAACTCATTTTTTTGTGGAGAACGGGCAGGGCACGTCTGCCAAAATAAAGATACGCTACTCATATAGAAGGGAATGAGTCTCTTCCGCATTCTACAGGGTGCCTCACAAAAAACCAGGAAATTTTAGATTTACGTTATGTATTTTACACACGTATTTTACTATATATATATATTTTACTTGATCAATGAACTAAAAAAAAAAATAACTAACATATACTCCTGACTTCGTCCAGATCTCACCGTCATCTATTTTACCATGTGCGGTTTATTGTGACATCCCTCCTCTGTAATTGAAGTTGATGTAACAATAAATTCCACATGGTAGAATCTATTACGTTGAGATCTGGACTTCTTGTGGCCCATTCGTTAGGTTCAATAAAGTCAGGAGTATATGTTAGTTCATTTTATTAGTTCATTGATAAAGTAAAATACATGGTAAAATACGTGTGTAAAATACAATATAAACCTAAAATTTCCCTTTTTTGTGGGGCACCCTGTAGAAGAGACTGCTGAGTGGAAGGTCTGGTTCGCCACAAACGAATCCGTGCACTGGAAAGTCTTGCTGACAGCAGTGTTATTAACTTCAGCGTGTCTGCCGTTTCATCAACAACAGTTGCATCTCCCAACAAGGGCCAATTAAGGACTTTTCCCTTCATTACAACAAGTCTAAACATCGAATTTTTATTTACGGTTAATTGCTGAATTATCAAGCATCCATACTAGCGATCTTAACACAAAAAATTACTTTCTAGTTTTCTGTAAAAGAAAACTATTGAGATGTCTATTTGTCTGTTCGTCCGCACTTTTCTGTCCGCCGTCAGATCTTAAAAACTACTGAGGCTAGAGGGCTGCAAATTGGTATGTTGATCATCCATCCTCTAATCATCAAACATGCCAAAATGTAGCCCTCTAGCCTCAGTCGTTTTTATTTTATTTAAGGTTAAAGTTAACCATGATCGTGCGTCTGGCACAGCTATAGGTGCCAACAACACAGGCCACCACCGGGTCGTGGCTGAAAGTGTCATGGGCCGCGGATGAGTTTCATCGGCCGTGGCTGAGAGTTTCATATAGCATTATAGAGTGTCCAAAAAAATCGATCGAGCCGAAGAAACTTCGGCGCATTTTCAGTAGTTTTTATTTCATTTAAGATTAAAGTTAGCCATGATCTGGCACCGCTATCAGTGCCAACAACACAGGCCACCACCGGGTCGTGGAAAAGTTTCATGGGCCGTGACTGAGAGTTTCAAACAGCATCATATATTGTAAAGAAAAATCGACTGAGCCGAAGAAACTTCGGCGCATTTTCAGTAGTTTTTATTTCATTTAAGATTAAAGTTAGCCATGATCTGGCACCGCTATAGGTGCCAACAACACAGGCCACCACCGGGCCGTGGTTGAAATTTTCATGGGTCCCGGCTGATAGTTTCATGGGCCGTGGCTGAGAGTTTCATGCAGCATTATACGCTGCACAGAAAAATCAATTGCGCCTTAGAAACTAAAGCGCATTTTGTACTTGGTTAAGACCTGACATAACTGGGAAACTGATTCCGCAACTCCACTTGATATTCTCTACACAGACGTCGCAGCTCAGCACTCGTCCTCACAACGGGCATCATAGATAAACAAACAAACAAATGGGTCGTTGCTTTAACACACAGGCCCATCACTCAAAAAGAGGTAAATAACAGTCATGCTTGAAACGAAGAGCATTTGTGCATTTTCCCCTCACACGTAACACGTATCACTGAACGGGCGCTTTGCCCCTATCGGGCTTTAAGAGACCATGTGCCTGAGCAAATAAACAAATTAAATGCGTAAATAAATTGCACTGCTTTCGCCTGACATTTATCCTAGTTATTTAGGCAGGCGTCAGATCAGAGAGAGAGAGAGAGAGAGAGAGAGAGAGAGAGAGAGAGAGAGAAATTGACTATAGCTACTAAAACTGGCGTCACAACACCTAGGTTATTGACGCCGTAATAAATTGGAAAAGGAAACTAAAAAATTAAATAACTTTAAAAGTAGTTTCATATGAGAGAGAGAGAGAGAGAGAGAGAGAGAGAGAGAGAGAGAGAGAGAGAGAGAGAGAATATACTGGTAGATTAAATAATTACTATCGTTAGAGAAAGCGTCGAGGCTTAAGTTTTTAATAATTTAATGTTCATGAATACTGGGAAATATTACAGAACTGAAAACTTAAGAATAAAATCCCAACCATAACGACCTAAACTACTACTAAAGAACTGAAATATCTAAAAGCATGATTACGTACTGTAATCACTCATTATTTAATGTATCTTACGGGGGTAAAGATCAACTTCTGCTAAAACTACTTCAGTCAAGTTTCAAAAAATTAAGACTTAAATTGAACTTGAGACACTTCAGAGACACAGATTATCTATACACCTGAACTTCTTTCTATCCCCTCCCCTACACCCCATCCACATGATGTGGTTCTACAAAGACGGGTCTTTCCTAGATTGTGACCCCCAAGGGTTTTAACTAGGTATGTATCCACTTTTGCGGCGTGTTTAGTGGTAGGCCGTTGCTGATGAGTGACCGTATAAACATAAACAGAAGACTGTAAATATCATAGAGATAATGTCCCCCAAGAAATATCAGTCCTAGATAACGACCCCCGAACTTTGCTGGGGGTCACTATCTAGGAAATATCCTACAGTAGGTATGTATCAACCTTTGCGTGTTTAGTACAAGCCAGTTGGGGATTACCGTAAAAAACAACAAAAGAATGTAAATATCAAAGATCATAACCCCCAAGAAATATGAGTCCTAGATAACGACCCCCGAACTTTGCTGGGGGTCACTATCTTGGAAAAATCCTACAGAACCCAAGGATAACAGTTATGACTCGCAAATAAACCTATCTAGGAAAGGTCCTACAGTACCCAAGGATGACAGTTATGATTCGCAAATAAACCTATCTAAGAAATATCCTACAAAACCCAAGCATAACAGTTATGATTCGCAAATGAACCTACCTAGGAAATATCCTACAAAACCCAAGCATAACAGTTATGATTCGCAAATAACCCTATCTAAGAAATATCCTCCAAAACCCAAGCATAACAAGTATGATTCGCAAATAAACCTGTCTAGGAAATATCCTACAAAACCCGAGCATAACAGTTATGATTCGCAAATAACCCTATTTAAGAAATATCCTCCAAAACCCAAGCATAACAGTTATGATTCGCAAATAAACCTATCTCGGATATATCCTACAAAACCCAAGCATAACAGTTATGATTCACAAATAAACCTCTCTAGGAAATATCCTACAAAACCCAAGCATAACAGTTATGACTGGCAAATAAACCTATCTAGGAAATATCCTACAAAACCCAAGCATAACAGTTATGATTCGCAAATAACCCTATTTAAGAAATATCCTCCAAAACCCAAGCATAACAGTTATGATTCGCAAATAAACCTATCTAGGAGATATCCTACAAAACCCAAGCATAACAGTTATGATTCGCAAATAAACCTATCTAGGAAATATCCTACAAAACCCAAGCATAACAGTTGTGACTGGCAAATAAACCTATCTAGGAAATATCCTACAAAACCCAAGCATAACAGTTATGATTGATTAAATAACCCTATCTAAGAAATATCCTCCAAAACCCAAGCATAACAGTTATGATTCGCAAATAAACCTATCTAGGAAATATCCTACAAAACCCAAGCATAACAGTTATGATTCGCAAATAACCCTATCTAAGAAATATCCTCCAAAACCCAAGCATAACAGTTATGATTCGCAAATAAACCTATCTAGGAAATATCCTACAAAACCCAAGCATAACAGTTATGATTCGCAAATAAACCTATCTAGGAAATATCCTCCAAAACTCAAGCATAACAGTTATGATTTGCAAATAAACCTATTTAGGAAATATCCTACAAAACCCAAGCATTACAGTTATGATTTGCAAATAAACCTATCTAGGAAATATCCTACAAAACCCATGCATAACAGTTATGATTCGCAAATAAACCTATCTAAGAAATATCCTCCAAAACCCAAGCATAACAGTTATGATTCGCAAATAAACCTATCTAGGAAATAAACCTATCTAGGAAATATCCTACAAAACCCAAGCATAACAGTTATGATTCGCAAATAAACCTATCTAGGAAATATCCTACAAAACCTATGCATATGCATAACAGTTATGATTCGCAAATAAACCTATCTAGGAAATATCCTACAAAACCCAAGCATAACAGTTATGATTCGCAAATAAACCTATCTAGGAAATATCCTACAAAACCCATGCATAACAGTTATGATTCGCAAATAAACCTATCTAGGAAATATCCTACAAAACCCAAGCATAACAGTTATGATTCGCAAATAAACCTATCTAGGAAATATCCTACAAAACCCAAGCATAACAGTTATGATTCGCAAATAAACCTATCTAGAAATATCCTACAAAACCCATGCATAACAGTTATGATTCAAAAACCCTATCTAAGAAATATCCTCAAAACCCAAGCATAACAGTTATGATTGCAAATAAACCTATCTAGAAATATCCTCCAAAACCCAAGCATAACAGTTATGATTCGCAAATAAACCTATCTAGGAAATATCCTCCAAAACCCAAGCATAACAGTTATGATTCGCAAATAAACCTATCTAGGAAATATCCTACAAAACCCATAACAGTTATGAGAAATAAACCTACCTAGGAAATATCCTACAAAACCCAAGCATAACAGTTATTGCAAATAAACCTATCTAGGCAAACAAAAAACATAACAGTTATGATTCGCAAATAAACCTAGAAATATCCTACAAAACCCATGCATAACAGTTATGATTCAAATAAACCTATCTAAGAAATATCCTACAAAACCCAAGCATAAAGTTATGATTCGCAAATCCTCTAGGAAATATCCTACAAAAGCAAGCATAACAGTTATGATTCGCAAATAAACCTATCTAAGAAATATCCTTCCAAAACCCAAGCATAACAGTTATGATTCGCAAATAACCCTATCTAGGAAATATCTTCCAAAACCATGCATAACAGTTATGATTAAAAAATACAAAAACCTAAGAAAATCTATGGAAATATCCTGCAAAACCCAAGCATAACAGTTATGATTCGCAAATAAACCTATTTAGAAAATCCTCAAAAACCTACAGTTATGGAAATATCCTACAAAACCCAAGCATAACAGTTATGATTCGCAAATAAACCTATCTAGGAAATATCCTACAAAACCCAAGCATAACAGTTATGATTCGCAAATAAACCTATCTAGGAAATATCCTACAAAACCCAAGCATAACAGTTATGATTCGCAAATAAACCTATCTAAGAAATATCCTACAAAACCCAAGCATAACAGTTATGATTCGCAAATAAACCTACCTAGGAAATATCTACAAAACCCAAGCATAACAGTTATGATTCGCAAATAACCCTATCTAAGAAATATCCTCCAAAACCCAAGCATAACAGTTATGATCTGAAACATCCTCCAAAACCCAAGCATAACAGTTAATAAACCTATCTAACAGGAAATATCCTCCAAAACCCAGACATAACAGTTATGATTCATAAAATAACCCTATCTAAGAAATATCCTCCAAAACCCAAGCATAACAGTTATGACTGGCAAATAAACCTATCTAGGAAATATCCTACAAAACCCAAGCATAACAGTTATGATTCGCAAATAACCCTATCTAAGAAATATCCTCCAAAACCCAAGCATAACATTTATGATTCTAGGCAAATAAACCTATCTAACAGGAAATATCCTATCAAAACCCAAGCATAACAGTTATGATTCATAAATAAACCTATCTAAGAAATATCCTCCAAAAACCCAAGCATAACAGTTATGATTTGCAAATAAACCTGTCTAGGAAATATCCTACAAAACCCAAGCATTACAGTTATGATTTGCAAATAAACCTGTCTAGGAAATATCCTACAAAACCCATGCATAACAGTTATGATTCGCTAATAAACCTATCTAGAAATATGCTATAAAACCGAACCATAACCGTTATGATTGGCAAATAAACCTATCTAGGAAATATCCTACAAAACCCAAGCATAACAGTTATGATTGGCAAATAAATCTATCTAGGAAATATCCTACAAAACCCAAGCATAACAATTATGATTCGCAAATAAACCTATCTAGGAAATATCCTACAAAACCCAAGCATAACAGTTATGATTCACAAATAAACCTATCTAAGGAATAGCCTACAAAACCCAAGCATAACAGTTATGATTCGCAAATAAACCAACCATTTTGTGCCCCGGATGGGGGCATTCACCTTCCTTTCCAAAGCTCGCAGTTGGAAGCTGAAATTAAACTCGGATTAACTACGATCACCCGAATAAGGAAGTTATTCCGCGGGGAGCACCTGTTACTCCCTTGAACTTTATACCTCGTGGGGATGATGGATGGGTGGGCCACTTTGCCAAAGTTCAGCTATACATCTGCGCGAGAGAGAGCGCAGTGCCATCGCTTGCATAATCGACCTTACTTCCTTCTATTTCTATTTCTTTCTAAATACACGTTTGCTGTCATTCGGCGTCTGCTAATTTATATTTATTTACGCAGTCACATATAATAAATATTATGTACACACTGAACACACACACATACAGTTTGGTAGATATATACAAACAAATAAAAGAGGATCAAACGTGTTTTGAGATGTTTTGAACTTGAACTGGATTAATTATCAGAGATTCCGTCCCAAGCTCTACAGTATTGCTTGAGGAAGATTTAAGTCGAATAAATTAAAATTAAACATGGGAAATTATTAACATGCAATTTGAAAAACACTTTGTCATTGTAGGACGAAAAATATATTGAAATACTTAGAATTTTGCCTCTAATATTTTCACTTGGACGGTCACTTTTATATGCTTTCTGTCATTAACGTTTCCTTATTGATCATGAAAATCCCGTTTAGGGGAGAAAATCACCTTCACTTCATTAACCGTCGAATTTAAATAATAAATACTTACAGTAGGTATTTGTTCAATCCTCATAGTTACAAGCACTGGTATAAAACTACCTGCTAAAGCTTTGCCAATCAAAATACACAGAAACAACATTGAAGATACAGCCTAATGCTCCGATGAAAGACAGAAATTTAGCAGCAATTATAAAAACTCACCTCTTCCAAATGGTGCCGGTGTTGTCTTGAACAAGAGCTGAGAACTACAGCACACTTGAACAATTTACTCTTTAGCTTGGCAAGCTCCTGTTATACAAATCCGAGCAATACTCTACTATACTCCGGGTCACTTCAGCACGCAGATGGCTTTACTCGATGGGATATCTAACTATAAACACTACAAGAATTTTTTTTTTTTATCTCGGTTCTATTGCTCACTTAGCCACTACTGCTCAAAGACCTGCACACATACTTCTTGCGGGGTATGAACAATCCACATCTCCCCCGTAGATCCAGAAGCCCTGCTCTGATTGGCTGGCGGAGCCTCCGGCACTACAGAGGCCCTCTTCCGATTGGTGGACGCGCCGAATATCAGCCGCGAATTCTTAACGTGCTTGAATGCTTGTAAGCGGGACCCTGATAAGGAATTCCTGGGTCTAATTGAGTGAACAGGAAGCACTTTGGAGAGCCAGTGATGTCTGCTGGGCTGAAATTGTACGGTGTTGGAAGCCGTCTTGCCGTTATTGATGGCCTAAGTTCTCTTAACGTGGTTCCGCAACCGAGCGGAATGTCCAGGAGTCGTGGAAGAAATCCCAAACACGTTAAAGCTGACAGAAGAGGAGGAGGAGGAGGAAGATAGAGCTGTTAAGTCATAAAAGGCCTTTCCTCTCTTGCAAAAGTTTACTGTCACACGCTTGTCATTTCCAACTTGCAAATGTTTATCCTAACGGCTTCTTTTTTTATTTGCGACCATCAAAATGTCATGTATTTTTCAGCTGGACTTTAAATAAAGTCGTTAATTGTACGCTGATGAAAGTACTCGCAGTTTTGACGCAATTGAAATGCCAACAGAATTTTCAAACTTTACTTTTCACCCAAAATAAAGCTGACCTTTCATGTCACGTTTGGCTTTCCTCCTTTGTTTTTCCTCTCGACTTCAGCATCTGCGGGGAAAAGGAAAAAAATTGCATTAATAAAAACACTGACACCAATGATTCAACGAGAAAACTGATGCTTTTCGGAAAATTTATATAGAAATAATGGAATAAAAAAATCGTTAAAGTCCTACTTCAAGGTTTAGGTCAAAACAAATGAATAGTATGTCCAAAAATACACTGGTACAACAAACTTTTATGTATCGTTATACAAACTGCATACACTTATGATGTACAATACGAGACAAAAACTAAGGCAGTCCCGCTTGCTGTTTTTGTGCCCACTTAAGACTTTAAAGTTTTGAAAATCATTGCTTTTAATAAAATTCAAGTGAGCCGAATCTACTCCATTCAGCGGGCATCTTTATAAACGTGCAGCGACAGAAAATTTAAGATTTATGAAGAGCAGACATTAGACCTAAGTTGATCTGAACTGAAATCATCGACCGTAAGACCCCGTAGAGGAGTATTGCCGTCAGTGCACCTCACGCGATGCACTGTAGGCATCACTAGAGGTTCTTTGTTCCTCCATTCAAATTACATTTCTTCTATTTTGCTATCCATCCTCTCCTAACGATTATTTCATAGTGCAACTGCGAGGTTTACCACCTGTTACACCTTTCAAACCTTTCCTTTTCAGCGCTGAATGACCTCAAAGGTTCCAGTGCTTGGCCTTTGGCCTGAACTCTCTATTCCCTTCCATTGACCGTAAAAGTTGTTCTTGATGGAAAATTAAGAAATATATGTCTGTTGCCTCAAGTTTCACTGCTAAACTCGTCTGATTTAATATTCTTATTCGTCCCTTGTTATATCAATCAGGTTCACTGATTTTCCAAATAACTGGGAAAAGAGCAGACCGCAGGGCTTCTCATCAGTCCCCGTAGGAGGGTGGGGCCGTCAGTGCACCTCATGCGGTGCACTGTAGGCATTACTAAAGGTTCTTTGCAGCGTGCCTTCGACCACTAGCTGCAACCCCTTTCGTTCCTTTTACTGTACCTCCTTTCATATTCTCTTTCTTCCATCTTGCTATCCACCCTCTCCTAATGATTATTTCATAGTGCAACTGCGAGGCTGTCCTCCTCTTACACCTTTCAAACCTTTTACTGTCAATTTCCGTTTCATCGCTGAATGACCTCATAGGTCCCAGTGCCTGGCTGTTCTCTGGCTGTTGTCTCCCGAAAAGGAGAAATGAGGAAGTAGTTGTCATTCAGCATCAGGAGTATGAAGACAGACAAGTTTATCAGGAGCGCTTAAAACCTACTGTTAAGGCGCCCTGAATAAAAGACTCTCAACGCCGAAAGCTTCAGTCAAGGCCTCTCTGCTCACAGAGAAACCACAGAAGTCAATTCCCACCCAAACAAGTCGAGTTGTAAAGCCATCTGAATAGCAGGAGAGGACGAGTATGTTGATATGAAGCGGAAATACACATTTTCACTTTTACAACAACAACAACAATAATAACAATAATAATAATAATAATAATAATAATAATAATAATAGGCACGATCCCAAGATCCTTGAAAAGGAACCTGGAAAAACTAGGAGCCGAAGTAGCTCCAGGACTCATGCAGATGAGTGTGCTATTAGAAACAGCGCACATAGTGAGAAAAGTGATGGACTCCTAAGGAGGCAGGATGCAACCCGGAACCCCAAACTATAAGTACCACCCAGTCAAAAAAAAAAAAAAAATAATAATAATGACTGTCTACGGCATTCAGTTTATATAGAGTCTTCTCTATTCTTCATAATATCTTCTTTTCATTAGCGTGTAGCTGGTGTATCAACTGGTGTATCAAGTTGATACACCAGCTACACGCTGATGAAAAGAAGATATTATAAAGCATAGAGAAGAATATGTATAAATTGAATGCCGTAGAAACAGTCATTATTTTCAAGGCTACTGCCCTTAGAGGAGTCTCCTCCCAAATAATGATAATAATAATAATAATAATAATAATAATAATAATAATAATAATAATAATAATAATAATAATAAAATTAGTAGTTGCATTAGCATCAATGATCATCATTACTCACCAAAAAAGCACTCATCAAAAACTCAGATCTCTTGAAAGCGCTTCAGCAAAAGATCAAAAAGTTTTACGCTGCAAACAGAACGTTTGTAAAGAACGGCATGCAATACACTTAATATAAAAACCAAGTAAAAGTGCATTGTTGAAAAAATAAGTAAAAAATGCGCCATAGTTTCTTCGGCGCGATCGAGTTTCCTGTACATCATATAATCTAGGCCGCCGAAAATAGATCTGTCTTTCGGTGGTCTCTGTATAATACTGTATGAGCCGCGGCCCATGAAACTTTAACCACCGCCCGTTAGTGGCCTGGCCTATATCGTTGCCAGATGCACGGTTATGGTTAATTTTAAGCTTAAATAAAAAAACACTACTGAGGCTAGAGGGCTGCAATTTGGTATGTTTGATGATTGGAGGGTGGATGATCAACATACCAATTTGCAGCCCTCTAGCCTCAGTTAGTTTTTAAGATCTGAGGGCGGACAGAATAAAGTGCGGACGGACAGACAAAGCCGGCGCAATAGTTTTATTTTACAGAAACCAAAACCTCAAGTAAAGTCCATTGTTAAATAAAAACAGCTTTGAATACAGTCTAATAATAAAAAGAAAGTGCGGCAAAATAACAAACATCAAAGAAAAGTATTTTTTCTTTATTTTGCTTTCTTTAACATTCCCTTTTTCTGACACATCCTTCCAGACTGATTCATATACCTATTACACACACATTTATATATAAATATATATATATATATATATATATATATATATATACTATATATATATATATATATATGTATATATAAATTTATACACTATGTATAGTATATATTTACATATATAATACACACACACATGTATATATTTATATATGTATGTATGTATAAATATACATACAATGATTTACTACTACACAGAAGACAATGAGTATCCACACATTATATTTTAAGTAACGCGACGACTGCCATGCATCCATCTCACACTGGCACCATTGAAGCTTAGTGATCTTTCTCTTTGCTCCTCTGCGTAACCTCTGTGTCTATGCTAGAATACTGAAATACTAACTTTGGTGTCACTCTGAAGATGAATAGGTGCAACTTATTAGCTTGCTGAAAACGACAAAATAACTCAAATAAAACGTCAAATTAACGTCACGCTTAAGAGAACTAAAAAAAAAATCTGTATTTTGTCATCAAAATAAACAAATAAAAAATGCAACGAAGTTTCTTCGGCGCAATCGAGTTTTCTGTAGAGCGTATAATGCTGTATGAAACTCTCAGCTACAGCTCATGAAACTCTCAGCCGGGGCCTATGAAACTTTCAGCCACGGCCCGGTGGTGGCCTGTGTTGTTGGCGCCTAAAATAAAAACTACTGAGGCTAGAGGGCCGTAATTCGGTTAGTTTGATGTTTGGAGGGTGGATGATCAACATACCAAATTGCAGCCCTCTACCCTCAGTAGCTTTTAAGATCAGAGGGCGGACAGGAAAAGTGCGGACGGACAGACAATTAGCCAACTCAGTAGTTTTCTTTTACAGAAAACTAAAAATAACTCAAACGTCAAATTAACGTCACGTTGCAGAGAACTAAAAAAAATCTATATTTTGTCGTAAAAATAAAATTACGAGGCAGCTGCAGGATTATTTAACTTTGCCGTCATTTTTGACGGCACGCATGCCTGATTAAACTGCTGAATCATGGATGAATCATCTGTGCACGAAACGTCTACATTAGCCATTTTTCATACTTGCTACAAACATTCTCCTCTCGCGAACTGTTTGTGTAGTATCTGCAGTTTCTCTCCATTATCCCTAATCAGCACAGTATCAGCGCAAACATCACCTCTTCAGGTCCTACTCTCTTAACCCACAACTTTGCAGTAAATCTACTGTCCGTCTTCTGACTTCCCCATTCACTTTCTACATAAAGATAGTTAACAGCCTTGTCTCAGGCACAACCTTGCCTACGACGCACTTTTACACCAAACCAGTCACTCTCCTGTTTACAAATTCTAATACACAGACTTCACTCCCATCATAAATTTTTTACTGTTACAACAACTATTTTCTGTTACATGACATCTCAACGCCCTCCATACCGCCTCTTTATTAATGCTACCTTACGCTTTTTGTGGGTCCTAGTATGGGGCACACAGGTTTTTCTTTTCTTTCCAGTTTAAAATACATTAACTTCTCAATTAAAATTCTACCGTACTTTTTCCTTGGTACGTAAAAGTAATGTTGTGTCTCTATAACTCTCCTTTATCACCGGCCCCTTTACACAACGGAACAATTATTCCTCTCACCCATTCCTTTAAAACCTTTTCCTGATACTGATAAATCTTAAAACACCCTGGGGCAACCAATCGATCACTCTCTCGCCATGCTACTGAAGCATATTGTTGGCAACTCCATCGGCTCCTATTATCTTTTCAATTCTGCAGTTAACTGGTCTCCTTACAATTTACATCCCCAACAGTCATATCCACAAGTAAGAAAAAAAAAAAGTAAGACAACCTGGGGTATTAATTGGGCATATCTTCCAATTTAAATGGGTACATCTTCCAATATATCAAACTGCGTCCCAGGTATTTCTATGACAAAAAAGGCGTATCAGAAATATCCATAATTTTACATTTCAGTATCCTTCAGACATTTATATCCGTTTCCCATGGAACAGACAAAACACTACACCATTTCCACTCCAGAACTAAATGGAAAAAAATAACACGGGAATGTTTTGCTTTCGCTATCTCGCAATACACAATAGAGCATAATGTAGACCGTCTTTCAAACCAAATCAAAACGATGTAAGAGATTCATGCACCCAAACGCACTCTTTGTCATTCAGACAGAAAAGCAGTTTCTGGAAATTCACAAACGTACATCTATTGCAGAATTCAAAGCCTAAGAAGTCAGCTTTACCCACAGGTCAAATGCGTTCTTCAAGCACACACACACACACACACACACACACACACACACACAGAGAGAGAGAGAGAGAGAGAGAGAGAGAGAGAGAGAGAGAGAGAGAGCGCTAAGGCCATGGAACAATGCAGAGCTTCCCCACTTCCTTTCATTTATCAACTCTGGAGTTCGGCGAATGTTATTTCCAAAGAGCGAAATGGGAAAGCGCCCTCTCGCAATTCCTATTTCATAAACTTAGCTGTTGCTGACCGAGAGGACGAACAGGCAGGCAGCTGGCGTATTAAGAAACGGTGCAAACTTAAAAATAAGAACTTAGAATTAAGTGCCATGTGAAAGGAAAAGAAGAGATTCTGCAAAATTGCCATGGGACGGTGGCAGCCCGGTGGAAATGAGCTCAAATGAATGGGTTGAATAAACATCTGAATAAGTTGTATTTAAATGACAGCTATGTGACAAAATGTAATTGGAATGAAAAAAATCACATAAATCACGTGAGAATCCCCAACTTCATATCCGATATTCTGCATTAGAACTGGATGTTCTGAATGTTGCTGAAGCTTTCGATCAACTTGATCTCAAAAGGAGGAGTAAAAACGTCTACCACATGAAAGGAAATCTTTCTACTTCCTACAAATAAAGAATCGGTAAGAGGACCCCACATCAAAGCCCACGGCCGCTTCATTCATCAAACTGCTTCTTTATCTGCCCTCTTTTGAAGCCTTCACTCTGAGGGACGTTGAAAATAGTGAATAATTAACTTTTTTTAATGCCAGCCTTCTGACTTTGTACCAAAAAGGAGGTACAGAATAATGAGCCACTGAAAAGAGATGAAGTACTCAGGAATACCTCCTGCGTGAACGATATGCACAGAGATCAGATACATAAAGAAGTCTAGGAAGTTATACGTACATAGTCATACATAGTGTATATATACCCAATGAAACTGTATCCACACAAATACTGTGTTGTTTACGTATGTTCGAGACTTCAGCGATGCGAAACCGCCG
This sequence comes from Macrobrachium rosenbergii, assembly GCF_040412425.1. Lineage (NCBI taxonomy): Eukaryota > Metazoa > Arthropoda > Malacostraca > Decapoda > Palaemonidae > Macrobrachium > Macrobrachium rosenbergii. The sequence goes on along the minus strand of NC_089765.1, from coordinate 28,539,861 downwards.
TGGGAAACTCGCCAATTCGAAAATTACACTGACAGTGAATTGGACAAACAGCTCAATGTGTATCTGTGCCACGCCGAAGAAAAAGTCGCCGGCCAATCAATGAAAACTGGAGCACGCCTAAAGAATGCAACGTGAGGCACCGACCGCATCCTGAGTGAGTCGGCTTAGCGGACACCAGGGGGCAAAGTTGTGTCGCCTCATCTCACAACAATAGTTTTAGTGAGCATGAAAAGCAAGTGCTTTATAATCACCCTTTTATGGTGTCCCCAAAGCAGCAGATTGGCATTTCTCTCTCTCTCTCTAATACATGCATACATACATACATACGTGATGATTATTATCACATTTGTACGTGATTCATTTATCACACATTACCACAGGTGAAAATTGACGAAATAAAGTCGAAACCGGTTTCGACTTTATTCCAAGCCATTGACGAAATATTTTCGAAACTTTGTCAGACCTACACCCGTCTCTTATTTTAAACCTGCGGTAATGTATATATATATATATATATATATATATACATACATACATACATACATATATATATATATATATAAATCAGGACCTCATTTAAACAGGATGTTATCCAACGGAGATTTTTATTAAGAAAAGTTACTAGTTTTCCATGACTATCGGTCCTCATCGTCTAGCTACCATACGATGAGGACAGACAGTCCTGGAAAGCTTGTATGTATGTATGTAGTTATATATGTATGTATATATATACAAATATATATAATATTAAACCAGATCACTCGTGCAATTGTTCTGTGCATTAATATAATTAATAAAGGACCACGTCTAAATAGGATAATATCTAACGTTAGCTACCCTCCTGTTTAAATGAGGTCCCGCAGAGGACACTGGTTAAGTGTTCACCACCAGAACTAAGGCCGTTGAATGTGACACCGGAAAAAGATGCAGAACACCTCCAGCTTCTTCCAGTGGCCTGAGGAGTTACTTGTGGCCGTTGATTGGGTTAAGACTGGCACTCTAGATCTCCACATGGACTAATCTTATGTTATCACTGAGAGTAATAAGTACACTATTGCTTCTTCCAAATGAACACCATATTCTTTGGAAGCTCGAATTACCATTACAAGTCAGTAGCCCCTGTGGGCTTGTTCCATACGAATAGAGTTCATCCATAATAATAATAATAATAATAATAATAATAATAATAATAATAATAATATTACAATGCTTCACACAGGACAAGTAACATATAATCAACACATTGTGAAAATGAGAATCCCTCTAACTTAGGTAGGTTGTTCACTATCACAAATCAGTATCTCAGAAACCTGAGACCTCCAGCACTTAACAAAAACCCACGATCAGAGCAAAAACCCACGACCGGAGAAAAAACCCACGACCAGAGCAAAAAGCCACTGTCAGAGAAAAAACCCACAACCAGAGAAAAACCCACGATCAGAGCAAAAACCCAGATCAGAGAGAAAAAAAAACCATGATTAGAGCAACATTCCACGATTAGAGAAAAACCTACAATTAGAGAAAAAACCTATGATCAGAGCTAAATCCCACGATCACAGCAAAAACCATGATCAAAGAAAACCCCACGACCAGAGCAGAAAAAAAAAAACACGATCAGAGCAAAAACCCACAATCAGAGAAAAAACTTACGATTAGAGAAAAAACCCCACTATCAGAAAAAACACGATCAGAGCAAAAAACCCGATAAAAGAAAAAACACGATCAAGCAAAAAACGACCAGCAGGAAAAAAATGCGCCGCAATCGAGCTTTCTATACAGCGTATAATGATGTATGAAACTCTCAGCCACGGCCCATGAAACTCTCAGCCGGCCGTGGTGGCCTGTGTTGTTGCGTTGCCAGACGCACGGTCATGGCTAACTTTAACCTTTGATAAAATAAAAACCAGAGGCTAGAGGGCTGCAATTTGGTATGTTTGATAACTGGACGGTACACAGACAAAGCCATCTCAGTAGTTTTCTTTTACAGAAAACTACAAACCACGATCAGAAAAAAACACGATCAGAGGAAAAAAAACACGATCAGAGGAAAAAAACACGATCAGAGGAAAAAAACCACGATCAGAGGAAAAAAACGCGATCAGAGGGAAAAAACCGCGATCAGAGGAAAAAAACACGATCCACGATCAGACGATCAGAGGAAAAAAATCAGAGGAAAAAAACGCGATCAGAGAAAAAAAAAAAGGAAAAAAAATCAGAGGAAAAAACACGATCAGAGACGATCAGAAAAAAACGATCGATCAGATCAGAGAAAAAAAACACGATCAGAGAGAGAGACACACACACACAGACCAGAGAGAGAAACACACACACCACACACAACAACTTACACAAGGACCCAAAATCATCCAAAGTGAACCAGGTTAAATCACCGATTTGAAGTAAAAGGCATCTCTATTTCTCTCTAAAAAAATCACAGACTAATATACAAGATCAATCAAATGGTTCCAGATTGCATTTGGCATGCAGGGATTCAAATTAGCCAAGTGCAGGAATTCAAATTACCAACAAATAACGATATAGGGTAAAAACTGCCACTGACGAATAACAAAACGATAAAATAACAAAATTAACAATGGGCGGATAAATACTACTGAGAGAGAGAGAGAGAGAGAGAGAGAGAGAGAGAGAGAGAGAGAGAGAGAGAATACCTGCCTCATTATCGGTTCTACTTCGCCAGGGGGGTTGGGATTACCTCGTCGAGGCCCACTTCCTAATTGCAATTATTGGATTATTGAAAGCACTGATGTTACATCTGACTTCTGGACAGAACACAAGGTGCCAGATCGAGTTAGAATTACGCCCTGTTAGAGTCGCTGAAATGGCCGGTGGCATTGCATCTTGGCTCATTCCGTACGCTATCACTGAGAGAGAGAGAGAGAGAGAGAGAGAGAGAGAGAGAGAGAGAGAGAGAGAGAGGCATAATGTTATGAAATGTAGTTTACCATTTCAGCCTGCCAGCCAATCAGAGAAGACGTAGTAGATGAAAAGAACTTACCCGTCCACATGTTGAGAAACAACTGACACTAAGCACAGTTACATGAACAGGTCTGTGCTTCTGAAGTTTAATATTTTCTTGCCAATGTTAACATGTGGAGAAGTCTTGCAAAAGAGAAAATACTGACCATAAAGTCATTTCATGAAAAAAACCAGCTTTATGCAGAAAACCAGCTTTATGCAGAAAACGTTCAAATCAGCCACATCACATAAATAAAAAGTAGGCTCAGCAGCTAGTCTTAAACCTGTGCACTCAACTGCATCTGGACAACACTTCTGCACTGCATGGAAAGGGGCTGTTGGAAGTGCAATTGCACGATCAATGGTAGAGTAATACTCAAGGGGGATGGTAATACTGGTAGTAAGTATTAACCCGGTATGTATTCACCTATGCGTCACCTCCGGGGTGCTAGTACTAAACGTGTCAATGGGACGCCGTGCTTAGTACTAGACCCTCGGAGATCAAAGTATTATGTACAGCCATTTCTATATATTAATAAACAATATCTTTGATCCCTGAGGGGCCAGTAGTAAACACGGCGTCCCACTGAGCTTCCGCCATGTTTAGTACTAGCACCTTGGAGTAGGTGACGCATAGGTGGTTACATACCGGATTAATACCCTGGTTGTATGCTCTCATCAATGACAGTTCTTGGTTCAAATCACAGAAGAGGATGGAGTGATATGGGCTGATTGATGGATCAGGATGAATATCTGCCATCAATTTATGTTTTATGCTTTATTCAAAACCCCTGTTCATTTTTTTGACCAGGTTGGGTCCCAGCTTGGATAGAGAAGACTAACACCTGTTGGAGAGACTAACACCTATTGGAGCCACTCCTTTACGGAATTATACAAGGATGTAATACACACACAAACATAATATATATATATATATATATATATATATATATATATATATATATATATATATATATATATATATATATATATATATATATATATATAGTGTGTGTGCATTCATAAGAAAATCCCTACCCCACTACAAAAAAGAGAGAGAGAGAGAGAAAGAGAGAGAGAGAGAGAGAGAGAGAGAGAGAGAGACAGCTGAGCAAAACCTTTTCCCGTGTAATCTCCGTCGTTCCAGAATCAATTTCAGCTTTAACACACTTTCAGTCGGGACTTCCTCGATTCGTTCTGAAATCCCCCTCTTACCGGATCAATACCGTTCGCATACGCCTACATCCCCTTTCATTGTCATGGAATTGGGCGCTAAGGGCAAAATGGAAATCGCTAAAGGAATGTTGACAATAACTTTTTCATATAAACGAGTAAAATATGCGCCCAAGTTTCTTCGGCGGAATCGAGTTTTCTGTAGACTGTATAATGCTGTATGAAACGCTCAGCCCCGGCCCATGAAACTTTCAGCCACGGCCCGGTGGTGGCCTGTGTTGTTGCCACCTATTGCGGTGCCAGGCGCACGATCACTTTAACCTTAAATAAAATAAAAAAACTGAGGCTAGAGGGCTGGTGGTGGCCTGTGTTGTTGGCACCTGTAGCGGTGCCAGACGCACGATCATGGATAAACTTACCCTTAAATAAAATAAAAACTACTGAAACTAGAGGGCTGCAATTTGGGATGATCAACATACAAATTTGCAGCCCTATAGCCTCAGTAGTTTTTAAGATCTGAGGGCGCACGGAAAATGTGCGGACGGACAGACAAATAGCCATCTCAGTAGTTTTCTTTTAAAGAAAACTAAAAAGGGGTTTTATAACAGTCTATGTAGTCATCATTATCAATGATCTCATGATTTTATGGCTTCAACCGCCTGAAAGCGGCGGTCTTCCTGACCTTGCAAGAATATTTTGTGATTTTTATGCTTCCTTTTTAGAACCTGCCGAGTCTACTGAGGCAAGTGTTCTTTAAGAAAAGGTTATAATAATAAGCTTAACGTTCTCAGGTACAATAAAAACATTTTCGAAATGAGTAAAGTTATTTTTACGCCTATGACTGACCTATTCATTACCTCAGATCATATCTGCATAATTGGGTACAGGTTGGTTTCTTTAGCATTAAGTTTTTTTTACTCTCTTCCCCCTGTATCACTGTGTATATGTATGTGTGTGTATATATATATATATATATATATATATATATATATATATATATATATATATATATATATATATATATATATATATATATTATATATTTATATTTATATATATATTATATATATATATTATATATAAATATATATATATATATATATATATATATATATATATATATATATATATATATATATATTTATATATATATATATATATATATATATATATATAAATATATATATATATATATATATATATATATATATACATATATATAATATATAAATATATATACATATATTTATATATGTATATATATTATATAAATATATATATATATATATTATATATATATATTTATAAATATATATCTATAATACATATATATATATATATATATATATATATATATATATATATATATATATACATATATATATGCATACATGGTTTGAATAGATGCCACCTCAACTCAATTCGTCAGCATAGGAATAAGTAATTGCGCACGGAAATAATGTGATATCTTTTTCGACATCACAAAATAACTGAACAATATCTTCAATAACCTTCCAGCATCTCTTCTTGATACGGAAGAATTTCAATAAATAAACCAGATCTCATTTCTTAACTCGACTTTCGGCGGCGTGGGAACTTTGGAGGGGTCTTTTTACGGCCCTGATATGGGGATGAAGCCATGACATTTCGGCGGAAATTAAAAGCTCTTTCTCTGAGGGCAGATTAATCAACCTAATGCCAGAGTAGCCCTCGTATGTGCTGAACTGGATAAGTATTGAAGGTTTAATCCAGAGAGAGCGCATGTGTATACGTTGTTACATACATACATACATACACACACACACACACACACACACACACACACACATATATATATATATATATATAAATATATATATATATACATATACATATATACAAATATATATATAAGTTAAGTATACCTTAGTTTTACCAGACCACACACACACACACACACACACACACACATATATATATATATATATATATATATATATATATATATATATATATATATATATATATATATATATATTATATATATATATATATATATATATATATATATATATATATATACATATATATATATATATATATATATATAATATATTGTAATTTATACACACACAAATATATATATATATATATATATATATATATATATATATATATATGTGTGTGTATCATTCACCATAAAGGCTCTTCCATTGACAGAGGACTTGCTCTAGAGAATTACAACACAAGTCACCGCCACATTCATAATTAAACTCCTGAAAATGGATAAACTACTGTTGCAGAAAGCTTCCACAACATTATCCGCTTCATGCACCTACACAGAAGGCTCATCAGTACCCCGCTGAACCCCGAGCAATCCTTGCACCCACTCTCTTGCTCTGTGGGTATTGGGGCTTCTCCTTTCTGATAACTCTTTCACTTCATCTAACGGTCACTTTCTAGGTTCTACCGTCCTCCCTCCCTGTCAGGTCAGTCAAACAAAACCAGCTGCTACGGCAATGATAACAAGAGGTCCTACATAAATGCTGCTGCCCTAGGAGGTGCCAATGACTTGGGATTCTTATGCACTGTAATCTGTATCCCAAGGCAAAGGAATGACTACTTGAGGGCTGTGAACCCCTTGGGGAAGGATATATGGAAAATGAGTAACTTTTTTGTGGCCAACGCCAACCAACTGAGAACTGATACCATGGCGGTAGCAAGTAGCACAACCTGAGCACTGCTCCCCTAGGAATTGCCAGTAGTTTGGGGTAAAGATATTAAGAAGCTCAAGGTAGAGGAGCACCTAGTAAATGACTGTGGACCTTTCCGTGGAAAGAGACCCATGAAATGACAAATAAGCTTTTTTTTCTGGGCCCAAAGGCAAGCAAACTTTTCACGGCACCTGTGGTGCAATGGAAAGTAATTAATACCCGCCTCAACGACTCATGCCACTCCTCTCCACTGATCATGATCCTAGTGGTGACTGCTGTCTCATCCAAAAGTATCATTTCCTGATAATAATTATCACCGTAGGGGGGTAGTGCCATCAGTGCACCTCACGGGGTGCACTGTAGGCATTACTAAAGGTTCTTTGCAGCGTCCCTTCGGCCCCTAGCTGCAACCCCTTTCATTCCTTTTTTACTGTACCTCCATTCATATTATCTTTCTTCCATCTTGCCATCCATCATTTCTTAACAATTATTTCATAGTGTAACTGCGAGGTTTTCCTCTTATTACATCTCTCACACCTACCTATTCTCTTTTTCCTTTCCAGCGCTGAATGACCTCATAGGTCCCAGTGCTTGGCCTTCGGACTAAACTCTATATTCCATTCCTGACAATAATTACAATATTGCTCTGGCAAATTTCGTGATGAGAAAATACTGGAGTTGTACGAAAAGCTGCGGACTACAAGGACTACAACAGCTCGAATAAACCTAACAACCACCTGAAACACCCATAGATAAAAGCTTCAGATAAGACGACCTGATCAGTTACAACTCACAGTCATTATCTGACTGATCGCACTCGGAAATCCAGAGACTCATTAGAGTTAAAAAGACAGGTGATACCTTCCTTCGTCGTTAAGGTTAGAGGACGTCCTATTTGGCCAAGGATACTTTGGCGGCTCTTCGATAATCAACACATTTGTCTCCACCAACGAGGTTAGATTTACAGGATCTTTCCTAGATAGTGACCCGCACGGGTTTTTAACCCGGTATGTATCCAACTTTGCGGTGAGTTTAGTACAAGCCCGTTGGTTGACCGTAAAAACATGAAGAAAAGACTGTAAATATCATAAAGATAATGACCCCCAAGAAATATTAGTCCTAGATAACGACCCCCGAACACCCTTGGGGGTCTATCAAGGAATGATCCGATTTACACGCAAAGGCGTGTGTGCGTGAAAATTTACGAATCTGAAGCCAAGAAATCTGTTTATGTATAAAGTTTAGGAATAAGTATTCTAATTCTCCATCAACATTGCTTGGTTTAAAGGCGACAGAAGCTTGAATGTATGCTACCACTTATTCACCAGATCTCACTTGTCGTTTTCAATTCACTAACATGCATCAAAACATTATGATTGTGCGTAATATCTCGTTCTGACGATGTTACGAGTCATTCATCATATCTGCATTGTTTATGTTCTATTCTCAGCTGTCTGTTTCTGTACCCATCACTTTCAGTGATTTAAAACATACATCCTCCTCATGCGAGTCTCGTCTGCTATCGTGTTTCTAAATCTCCGCTATTTTTCAAGGGTTCTGAAAAGTAAATATCTGTAACACTAACATCACGTGCTTTCAGGTCATGTTCGCTAACCACAACAGTTTCCTCAAGACATCTTGTCTCCAGCTATCGCCCGAGTGTTCCCAGGCTATCGTATTCAGACGCTTAAAACTTTCTGCATGTTAACTAGATGTGACTTCTTTTTGGATTACAGTGGATTATAGTGTTTAGGACAAAGGACAAGCGCTGGGACCTAAGAAGTCATTCAGGGCTGAAAGGGAAATTGAGAGTAGGTAGGTTTGAAAGGTGTAACAGGAGGAAACCTAGCAGTTGTCCCATGAAATAATTGTTAGGAGAAGGTGGATAGCAAGATGGAAGAAAGATAATATGAATGGAGGTACAGTAAAAGGAATAAAATGGGTTGCAGCTGGGGACGAAGAGACGCTGCAAAAAAAACATTTAGTAATGCCTTCAGTGCACCACGTGAGGGTGCACTGACGGCACTTACCCCTTACGGGTTGTCTTCTTTCGTTATTCTTTGTTGTTATTCTTTGAGTGCTTATTACTCTCGTCCCTTTTCACCTTTTTAAATCTATCGTATCTTTTCATCTTATACAGGTAAGTATACCTTAGTTTAACCAGACCACTGAGCTGATTAACAGCTCTCCTGAAGAGGGCTGGCCCGAAGGATTAGACTTATTTCACTTGGCTAAGAACCAATTGGTTACCTAGCAACGGGACCTACAGCTTATTGTGGAATCCGAACCACATTATACCGAGAAATGAATTTCTATCACCAGAAATAAATTCCTCTAATTCTTCACTGGCCGGCCGGAGAATCGAACGCGGGCCTAGGAGAGTGCTAGCCGAGTACGATATCGACCCATCCAATGAAGATCTTTCATCTTATACAAAAGAACTGAAAAACAGAGATCAAAAGATTTCACAGCCCCAGTTATTTCCCTATCCTTTCCTCATCAACAATCGATGATTGCACAAGGGTTCATCGGCGATTAAAAAGCTTTTTTTCTCTTTTTTTACAGTCAGCAACGCAGTTGTAATTGTGAGTCTGTTCAAAAATAAAAGCGCAGACACTTTTCATACCATCACCTGAAGAGTGTTAATTGCCCCCAAAAAATTTCTTTGCAGCAAAAACATGGAAAACCAGTGAACAAAGCGCTAATTTGTGAGAGAAACGTTACATTACGTAACTTCTATGAATTTAATCAAGGGCTTATAAAAACTTACACACGATCAATATAAAATTAAATTTATAAACGAAATGCATAAGCAAAGATTTACAAGCAGTTAATGAGTTAATGCCCTGTGTAGTCCAGACCCCAGGAATATAAAATAAAGGGGAGGGAAGGATTAGCGATAGTTACGCCTCCTATAAAACTGAATATTGTAAGCGTCATGGAATCTGACGCACGAAGTTTATTTCAAAGTTTGAGAGTTACTAAGGGTAGTGCTGCCTGACGGGTGCTACGAGGCTGTGAGAAGAGGAGGGACTCTCCTTTACCTCAATAATATTGTGGCAGAAACGGTACGTGTGTGTGTGTGTGTGTGTGAGAGAGAGAGAGAGAGAGAGAGAGAGAGAGAGAGAGAGAGAGAGAGATGGTACCTATCAGTGGAGAACAAGAGGATGTATGCTTGAAATCACCGGAACACTTGATACACAGTTGCAAACGTTTTTCCTATGTTACATCTGCATACATAAATACATACATACACACGCGCACACACATTTATATAATATATATATATATATATATACATATATATATATATATATATATATATATATATATATATATATATATATATATATATATATATTTATCTATATATATTTATATACATATTATATTTATATAATATATATATATATATATATATATATATAATTATTATATAAAAATGTATAAATAAATATAAAATATATATATATATATAATATATATAGTATATATTTATATATATATAATATACATGTAATTATATATATTTATATATAAATGTATATATATATATATAAATATACATATATATATATATATATATATATATATATATATATATATATATATATATATATATATAGTATTGTGTTTTTGTACATTTCTAGCTATAGAACAACATCGAAAGAAAATATCAATATAGTTTAAAATTTGCAATTTGCACCTATTATCTGAGGGAAAGTTCAGTCCAACATTAGTCACGTGAAAAGTCTTGAACACGACGTGTAAAAAAAAAAAAAAATCTGCAAAATCGCTGACACAAGCAGTATCGAATCCACACTCGAGAATTTCATTTCTGTCCCAGCGGATATGACAGATTATGATTTCCTCATTTTAGAAAAAAAAAAATATAGGAAATCATACCGAGTACAATGAAACAAATATTGAAACACTCAACAATAACGCTCACCATTAAAATGCGTATATTGTTTGCATCCAACAAAAGAAGGCTGTAAAATCTATGACTCTTCTGTACGGGCACAGCTGTGCCATCTAAAATGGCTCCTCGAACCAGCGATAGAACGAGCCAAGGCGGAAGTCTTCCGCGTGATTAGCTGGAGTAGGAAATGCCGAGGGTTCGAATCAGCAGGAGCAACAAGAGTTTAGTGACGTTAAAAATTTAATGGGCCATTCAAGAAGAGAAATGTCCAGTTCCACGTGAAAGATTTTGCTGAAAGAAAAATTTCTGTTCAGTAACAAACGCTCGTTCAGTACGGAGAGGTATTCTTTTCAAGGAAAGGCAACCTATAAATAATTCAACAAGGTACAAACGGGAAATGATTTGCAACAGAAACTCATTCTTTCAAAGACATGACTGATAAAACGTATGAGTTTAATGTCCACATAAATATAAACATTCAGGCCTTATATATATTAGCTTACATATGTCTGTGTCAAAATCATTCTCAACGGATACTAAATCCTAAGAACTCCCCCCATGTCATCAGGCAGGGTTGGAGTCAGCTGAAGCCTTATCAACCAGAACTGAGGTAAATGAAGAACCTACACTAAATCTGACCCTTTGTGGCCTCATTTTTCTTGGCATTTAGTATTGCTAAGGACTAATTCTACAGCACAGCTTGAAAGTAAATCAGACTCAATGGTTCATTTCACCAACTGCCCACCGAAGTACTTCGGTACCTCGTTGGGTGAGCGGGTTCCGTTCTCAGCTACCACTCCGTTGGTCCTTGGTCGCGAGTTCGAATCTCCGACCGGCCAGTGAAGAACAAGAGGAATTTGTTTCTGGTGAGAGAAATTCATTTCTCGCTATAATGTGGTTCGGATTCCACAATAAGCTGTAGGTCCCGTTGCTAGGTAACCCTAGGTAACCAATGGGTTCTTAGCCACGTAAAAGTAAATCTAATCCTTCGGGCCAGCCCTAGGAGAGCTGTTAATCAGCTCAGTGGTCTGGTTAAACTAAGATATACTTAAACTTTGTACCTCAGCGCAATCGCACTCCAGCGATGATGCTACAGATCTGCTGAGACAGAATAGAGCCAGTTGGCTGATCAGCTGACTGAAAGGAGGATGCCAAAATAAAACTAAAAAAGGATCAGAAAAGAGTTTAGTGGACCCATATGCTATGTTCTGTAATAACTTTCGGCCCTTGATATATAGGACCATGTTTAACTGTACTTTTTTACACATATGTACATATGTTAAATTAAGACATTAAGGTAACCGATCCGTCGGAAAGAAAGAAAAAAAAAAGCTTTGGATGCCATACCAATTCTTCTAGCGTTTTACCCATGCATGTTTACACATACATCAGTATATACATGTATACACACATACATAAATACATATATAGATAGACAGATACAGATAGACAGATAGATATATATATGTATAATATATAATATATATATATATACTTTTACTGTATATATACATATATATACTGTATATATATATATATATATATATGCATATATATATATATACATATACATATATAAACCATACATATTTTACAAAGTACAACCACCGCGTATGTTATTTTCTACTGATGAAAACCCGACCATCGCCGTGGAACTCAAAAGAGGAAATGGAACATAACAGAAAAAATGCTCTTTATCGCAGCGAGGCCTGGCAGGGCTCTCCGACCCCTTCCATCACATTCGTACTTTCAATCTTGTAATGACGTTATATCAGCCAGAGGATCTGTCCCGTCCCCTGGAAGAAGAAGAAGAAGCAGGAGGAAGAAAAGAGGAGGAAGGAAGGAGGAGGAGGAGGAGGAGGAGGAGGAGGAGGAGGAGGAGGAGCAGGAGGAGGAGGAAAAAGAAGAAGAAAAGAAGGAGAAGATTATTATTATAAAATGTAGTTTAACCAGACCACTGAGCTGATTAACAGCTCTCCTAGGGCTGGCCCGAAGGATTAGACTTATTTTACGTGCCTAAGAACCAACTGGTTACCTAGCAACGGGACCTACAGCTTATTGTGGAATCCGAACCACATTATATCGAGAAATGAATTTCTATCACCAGAAATAAATTCCTCTAATTCTTCATTAGCCGGCCGGAGACTCGAACTCGGGCCTAGCGAGTGCTAGGCGACAACTCTACCGACTAAGAAGAAGAAGAAGAAGAAGGAGGAGGAGGAGGAGGAAGAGGAGGACGAGGAGGAGGAGAAAGAGAAGAAGAAGAAGAAGAAAAGAAATGGGAGGAAAAGGATGAGGGTGGAGGGGTTATGGAAGGTCTGGAAGTGAGAAATGGAACGAGGAAAACAGAAAAGCGATAAATGTGATTAGAAAGGGGACTCTGGAACGAGGGAAAATGGAACTGGCGTTTGGGGAAATGGAGCGGGGATGGGGAATGGAACGAGGAAAATTAAACGGTGAGAAAGGTAGCTGGACGGGGAACACTGGAACGATGGATGATGGGAATGTAACAGAGGGGAAATGGATCGTGGATTCTAATGGGAAAATAAAACAGGAATGGGTAGGAACGAAATGGAATAAGTGGAATAGGTTGCACTGAAGGGTGGAAGTAAAGAAGAGAAGTGCGGCTACAACAAAAACAAAACAATAATAATAATGCCATCACTTTAACCGATTACACAGGCGAAACCTTTCTTGTACAGAAGCTACGATATTCACACGTACATTACTATGGAAGTTTTGTCCACTGATGAAAACGTCAGTATAAAAATATCAGCAAAATAGAGATCCCACTTTTCTATTCTTTCAATGATAACAACAACGAGAACCTCCATAAATCTATAATAATAAAATCCGAGTGGATCTGAGCTTGTTTATCCTCCCCCGAGTGACAGTAGGGTAGACATGAAATAGCCACCCACCTCATGCAAACCGGTTGTCCACATCCACCCTCCTCCTGCAAACCTGTTTGTCCGCCCCGGGTGGGGGAAGGGTAGGTAGGGGAAACAGCAGCGCCGAGTTCCAGCGCGCGTGGCGTGCGCCAACAAGCTCGTAATGAATAATGAAGAACTTCCTCTTCGCTAAAGAACTCAAGTCAGGGTGAGAAGACCAACTCCTAATAAAGTCATACAAAGATTCAAAATGTCACGAGACTCTGGAAGGACGTGACATTCACCTCCTTATCTGTACAGGCGTCATAACTATATATGATGGGTTTAAAGGAGCCATACAAGTGCATCGGGACACTGCTTTCGCTTACTGAAAGATGGTGGTATTCTATCTATTTTAAGACAGTCTGTGATTTTATATACACTGTATACTGTATATATATATATATATATATATATATATATATATATATATTATAATATACATATATATATGTATATAAATAATTTACATATATTTATATATATATATATTATATATATATATATATATGTATATAAATAATTTACATATATTTATATACATAATATTATATATATATATATATATATATAATGTATACACACATATATACATATATACACATATATATACATACATCCTCTACCAGCTGTTTATTCGATGAAATGCAGAAACAACTTCCACAGCATCTCACAGAAGACCCGCCAACTTTACATCGAACTCTGCATGCATTGCACTCCTCTCATCTCACAACCTGGTACCTACATCTCCTGCCATTGCCCTGTCTTCTTTCCTCACTTTATCCACGAAAATATAAAGAGCCATGTGGGCCAAACACATCAATGCCTAAAAACCACACCTGCCCTCCAAACCCTTCCTACATATTCCAGCAAAAGCTCTGCTTTTACGTAAAAACTTCTGACCGCACTCAACACATAACTCCCTGTGTCATCTATTCTCATTACGCTGCATGGCGCATCTCGATAACTCCTTACTCCAGTTTTTTCCAGGTGCCTCTGCGCCACATAAACCTCTCTCTCCTTTCTTCTCAAAACTTCTCTTTCAGGAAGTTATAAACGACAGCGCAAGTGTCTAGGAGGCTAAAAATATAAGTCTCTTTCCTTGTCTTTCTGGAATAATATCATTACGTATTCATCTGAGATACCCCGGGATTCTATGTTAATTGTGTCATCCAAATTGAGAGAGAGAGAGAGAGAGAGAGAGAGAGAGAGAGAGAGAGAGAGAGAGAGAGAGAGAGAGACCTAAAAACAAAAGATATGTTGACGTCATCAATTCAAAAAGGCAGACTAATTGGTCTTCAACAGCAAAAAGCGGCGAGAATTTATTCGTAGTCTTAAGCTCTTTTAACATAATACCTTTAAAATGTAATAACACCAAAGACTCAGCTATCTGCACGCTTCATTCCCTGATGGATAAAACAGATTGGACAAAATAATACAATTATGAGATTATTTGGTGCTCACAAAGCTCGGCAGTCTCATTATTAACAGCTCAAAGGACGTAACCTGATTAAATGATCTCCCGGAACATTCTTCATTCAGCTCTTGTAAAAGATTATTTCGAACTCGGCGATCCATACTGAATAGGACAGAATATAGAATTTAGGCCTAAGGCCAAGCACTAAGACCTATAAGGTCATTCTGCGCTGAAAGGGAAAATGATAGTGAGAAGGTTTGACAGGTGTTAGGAGCGGTGGAAAGTCAGATGGACAAAAGGGAATATGACCGGAGGCACAGCCAAAGGAATGAAAGAGGTTGCAGCTTGGGGCCGAAGGGACGCTGTATAGATCCTTAAGTAATGCCTACAGTGCACCACCAGTTTCGGAAAGACATGATCTTATTGTTAGTGTCTTCGATGGAAGAGTATTTCAGTCGGAAAAAACTGATGACGTGTGAAAAAAATGACGATTATTCTTTTTATTTTTATTATCCAAAAACGTTCTAGTATTTGTATACGAAGGTAAACTAATAGACAGATTGTATAAGAGTCATAAAATATAAAACAAATACAAATATCTGTTTACGTACAAACGAGATATACAGTATATATATATATATATATATATATATATATATATATATATATATATATATATATATATATATATATATATATATATATGTATGTATACACATATATATATATAATAAAATGAGAGAGAGATCAACATTAAGCCATTTCCCTTAAGAGACACTCCTGAAATAGGACAGAGTACTGCCATATTCTTACTTGAATTGCTGAATCCTGAGTAGCCACTGAAATAATAACTTCCATAACATTAACCGCTCCCCGAAACTAAAAAGAGGGTTTACAAGAGGAACGGCAAATCCCTTGCGCGCAGACCTTTGCTTCCAGGATGCTGAGGCCCTTCCATTCCAGTACCTCTTTTTCCACGATCTATCCAGTCCTGCCTAGGTCGACCTCAGCAGCCCTCCACCAACACTTCTGAATTGTACACTCTTTTGACCACTTGTATCACCTTTGATTCTTTTCACATGGCCAAACCATCTCAATTTGCTGTGAACCATCCTTTCACCGACGCTAACCTTTTTACAACTTGTGTATTTCCACATTTTTTACCTTACCATTTCTTCTTAAGTCGCATATACTACACAAACCTTTCATCTTTACAGCTTTTAGTTTTCTGTAAAAGAAAACTATTGAGATGGCTTTGCCTGTCTGTCCGCACTTTTTCTGTCCGCCCTCAGATCTTATGAACTACTGAGGCTAGAGGGCTGGAAATTGGTATGTTGATCATCCACCCTTCAATCATCAAACATACCAAATTGCAGCCCTCTAGCCTCAGTAGTTTTTGTTTTATATAAGGTTAAATTTTGTCATGATCGTGTGTCTGGCACGGCTCACCAAACATACCAAATTGCAGCCCTCTAGCTTCAGTAGTTTTTATTTTATATAAGGTTAAATTTAGCCATAATCATGCGCCTGGCAACGCTCATCAACAAAGCAAATTGCAGCCCGCTAGCCCCAATAGTTTTTATTTTATCTAAGATTAGATTTAGCCATGATCGTGCATCTTGCACCGCTATAGGTGCCAGCACAGGCCACCAAGTTCTATGGACCCGCAGCTGAGAGTTACTTGTTTTCTTTGATTAACATTCAACATTTAAACTTAACTTCCTGTTTTGGTGCCACCACAGGAAGTGCCAATCTTTTGAGTTAAAGGTACAAAGTACCCCAAAACAAAGAAGCGCCTAGTGGGTTGTAGACCATTAGGTCATTGTAGATGTCCCCTAAATGGTAGATGAGCCTCTCCATGTGAGGCCAGTGACAATCCAGGTCTTCACTCCAGTGAAATCCAGGGAACACACTGTTCTCGCTGTGAAAGGTTTAGCAGCCCAGTACGCTGTGCTAGTAACAAAAAATTAGAAAAATACTGTACTTGGTCCTCAAAAGAGATACGTAAGCTGACTTGCGATTTGCTATCAATATTCCTAATTCCTGTTGATTGCAGAGTTGTTATTGCATTTTTTACAAAAGAATTTAGTGTTGTTATTACTTTAACAAATGAATTCAGGGTTGTAATTACATTTAAAAATGAATCCAGGTTTGTTATTACATTTACAAATTAATTCAGGGTTATGAAATTTACAAATGAATTCAGGGTTGTTATATTCACAAATTAATTCAAGGTTATGAAATTTAAAAATGAACTCAGGGTTGTTATTACATTTACAAATTAATGCAGGGTCGTTATTACTTTTGCAAATTAATTCAGGGTTGTAATTACTTTAACAAATGAATTCAGTGTTATTACATTTACAAATGAAATCAGTGTTGTTATTACATTTACAAATGAATTCAGGGTTGTAATTACTTTTACAAATGAATTCTGGGTTCTTATTACATTTAAATACGAATTCAGGGTTGTTATTACATTTACATATGAATTCAGGGTTGTTATTACTTTTACAAATGTCACTTTCATACTTTCAAAGGTACAGCAAAGGCGAAATAAACCTATACCTCTCTGAACAGCCGAGTACACCAAGTTTCTGTCATACCACTTCCAGCCAAAAAGCATAGGTTTGTGTATCACAATCACGGTCAAAGATTAATTCCCTTTGCGTAAGTTACTCCCGAGTCAAGTGAATTTGATATTCAAGTTTATTAAAGAGTTATATAGGTGGCTTAATATCTGCATGTATAAAAATGTCATATGTAAAAATAATGACAAAGTATCGTATCAGTATGCGTATGTAAATATAAATACAGATTAAGTGATGACTCGATTATAAAGCCCTGTTAATGCCATATCAAAGGGAACTGTCACTAGAACACTTGATATGTCAGAGAGAGAGAGAGAGAGAGAGAGAGAGAGAGAGAGAGAGAGAGAGAGAGAGAGAGAGAGAGAGAGAGAGAGAGAGAGAGAGAGCAGCTACCCATTCAGTGAAAATATGGTCGAGCAATTATAGGAAAAAAAAATTAAATATAGCAACTCTACCAGAAAAATTGCCACGCCATTTTCAACCCGTTTTAACGCCGTAGCATTTTTTGTTCATCAGACTAATGGTTTTCAGATTTAGCCCGGAATATCTATTTTGTGTGTGTGTGTTTGTGTGTGTGTGTGTGTGGCCCTGCCAACTAAGGACTGCTAGGACCGCTCCTGTCAGTTGCACTCTTCCGTAGCTTCACAAGAGTGAGGATCCTGTTATTGCTGTTTTTAATGCTGTTGCTTATTTCTTGCTCTGTAGATTCTTATTCCTGTATTTCTATTTCTTGACTTGCCCTTTTTCTCTTCTGATTTTGATCCTTTTAGGCAGCCAAGGAGCCTAGTCTGACCTCATTACAGCAAGTCATACAGGGAGTCTCTCTCTCTCTCTCTCTCTCTCTCTCTCTCTCTCTCTCTCTCTCTCTCTCTCTCTAGTTCTTCACTGGAGGGGTGGGTAGAGCTTTCGGCTAGCACGCTGTTGGCCCAGCGTTCGACTCTCCGAGCAGCCAATGAAGAATTAGAGGAATTTATTTCTGGTGATAGAAATTCATTTCTCGTCATAATGCGGTTCGGATTCCACAATAAGCTGTAGGTCCCGTTGCTAGGTAACCAGTTGGTTCTTAGCCACGTAAAATAAATCTAATCCTTTGGGCCAGCCCTAGGAGAGTTGTTAACCAGCTCAGTGGTCTGGTTAAACTAAGATATACTAAACTTTCTCTCTCTCTCTCTCTCTCTCTCTCTCTCTCTCTCTCTCTCTCTCTCTCTCTCTCTCTCTCTCGGGGAATATGTTAAATCAGGGATTTCACGAAATCCCCATGGAATATGTGAAATGACCAATTCGCTTAGAAATATTTGATACTCGAGGGCTAATACTAAACATGGCGAAACAATTATTCATTACACTGTTTCGCCGTGTTGAGGACTAGCCCCTGGGAGTCAAATGTGTTTTGCCCTGTTTAGTACTAGCCCCTGTGGGATCAAATGTCCCTAAGTGGATTTGATCCCCCAGGGGCTAGTACTAAACATTTATGAAACACATTTGACTTCATTAGGCTAGTGCTAAACATGGCGAAACAGTGTAGATGAATCACTGTTTCGCTGTGTTTAGTACTAACCCTCGAGGATCAAATGTTCCTAAGCGTATTGGTCATTTCACATATTCCATGGGGATTTCGTGAAATCCCTGGATTTCAAATATTCCCTGTAACACACACATATACATACACACATATATATATACATATTAAATCTCTCTCTCTTTCTCTCTCTCTCTGTACTGTGGCCAATCTCGATTAGGTGTGTATTCTCGTCTTGGCCTCTTAACGAATAGAAAAAACAACATGTCAGGGGCGCAGATTCAAGGTGAAGGCATAAAAACTAAGGTACATCGGCTCTCATCAAATACTCCAGATATCGAACTAGAAGACGAGGGCGAGAGACAGCAGCAACTGCAAACAACTTCTCGAAAAAGATGAAGGAAGCATCAGAAAGCCCCCGTAGGAGGGTAGTGCTGTCAGTGCACCTCACGCAGTGCACTGTAGGCATTACTTAAGTTCTTTGCAGCGTCCCTTCGGCCCCTAGCTGCAACCACTTTCATTCCTTTTACTGCACCTTCATTCATATTATCTTTCTTCCATCTTTCCATCCAGCCTTTCTTAACAATTATTCCATGTTTCAACTGCGAGGTTTTTCAATTGTCACACTTTTCAATCCTCCTTCACTCTCAAATTTCGTTTCAGCGCTGAATGACCTCATAGGTCCCAGCGCTTGGCCTTTGGCCTAGATCTTATATTCCTACCGTATCCTAACATCAGAAAGCAAGGAAATGGAAGGAAGAAGTGTCTCGGAATCCGATACTTTATAATCAATCGATATCAACTTTCACCTACTTCAGAGAAGTGTCTGTTAAAGAGATCAAGGCGAGGGTGAAGACAATTGTCGAAATATCTCCAGAATTTTTCTTTTGTTTTTGCCTTTTTCTCAAGTTGTACAACATTAGTGATAACTTTAAACTCTACCTATTAAATTTCAAACTCAATCTGCCCAATCTCAAGAGCCTACATATACATGAATCTTGTTAGTTTTCTGTAAAAGAAAACTATTGTGCCGGCTTTGTCAGTCCGTCCGGACTTTTTTCTGTCCGCCTTCAGATCTTAAAAAATAACGAGTCTAGAGGACTGCAAATTGGTATGTTGATCATCCACCATCCAATCATCAAACATACCAAATTGCAGCCCTATAGCCTCAGTAGTTTTCATTTTATTTAAGGTTAAAGTTAGTAACGTAACAACACAGGCCACCACGGCCGGCGGAGAGTCTCATGGGCCGTGGCTCATACAGCAATATACCGAAACCACCAGATGATAGATCTATTTTCGGTGGCCTTGATTATACGCTGTAGCGGCTTTACAGAAAAGCTGATTGTGTCGAAGAAACTTCGGGCATTTTTTACTTGTTTATTAGCAACACGGCTCAGACTAGACTGACCCTTCGAAGGAGAATTCTACATTAGAAAATTTTTCCTTCTCCTAAAACACCCTCCTGCATCATGTACTCATTCTAACTTCATACTGAAGTATTTGTGCAAAGACAGCATTCATAAATTTCTTATATGGCTTTAAATAGTCAAGGATAGTAACATGATCCTCGTCATCATCACGTTTACCTTTTTCGACCGTCCTACACAGGTTCTCCTCCAGACAGAATTATTCAAGAAAAGCCTGACTCCTTGCAATGCAGGACTCTAGAAATAACTTCCCTTGACTCTTTGTAGTTTCCTATCGATCTTCAATTATCCCCTGGCAGCCCATTAGTCAATGTCTCAGTGAGAACACCAATAAAAGTTACCCATTGCCAATTTGTCTCAATTTGAAAAGTCCGTATGACTGCCAGGGTACAGCGGAACTTGGCTACTGAAAGGACCGTAGAACAACCTACCTTCTAATATTTCTGTCCAGCTCTTTCAACAGACTGCGGAAGGGACGAATTTTCGTTGCTTTGGTTAGATAGAAGACAGATTGAATATAGGGTTTAGGCCAAAGGCCAAGGGCTGGGACCTATGAGGTCATTCAGCGCTGAAATGGAAATTGACAGTAAAAAGGTTTGAGAGGTGTAACAGGAGGAAAACCTCGCGGCTGCACTGTGAATCAATTGTTAAGAGAAGGTTGAAAGGAAGATGGAAGAAAGGGAATATGAACGGAGGTACAGTAAGAGGAATGAAAGGGGTTACAGCTAGGGGCCGAAGGATCGCTGCAAAGAACCTAAAGTAATGCTTACAGTGTACCGCATGAAGTACACTGACGCCACTATCCCCCTATACGGGGTCGTTGCTTTAGTGACAATCAAGATATCTTTGAATTTAACGATTTGTCTGATTTGCAATTTTCGCTTCTTTAACTTACCAATAGAACCTCATGCACTTCCCCACCCCGACTACAACCCACCACACGCAAATAATTACCTCGTGCACAGTTCACTGGATAATCACGAGAGGCACACTGGACCTTGGCAGATATTAAGCCCAGAATACTCCTCAATATCGAACCGAAACCCGGCCGAGGCAAATGCACTTATACATAATTCTCTTTGGTTGTAAGTTATTCCCAAGGTCAAGTGAATCCGATATCAAGGGGTATTTATGGCTTAATATTTTAGAGCATATAACAGACACGCGCGAATTAGTAACAAAACTATCGTATGTATGTATGTTTGTATAATATATATATATATATATATATATATATATATATATATATATATATATAGTATATATAAATTTCAGAACTCCTACTTCACCTGTTTTATAGGTGTATGACAGAGATAGAAATTAGGTCAGATTTCATGGAAAATATTTCAGAACACAAAAACATGAAAACTTACAATTCCTTCGGAGAAAGCAGCAGAGATACACACACACACACACACACACACACAAACACACACACATACATACGTACGCATATGCATATTTATATATATTTAATATATAAATATATACATATCCCTTTAGCGCCTTAAAAAACTAAAATAACTCCATTCAGTTATGGCTATTTTTTCATTGTAGTTAAAGTTCCATACAGCTTTGCTGAAAACTTGGGACTTCCATTGGAAGTTCACCTTCCAATTCCAATCTGCGCTGTTTACGCCAAACGAATTTTGATTTTTCATGTTCTGTTATATGTTCCATAAAAATTGACCAAATTTCCTCCCCTATCATACTCTTTTGAACCCCTATAAAATAGTTGATGAAGGACACTTCTGGAAACTTCCAGGGAAGAGTTATTAAAACTTCAAAAGGAGCCACGACATTTCTCGTCCAAACTAAAACGATTGAAAATCTGCCCAACACTACACCCATCGGGTTGGGGATGATTTGGAAAATCTCATAAAAAAAGAAAGAAAGATTTTGAAGCAGTTTCAAAAGCATGGGAACAGGGGGAATCTATGTAACCTATACCAGCCCTTTAAGAGACAGGTCATTCCCAGTGATCTGAATTGGTCAATGAACCACCTCCACTGCCCTAAAATGGAAGACTGCAGTATCTGCAAAAATACAAAACTGAGAAAAATGGTAGATACTCCATTGCCTTACTACTGATTTTGCACATACTGCAAATGGGACCTCTCTAAATACTTGTGGAAAGCATTGAAGAATCATTCTGAAACTGCAGTGACTTGCGTATTAGTGTTTCATGAGCCCATTAAGTGGCATATCTCAGTTTCAAAAATTTTGCCGATACTGCAATTTTCCATTTTAGGCCAGCACAAACTTCTGAAAAGACCAGTTAAACAAGGCTGACGACAAGGTCTATCTCGACAAGCCTTTAAAAGCACTGCCAGTGCTTCTACAGGGAAGGCAAGCAGTAGACCCTCATTGTCCCAGGTCTACAGGTCTTCCGGCCAGACCATCGAACTATCACACTTTAGTCCAGCGCCCAATTTTCTGAAGCACTCCAGGAGGTGCCCGAATTGTACTTGAAACAGATGATGATAGCTGATCGCCATAAGCAATTCTGGACGTCATGGACTAACGTGTATTCTGACCATTCACAGTTCTACAATATCAGGCTTTAGAATGTATGGAAGAAGAAAACTGGTGATGTGTAGGTTTGTGTACTACTTCGAACTTGGGCCAAGAGTCCTTGCAAAGTAAAAACTTAAAACTTAAAAGGCACTCGCCCCAACCCAAGGGTCTGATAGCCCAGGAGCTCGGTAATAACTTTAAATAACTGTGTGGAAACATTTTCCAACACAATGTACACACGTTCTATATATATGTGTATATATATGTGTATATATATGTTTATATATATATATATATATATATATATATATATATATATATATATATATATATATATATATATATATATATATATATATATATATATATATATATATATATATATATACACATGTACAGTCACATTCAAAATCGTCTCCTATGATAGTACAAATTACAAGGAGCTTGAACAAATCAGGAACAGAAGAGAGCCATCATGAGTTAAATTCCACAAAACACGGCAACGTATTTTTATCCATATCCAGTTAACTTAAAACCCCGAGATTTTCAGAACCATTTTCTAAACCACCGGCGTCGTACGATCCTTACGAATACCGCATTTTTCTCATGGCAAGCATCGAAGGGAAGACTATACATTGAAAAAGACCCCACGCCCACTGCAAGGCACTGGTGCAAATTAATCAGCGCCCTCGTGAACTAACAGCACTTATCAGCCAATTTCCTTACGCAGCAGAGCGTAAACAGCTCCAGGACCAATTTCTCTCCATTTTCCCGGGCTGATTTCCTCCCGCCTTCCTCTCCCGACAATGTGGATCAGTGGGTCCGAAATGGGTTGCATTATGGGGAGCACTCCTTCGGTTCAGCAGCAGAGAGAAAGTAAATATTCACCTTGAAGGGACTGATCTCGTTAAATATGCTATAAAGGAAAACATTAGTTTGGATATATAAACAGTTAAAAATTAAACAGTTAGTATTTTGAACATAGCCTACTGATCTCCGGTGTTATCAAAATTAAACAGGTAAAAATGCGCCGACGTTTCTTCGGCGCAGTCAAGTTTTCTGTACAGCGTGTAATGCTGTATGAAACTCTCAGCCACGGCCCATGAAACTCTCAGCCGTGGCCCATGAAACTTTCAGACGCGGCCCGGTGGTGGCCTGTCTTGTTGGCACAAAGAGCTGTGTAAGATGCACGATCATGGCTAACTTTAACCATAAATAAATAAATAAAAACTACAGAGGGGAGAAGGCTGCAATTTGGTATGTTTGATGATTGGAGGGTGGATGATCAACATACCCATTTGCAGCCCTCTAGCCTCAGTAGATTTTAAGATCTGAGGGCAGAAAGAAAAAGTGAGGACGGACAGACAAATAGCCATCTCAATAGTTTTCTTTGACAGAAAACTAATAAAAACGAAAACAGTATTTATCAGAGCATCCTTTTTATGGAAAAAACTATATTACTGATTGAAAAACAGTCTCGCGGCTACCGTTGGGAAAAAAATCTTAAAACTCACAAGGCTTCACACGTAGGCTACTTTTGGCAGTAGGATTTTTTTAAAGTTTTCTAGAAAATTTAGCATCGGTCAACAATTACTCATATCCCCGTTTCGGACCTCTACGTCCTTCCTTGTGTGATATGGTTTTTGTGATTATAAGCAATTCCAAAGTAATTCACATTTAATTAATTTCGAAAATGTATTCATCAACGAGAATGCGAGGATTTTTTTATCCAACCCATTCAGTAAAGACCTAAGCAATGTCTTAATCATTTTGCTGGAATTACTATATTCCATGTACAGAAGATTTAGCATACGGTCATCAAATGTGAAAGGAAGATCTCATAAGCAACTTGAATGCAAGAAATTAATGTTAGCAGAATGTCCAGAACAATGACAACAAGCATTGAAGCAATTCTCATAAACCAGCTGCTAAGAATATTAGGCATTACACACTGAAATGTGGCCCATTTGTGAGAGACTTAATTCATAAGATTCAAGATAAGATAAAGCTGGAGTGGAGGTCATGTTATGCAAGATACAGATATCAAGGCACCATATGTTTGTATTATCAAAGATAAAGTCAGACAGAACAGAAATGCTCTGCTCAGGGAGAGAGAGAGAGAGAGAGAGAGAGAGAGAGAGAGAGAGAGAGAGAGAGAGAGAGAGAGAGAGAGAGAGAGCAAAGACAACGAGTAAAATCCAACTGAAAAGGTACAAGAGAGAGAGAGAGAGAGAGAGAGAGAGAGAGAGAGAGAGAGCAAAGATAACGAGTAAAATTCAACTGAAAAGATACAGGGGAGAGAGAGAGAGAGAGAGAGAGAGAGAGAGAGAGAGAGAGAGAGAGAGAGAGAGAGAGAGAGAGAGAGAGAGAGAGCAAAAACAACGGGCAAAATCCAATGGAAAACGTACACGCAATAAAAGCCACAAAAGGGAAGAATCGAAAAAGATAAAAAACTGACAGACAAACAGAAAACGTTTTCATACCTCCAAATAAAAAAAAATAGGAAATTCCAAAATGAGAGAGAGAGAGAGAGAGAGAGAGAGAGAGAGAGAGAGAGAGAGAGAGAGAGAGAGAGAGGACGGTTCTGCAAGAGTGCAATGAATCACAGAACAAGAGATTGTAAAACTACGGTTTAAAAGTGCATAAACTAGACGAGATATCATAAGCCTGACGTGAATCATGACGTGAATGAGAGATATTCTAAAACATTAGAGGAGGAGATTGAGAGGATTACAACATGACTGACCATGGGCAACAATTCTTAGTAACTGCAAATAAAATGTGTTTTACAAATATTGCTTGGATGGAAAAGGAACAGTCAAAATTAAATTAGTAACTGCGATGATAATAATAATAATAATAATAATAAAATAAAATAATAATAATAATAATAATTTTATAATAATAATAAGTTGCTTAGTTTTATGGACCAAAGCTGATTAACAGCCTCAGGGCTGGCCTGAAATTAAATGAAGATAAGGATTGGTTACTTACAACGGGACCTACAGCGTATTGTGGAATAATAATTAATAATAATAATAATAATAATAATAATAATAATAATAATAATAATAATAATAATAATAATAATAATAAAAGGTTTTCGAGAGGTACTTTTATTTTAGAGCTTTTGAAATATCTGCCATAAGATTATCTCAAGAAGATATTAAAAACATTCGTGGATTAGCGATGCCCTCAAAGCATCTGGCTGGATGCCTTTATTGCCCCAAACAAAAGAGAATCGACACAGCGCCAAAGATTAAATATTAACAAATCAATCCTGGCCGCAGATTTTTTAAACGTTACTTTATAATATCGTGTGTCAACATGTTATTTTATGACAGAGCTTTCATTTCCAGAAATCTGTTACGTAACAACAGGTACCCAACGTTGGAAGGAAACCCCTACAAGAATTTTAACGTAGTGCTACCATCACATTATTGGCATACTTCCATTCAAAAAAGAAATTAAATTCACCAGCACAAGTAGGAACTAAGAATAATATTTAATTCCGACCCCAACCGCTCCGCCGCAACCCAAAAAGAAAAAAAAATGACGTCGGCATGATCTATTCCCAGAACGTGTGGCATCAATAAGATTCTTGGAAAGGAAACTCTTTAAGCTTAAGCCTGAGGGGGAAGAGTAGTGTTTAATCAGACTAATTCGAGACTCCAGACTTTCCCGGATGCGGAGTCGGAAAGGACCCGGTGCCAAGTATAGACGACAAAGGTGTGGTGTGGTCCACGTTTTCTTGGCCAGTTCAAAATTGTTTGAGATGCATTTTACCTATTATAAAATACATGTTTGAGTGCATGCGCTCATATATATTATATATAGAACAAATATAATATAAATATATATATATATATATATATATATGTATGTATATATATATATATATATATATATAATTAGGTATATATATACAGTATAATATACAAATATGAATGGAATAGAATATATATATATATATATATATATATATATATATATATATATATATACATATATATATATATATATGTATATATATATATATATATATATATATATATATATATATATATAGATAGATAGATAGATAGATAGACATAATGGAGCTATGGAAAAGCATTCTGTTTTCTATCCATTTTTTAAAATGCCGACGTTTCGTATCGCTTGATACATCTTCCAGGCTGAAACAGCAATTAAAAATAAACAGTTTTTGCCTGTAAAACATAAGATATATACACATTACATACTTATTTACACCATATTAGCGGTTAAAAAACAGAACAAGGGGAAAAACCAAAAGCAGAGCCGAGAAGCGTAAAACACCTATACACACAATGGTAGCGCAAACCAGACTAACAAGAAATGCAGAACAGGAGGGGGAGAGAGAGACGGGGGGGGACGGGGAGCACAGACACAGAGGCTGAAAACAAGAGCAAACTATGCAATGAACAGTTGGGTTGATGCTGATTGGTGACTGAGGGTAGGGACAGTCAATTTGATCATTATAGAGTCAAGGGTGGTCAGTTCCTCCATACTTCGTGTTCTACCCACAATACTAAAGTCCTTGGCGTCTATATGTGTTTTGCTTTTCCACAGCTCCATGATGTCTACTGTCTGCGTGTCAGCTCCTGCCTTCGTATATATATATATATATATATATATATATATATATATATATATATATATATATATATATATATATATATATAGTCTAAAAGGTTCCATATTTTGAAATACAATCATACGCTGTGCTGTAAGTCTTTATATGAGCACGGCATCTCTATCTTGCCACAATGTGATTTTATTTCCATTTCTTCCTTAATTGCAGACCCATATGCTGTAGGATTTAACTCGGACAAATGAATTCCTAAACTCAATATTGACTGTGAGTGAAGGACTTTTAATTAATGAACTACAATGGTACAGGAACGAAAAGAAATATAAGTTGCTGTGGATACGTGTCTGCGCACGCGTGTTTTGTGTGTGTATGAGAGAGAGAGAGAGAGAGAGAGAGAGAGAGAGAGAGAGAGAGAGAGAGAGAGAGAGCAATGACTAATATTCAATGGAAAACGTACAAGAGAGAGAGAGAGAGAGAGAGAGAGAGAGAGAGAGAGAGAGAGAGAGAGAGAGAGAGAGAGAGAGAGAGAGCAAAAACAATGACTAAAATCCAATGGAAAACGTACAAGAGAGAGAGAGAGGGGAGAGAGAGAGAGAGAGAGAGAGAGAGAGAGAGAGAGAGAGAGAGAAAAGGTACAGAGATCAAATTGAAAAAGGTACAAGAGAGAGAGAGAGAGAGAGAGAGAGAGAGAGAGAGAGAGAGAGAGAGAGAGCAATGACTAAAATCCAATGGAAAACGTACAAGAGAGAGAGAGAGAGAGAGAGAGAGAGAGAGAGAGAGAGAGAGAGAGAGAGAGAGAGAGCAATGAGAAATCCAATGGAAAACGTACAAGACTAAAATCCAATGAGAAAGAGAGAGAGAGAGAAGAGAGAGAGAGAGAGAGAGAGCAATGACTTAAATCCAATGGAAAACGTACAAGAGAGAGAGAGAGAGAGAGAGAGAGAGAGAGAGAGAGAGAGAGAGAGAGAGAGAGAGAGAGAGAGAGCAATCCAATGGAAAACGTACAAAAGAGATGGAGAGAGAGAGAGAGAGAGAGAGAGAGAGAGAGAGAGAGAGAGAGAGCAATGACTAAAATCCAATGGAGTACAAGAGAGAGAGAGAGAGAGAGAGAGAGAGAGAGAGAGAGAGAGAGAGAGAGCAATGACTTAAAACAAATGGAAAACGTACAAGAGAGAGAGAGAGAGAGAGAGAGAGAGAGAGAGAGAGAGAGAGAGAGAGAGAGAGAGAGAGAGAGAGAGATGACTAAAATCCAATGGACAACGTACAAGAGAGAGAGAGAGAGAGAGAGAGAGAGAGAGAGAGAGAGAGAGAGAGAGAAAAACAACGGGGTAAATCCAATGGAAAACGTACAAGAGAGAGAGAGAGAGAGAGAGAGAGAGAGAGAGAGAGAGAGAGAGAGAGAGAGAGAGAGAGCAATGACTAAAATCCAATGGAAAACGTACAAGAGAGAGAGAGAGAGAGAGAGAGAGAGAGAGAGAGAGAGAGAGAGAGAGAGATCCAATGACTAAAATCCAATGGAGAGAGACAAGAGAGAGAGAGAGAGAGAGAGAGAGAAATCAAATTGAGAAAGAGAGAGAGAGAGAGAGAGAGAGAGAGAGAGAGTAAAATCAAATTGAAAAGGTACAAGAGAGAGAGAGAGAGAGAGAGAGAGAGAGAGAGAGAGAGAGAGAGAGCAAAAACAACGGGGGTAAAATCCAATGGAAAACGTTCACGCTCTAAAAGCCACAAAAGGGAAGATAAATCGAAAAAGAGAAAAAACTGACGGACAAACAGAAAACGTTTTCATCATACCCCCAAGTAGAAAAAAAAAGTAGGAAATTCCAAAATGAGAGAGAGAGAGAGAGAGAGAGAGAGAGAGAGAAACGAAACTACGCAAGAGTTTTCCCGGCGAAAAAGAGCGAAGCCCCGCAAACCTGCGAAATCGGATAAAAAGCTGTCTTACTTGACGAAACCTTTGAGAGAGAGAGAGAGAGAGAGAGAGAGAGAGAGAGAGAGAGAGAGAGAGAGAGAGAGAGAGAGAGAGAGAGTCGTGTTTGGAGGCTCAGTCAGACGGGGACGGAGCCAGCCTGTAGCGGAAGAGGGAGATATCACAACTGCAATAAAATCGACAAAAGTGAGGAGCGAATAAAGCCCTGAACTTGTCAACTGGAGAGAATGTGGCCTGATGGAAGTCGGGGATCGGCAGAAGAAAGGGATGGACGCCGACGGGGGCGGGACAGACACACGGACAGGACGGTGACTGAACAGGGGAATGATTGCTCGGCGTGGGACACAATGAGTACCCGTTGTTGACTCTGCGGAAGGGATAGGGGACGGAGGAAGGGATACGACAGGTGATAGAAGAGGAATGAGATAGATGAAGGAAGGTTAGATGAAAATCAAACATGAAACAGTGAAGTATTGATTGGGAAATAATACGCGTATTTGGGGAGGATGTAAATAACATACAGAACAAGGGAGGGGAGGAGGAGGAGGGAGGAGGAGGAGGAAAGGGGAAAGGGTTGGATAAAGATCTGGAAACGCGCAATGGTGGGAAGACGAGACCGGGGAAGGGAAGATGGCACTTTGTGGGAGAGGAGGAGAGTGAATAGGCATAAAAAGAGAAAATGACAGAGGGAGAAAGAAATGAGAGAAAATGAAAGAAAATGGAACAGACAGAAAGGAAAAGGGAGAAGGGACAGCCGGCGGGGAGGGTAGAGTAGGGTAGGGGAAGGGGGAGAGAGAGAATGGTGAAAAGGGGAGATTATGGGAGGGCGAGGAGAGGAGCGAGTGCCAAAGAAGTGGGGCCATGAAATGGTGAATGGAGGGAAGGGAGGAGGAGGAGGAGGAGGAGGAATTGAACAGCGAGGGAAAATTAATCTCCCTCCTCTTAATTATCTGGCAAATGTGATTCATCCCGTTCCACTCCGACAGGACATTTGCATTTTGTTAATTCATTTCCTCTGTGCTTCGCTCAAAAGTTTCGGATGGTTGACCGCGAATCGGAGTCCATCCATTTTGCAAGCTGCCGTGAGTAAATTGATCGGCGAGCAAGAGCGCTGTACACTGAGCACTTCATTCGGAGGGTTGGGGGGCCAGTTTAATGTTTCTGGTTGACGTCATGACCAAGTTTCTTCCACTATAAAAAACGCAGTTTGCAAAGCTGCTAATTACAAGAAATACAACGAGCGTGGTGATCATTGCTTTCTCTGTTTAGCTATTTTCAGTTGGTGGACGCAAAAGCTCGTTTAGCCAGATTTAAAAGGAATGTTTTGTATGATGAAACTAAGAATAAAACTGTTAAAACTAAAAGTGTTCAGTGAAAAGATTCATCGCTTCGACTTGCGTGATTAAGAAAAGAAATTCTTCCTCTATGCACAGGTTCACCTCCAGACGATGAATCACCCCGTCGAACTCCCCTCCCCCCCCGGGCTGACGCCGCCGCCACGCAGTCTTGTTCCCAGGCCCCAATTATATACCTAATAAATGCATTGCTACTCCTCAGCTTTTTGTTACGACAAAGTCTGCCTCGTCAGAAACCTGAAGAGCTCCTTCTGGTGAGGATGGAACAGAACCAGTCATCGAGTCAAAGAGGGGAATACTTAGGTGCAATAAAGGGACAGAACAAGGAAAACTCTCTCTGCACAAACCTCCATTCTCCACTTCAAGTGTCCTACCACAGGTTTCCTTGCGACCGAAATCACGTTCACTCTTTCCCTCGCCTCCCCTCCTCTGTCGTCTCCGTTTGACGTGAGCTACAGCAAAACCTATGGGAGAAAAAGCACCATAGACGGAAAATTCAACGGCTTTCCAACGACGTTCCAAACAATAAAGGCAAAATTCCTTGCAAAGATGATTGTCTAACAAGTATCAATCGTCTTTTCTTTTATATATAAAGTTTCGTTACTACAGCTAGTCCTACTTGCGCTGCAGCCTGCAGATTTACATTATACTTCGCCTCTTCTCACCAACAGTAGAATATTTACCGTCAAAACAGACTTGAGTAATTAAAGTGAAGAAGGGAAGAGCACTATCCCGAATGCATTACTTTCAAAGTTTCCGCCGCGCAAAATGAACGCTGCATAGACAACTTGTATGGCACAGCAAAAATAATCACAGTTTCAAAGTGCATAAGACGATCATAATTCATATGGATTAAAATGAAAAAATCTGCGAAATAGAAAGGAAGGGGGGATTACGTCAATGAAGTCTAAGATGGAAGAAGAACTGAGGAGATGCAATTACAATAACCTCCAATGAAGTCGAAGTAGAATGAGAAAAACCACACACAAACCACCAAATAAAGGGAGGTTTGATGATCCGGATGACCTTAACCTTTCACATCATCAATTTTAATAATGTTCCGAGACCACCACAGCATCCCCCGGGGATTTATGTCTTCGAAAACAACAACCCTGAAATTCCCCTTCCGAAAGGAGAAGTTAAGAGCCCACGCGACCCCCAGACACAAAGCAATATCTTCCATGATGAGAGAGAGAGAGAGAGAGAGAGAGAGAGAGAGAGAGAGAGAGAGAGAGAGAGAGAGAGAGAGAGAGAGTTAATACCCACCTCTCAAGAAGGTGACTGACTGATTAATATCAGATTATCTGGTGCCATAACGACGAAGATCATCAACACCGAAAAAAAATGTTAGTCCAATCATTTTTTTAAACCATAAAATGGTAACCATTCTCGAAAAAACGATGCAATATCAAGTTCAACCGCTTCAACAACCCAAACATGAAATGACCAACCGGAAGCTATGAAAAGTGAGAAAACAGGAGGCTCTGAATCAAGAACAGGGAAAAGCAACACGCGAGTCTCCCGGCGAAAAAGCACCAGAGCCAACACGCAGACAATAAATCCGGTCGAAATGCAATAAACACAAGTCCCGCACGATGCTGCAAAAGCCAGACTCTATCGCTTACGATCTGCATTTCGTTAACTTTAGCTCTACGTATGAATTACAGTTTATCGAGGCTTCTCTCTCTCTCTCTCTCTCTCTCTCTCTCTCTCTCTCTCTCTCTCTCCCCTCGTCGTCTTTCCTTCATCAGCAACCGCACACCCCCCAACGATCCAGACCCCCTCCCCCCAACCCCAATACGTTCGCCAACACTCATAATCACACAAAACAATCAATAAACCCCGACGTGTCCGAAGTCATTTGGAACACGGACGATGACCTATGAAACACCCATGTGATTAATGGGAAAAATACCATTATTTTGTCATCGCTGTATAAAGAGGTATACAGCAGCGAATCAAAAGCCATTTGCAATTACAGTTACCGCTGGGGTCATTTAAATCAATGAAAGGGAACAAATGCAGAGCGGACGAACCATAGAGACCATACCAGTTATGGGAACGATCTCATCGGGACGGATCGCTCAACGCGCGAGGTTTAAGCACTGCGTTGGAGTGAGTGGGAGTCGGTGAGTATGTCTGTACGTACGTGCGTGCGTGCGCGCTCGTACGTGCCGCAGCTCCGTGTGCACAGCTGGAAAAAACGCGCGTGTGCCTATTCATTAGGCATAACGAGGTGGCTAAGGTGATTCACAGGATTCCCTCGGCGATTCCTTCTCCGGTTCACACAATGGCCCCCATAATAAGGCGAGATCAGGTGCACCCATACCATTATTACGCTCGATTTAGGCGGCCTTCCAGCCCTTCCACCCCCAACAAAACGAGGGCCCGACGGCACCGCAGCCTGCCATGCGACCCTCAGTCAGTTACCTCACTCGATACATCGTCAATAAACTTTCGGGGAAAACGGAGAGGCACAAAACAAGTGGTAGATAAATGTTTAATGGAAGCAAGAGCTCTTGCACATGAATAAATCAAAGAGAGCATTTCCAGATAAATTGATATGCCAGCTCCATATGAGAAAATCCTCCAGAAATGAACAGATTAAAATTTATGAAACTTTCTAGCAAAGAGAGGGACTTCGGTGCAAAGTAAGTCAACAAATCAATTTCCAGCTGCACCAGGGACGGACATATAATTAATAATAGTCACTGATATTATTGACTTCCTGTCAGTTAACATCAGCAAATGACAGACTGCATCAGTTTCACAGTAGACAGAAGAGTATTGTTATAATTACATTCAAACTGGAACATAACGTGAAAAAATTAAAAACGGTATAAGGAAAGAACTAACGTCAAATACAAATAAAATGAACGAGTGAATACATTAAGAATTAATAACAAAACCTCACCGACTTTAAAAGAAAAAAAAAAGAGAAAAAAAGCTTTTTATCCGATCATGGAAAGAAATGCAACTCGGGAGACTTAGTTTTTAAAACTTTCTACTTTTTTCGTCAAATGTACATTTTCCCAGACTTTTGCAAACACGGCAAATGTAATTTGTCTCGGGAGAGACAATCTCATAACGGAATTCCAGCCTCTTAAGTATTAAATAATGAAGGAATATTTATTATTCAAGGCCTCTCCTTAACGAACACTCCTATATTGAGATACCAGGAAAGCAAGAGTTATAGGCCTACCTCTCATTTTCATATATATATATATATATATATATATATATATATATATATATATATATATATATATATATATATATATATGGTATAGATTCTCTCTATCTCTCTCTCTCTCTCCAGAAGACCCATGTCAAATTCCACACCGCATGGCACCCACTCGAACACATTAATTAGGAAACTGTCGAATTTTTTCCTTTCGTTGGAATAGATATATCAGAGGACTATTTCGACCACTGAGAACGAAGTCCGACTATTTTGTTTATCTCTCAGTATATGTATATATATATATATATATATATATATATATATATATATATATATATATATATATATATATATATATATATAAACACAAATACAAATATATACATATATATACTGTATATATATATATACAATATACAAATATATATATATATATATATATATATATATATATACAAATACACATATATATATATATATATATACATGCTTAAAAATCACAGTAGATGCACGTGACTTCAGTGTATAAGGAATCCCCAGGAAAAAGACAGGCAGAAGTTTCAGTAGCACCAAGCGCTTTCACGTTTATTGACGCATCGTCGGGGCACATTTTGTGCCCTGACGATGCGTCAATAAACGTGAAAGCGCTTAATACTACTGAACTTCTGCCTTTTTCCTTTTTCCTATGATTATACATATACATATATTTATAATTTTATATATATATATATATATATATATATATATATATATATATATATACATATACATATATTTATAATTTTATATATATATATGTGTGTGTGTGTAAATATTGAGTCAATTATGGAAAATAAAATTCACTGCTTCCACGGTGGTATCTGGTAGTACACTCTGGGCTTTGCTTCCCCAGGAATACCAATGGCTTGGGGCTCTGATGCACCATATCCAAAGGCATAGAACTTTCTTATCGTTTTGATTCGCAATGGCCCTAAGAAGGCAGAAGAAACTCTCACTTATTCATGGCCACAGGGAACCACAAATGCCATGTCAGTCCATTTAATGAAAACTGCTGCTGCATTGGTATTAAGTGGTTCATCCTGGACAATGCTACCTTGTTTAATGGCAATGGCTTGGATATGTTGCAGTAAGACTGTGAAATCACCAATTCACTTAGGGACATTCGATCCCCAAGGGGCTAGTACTAAATACGGCGAAACACATTTGATCCTACAGGGGCTAGTACTAAACACGGCGAAACGCATAAACCGATACCCGAGAGGCTAATACTACCTTATTTAATGGCAATGGCTTGGATATGTTACAGTAAGATTGTGAAATCACCAGTTCACTTAGGGACACTCGATCCCCGAGGGGCTAGTACTAAATACGGCGAAACATTTGATCCCACAGGGCTAGTACTAAACACGGCGAAACATTTGATCCCCGAGGGGATAGTACTAAACACAACGATGCAGTGTCAAACATGAATCACTGTTTCGCCGTGTTGATGCGTATGAGGCTGAAGAAAAACATTGCCCTAACAGGGATCAAATGAAGGAAAACATTCCCTATGTGAACTGTAACAGATATATACGTATACTGGGGAGGGTGGGGTGAAGAAAAACATTGTGATTTCACTGGGGAATTGTGAAGAAAAACAAATTTCAGGAATTTCGTGAAGAAAAACATTGCCACTGGTTTCTCAGCCACTGTAACAGATATGTGTAACAGATATACGTATACCGGGGAGTATATGTGAAGAAAAACATTGCCACTGTAACAGATATACGTATACCGGGGAGTATATGTGAAGAAAAAGTGTCCCTAAATGTCAGACAAGCCTCTTTCGCTGAGGTGAAAGGCGACCACGCTTTTCGCTCCAGTTGGGTGCCATGAAGGGATACCAATAGCATTCTGACTGCTCTACAAGCTGTGAAAGTCACCATGGTTGGGGCTATGGGGACTGCAGCTCCATAACCCCGTTACTGTACTGCAAAATACGGAGAAATAGTAAAATACTATATCGTTGGGTTTTGAATGAGAATAGATGGGGTGCAGGAATGTACAGTATAATAACTGCTTCGTGTTTTGACACTTACTGAGACAAAGGTGAGACAACAACAATGTGCAGGAATGGGAGACACAAAGTGTGTCTAGTCTGGGATAGCTGAAGGTACTAGGGACGGACAGACGAAAAGCCATCTCAATAGTTTTCTTTTACAGAAAACTAATAGATGTGGAAGTTCCAACCACAGCCGTCCATCTTCAATTTAAACTGTAAAATTAAACTGCAAAAAGGCAGAACAAGAAACATGCAAATAAAATACACAAAGCAGACGCTCACGTAACAAATAAGAGGTCATAATAACACAAAGACCACAAATCTAACGTAAGACACGAGAGAGGCAGTTTCGTGCCCGTGTTACGTCATCATGCTTCAAGGCAAAGTCAAGTCAGTCATAAATGCGCATCGAACCATTTCCCAATACGTCTTCGCCCAGCGGACACTATCTCTCCTGGGGAGTCTCGGCTCTCTTCTCATGATGAAGGTATTCTTATTTGAACAGTCCTGGAAAACTCGAGGTGCACCAGAGACACACACACAGAGACAGAAATAAAAAAATTTTCTAAATATTTTATAAATGGTTTCATTCCTGTGGGGAGAGGATTACGCCGTCATTCTCTCTCTCTCTCTCTCTCTCTCTCTCTCTCTCTCTCTCTCTCTCTCTCTCTCTCTCTCACGCTATGACCTACGACAGTCACAGCAACAAGGTACCCGACTGACTGTTGAGTCAACGGAGGAAACCAACACTTTTAAGAAAATCGCTCATATCGTCCCCTCCTCGTCCTGTTTCGGGATCGAACGCTACCACTTGCCCTTAGAGAGAGAGAGAGAGAGAGAGAGAGAGAGAGAGAGAGAGAGAGAGAGAGAGAGAGAGAGAGGGGGTTGGGAGGCCTGCTCAGAATTCACTCGAACATTCTATAGAGAGAGAGAGAGAGAGAGAGAGAGAGAGAGAGCTCAGAATTCACTCGAAAAATCCATTAATAATCAATACATTCTTATATGCAAGGTTAACAATCACGAGTTTAGAGAGAGAACTGTTAAGATTAGGACACTTTTACATCAGCGAGGCCCTTTCATCAATATTGTCTCGTAAGTGCAATCAAGAGCTAAAGAGGCCAGCTGTGGTCCTCTGGACTCGGTCTAACCAAACAGAATGTTTATACCATCCAACCAAAATGTTTACCGAGTGAGAGAGAAGGGAACTTCGGCTGTAACCTAATTCCTCCGACATTAAAGGTAGGGATGGTGACACGGAAAAAAAAAAAAAAGTACCTACAGCCCAGAATGACGGGAATATCAGCGGACACATAACGGAAGAAAACGAAAGACTACAACCAAATAAACACAAATTCAGGGCTAAGGAGAGAAGAATGCACAGCTCCTACGGAGGAGGAGGAGAACGCAAAGTGATTTAATGGCTGAGGAGAAAAACCCCTGACTCACCCAGAAGGGAGCGAGAAAAGAAAATGCAATTGGGAAGACCGGATGTGAGTATAAAGAAGCGGGAAAATCGACATGAGTGAGTTTGAGGAAGTGATTCAAAAGAGCATAAGAATTCCGAGGAAAGAGAAAATGAACCGAATGAGAAACTTGGACTAAATTGAATGGAATGGAATGGAATATAAAATTTAGGCTAAAGGCTAAGCGTGGGACCTATGAGGTCACTCAGCGCTGTAAGGGAAACAGTAAAAAGGTTTGAAAGGTGTAACAGGAGGAAACCTTGCAGTTGCACAATGAAACAATCGTTAGGAGAAGGTGAAAAGTATAACGGAAGAAAGAGAATATGAATGGAATGAAAGGGGTTGCAGCTAGGAGCCGAGGGGACGCTGCACAAAACCTTAAGTAACGCTTACAGTGCACCACCCCCTACGGAGTAACACCTCGGAGGAAAAACCGCAAATTCATGAGATGGGGCAAAGGTAGGAAGATACCCAACAAAAACAAAGCCTGGACTTAACCTCTGCACAAAATCCAAGACAAAAAACTAAATATTTCAAAATACTGAGAGATCAGAAAAAAAGTATCCCTCTTCCAATATTAGCATTAAACATCTCCAAAAGAGGAGCTTTTGTTAAATATATAAAACGGCATCCACTTGAGAAAAGAATTCCTCTTGACCTGCTAAAAGGAAACAGGCCAAGCCAACACTCGAAGAATAAAAGAACTGGTGCGAGGTCTATTAAATTAAAGCCACGGAAATTCCCACAAGAGAGCGGCAGCCACACGGAATGAGGACTGCAGGACACCGTCAGGTCCTCCAATGACGCAATTCCCCAAAATACAAGAGAAACGGGACGATTCTACAAGTGTTTACTTTTCATTTGCAATTATCCACCGAGTACCCTCACGGGGACGGTGAGACCATAAACGAACATTAAATAGTAGAATAACCATCGGCTGGGTCTCTCTCTCTCTCTCTCTCTCTCTCTCTCTCTCTCTCACCCAAGAGCGCAGCAATTTGTGCTGCATTAAATTACGCTTTCCCTCTCTGAGGAAATGCCTATGGTAGTACCGACATGATGAAATTAGTTTTCCGACCATTCAGTTTAATCATATTTGGTGAGACACGCACTTAAACAAGCTTTAATTTTGACTTACAGTATGGGAGAGAGGTGCTTATTACCACTATCACAATATCTAAGTCGCAGTCTCTCGACGCGTCCCGACCATATTAAAACATTCCGACTCCCATACCAGCGCTTCTCATCTTGAGTTCCATTTCTACTAATATTATCCACTTGTGCCGATTCTCCTGCATTTATGAAAATAGTTCATCCTTAACTGCACTACTCAATTTTCTCATCACTTGTCATACCCTTTTTTATTTCAACTTTGTGGATATTGTTGATAGATCATGACTGGGTTTATTATGAAACTATTTTATTCGATTATCGTTATTTCAAAAATTAATGTTAGCTTTTTGACATGTAATTCTTCACGATTCATTTTATACAAATCGGTCTATATGTTTGTCAAAAAAATTCCAAGTTTTTAGCAGTTCCATTTTTTAGCAAAATCAGACTTCAACCCCTTTTGAGGACCTGCATTTAAATTCACAAAATGCATATCAACTCTTTTATATCTCAACACCCTGCTCTTCCGTAAGCTCCAGCATAGCCTTTAATGGAATTGGAATATAAAATTTAGGCCAAAGGCCAAGCACTGGGACCTATGAGGTCATTCAGCGCTGAAATGGAAATTGACAGTAAAAGGTTTGAAAGGTGTAACAGGAGGAAAACCTCGCAGTTGCACAATGAATCACTTGTTAGGAGAGGGTGGGGAGTAAGATGAATAGAGAGAATATGAAAGGAGGTACAGCAAAAGGAACGAAAGGGGTTGCAGCTAGAGGCCGAAGGCACGCTGCAAAGAACCTTAAGCAATGCCTACAGGGGTCATAGCCTTTAATGGAGCCATTTTGCTGTTCCATCTATGACCATTCTCGAAAGCGGTGACATGTACTGTTTTATCGGGGTCTGCTTTTACAGGAACCCAATCACATCCGGTCTATGTTGTGGAACATTTGGTTACTCTTATTTCACAGAACTGGGATATTACTCGCCAAACACTGACGCATATTAAGTCTCAACACATCTCGTGGCCTCAATTTTAACCAAGTCTGATCTTGGTTGATCAGTCTTCCTTTCCGTTATCTATAATTTACTGATTTTCTAACCGCTCTCCTTTCCAGTCATTAGGCTGATTTATCTATGATGTAATTTTTCTTTTCGTGTCTGTTTGTCTTTTTTAATGTTTTTTGGTCCTGTGTCTTATTTGATGTCTTTTATTAATCTCATCTCGAGTTTGCTTTTTCTTAGTTTTATTGGCTATTGTAATTCACCGAATTGTATTAGTTTTAAGTCACTGTGTTTTCTTTTCTGAGTAGTGTTTTTTATGGTAACGTAGTTTATAAAAAAATTATTCTCGAGTGTGGCCTTTCTTTCGTTTCCATTTTACTAGTATAGATTTTTATGTTTTGGTGTTTTGCCTCTATTTTAGGTCGGAAATGGCTTAGTGCGTTAAAGCCGAAACGTCCAAATGGAATAAAATGTTGACTATAGCGTTTGTTTGGCTGTTCCTGATGAGGATCAGATTCCCTAGGAATCAATCTCTAGGAACTATATCACATCATAAATTATCGGAGGACTCAAAGTCCATTGTCGTTTACATGATGTTTCCAAGAGTTCTTCAACAAGGAAGCAGAGACCCGGTTATTCCAGTAGGTTTTGCCGCTATATAACAAAATTTCCTCGAAATTTTGCACGATTGAACAGGGGAAAAAAAACAAGTAAAAATGCGCCGAAGTTTCTTCGGCGCAATCAAGTTTTCTGTACAGCTGCTACAGCATATAATCAAGGCCACCGAAAATAGATCTATCTTTCTGTGGTCTCGGTATAACGGTGTATGAGCCGCGGCTGATGAAACTTTAACCACAACCCGGTGGTGGCCTACCCTACAGCGTTGTCAGAAGCACGATTATGGCTAACTTTAACCTTAAATAAAATAAAATAAAAAATACTGGTACGTTTGATGAGTGGAGGATGGATGATCAACATACCAATTTGTACCAATTTGTAGCCCTCTAGCCTCAATAGCTTTTTAAGATCTGAGGGCGGACAGAAAAAGTGCGGACGGATAGACAAATAGCCATCTCAATAGAAAAAGAAAAAGTGCGGACGGACAGACAAAGCCGGCACAATAGTTTTCTTCTACAGAAAACTAAAAAGAAATACTGAGAGATAATCTTACAAACACTCCACAAGAAATATAGCGTATCCTTCTCAACTCCCGCCTCGGTTAATTTCCTATCGAGCGTCTTTCCTCCAAGGACAGGACAAAACACCAATCTCCTCATCAGCTGCCACCACCTGACAGACGTTCTCGTGGATAGACTGCCATACCTTCCATCGTCTGTTTAAACCTCGGGCCACTTGTCTTCTAAAATCATGAAATGAGTAACACATTTTATTTCACTTTGGTTTTATGTACAGCCCTCCACAGGGATAATTCCCTCTCTGTACGTTTTCAAAATAAGGTTCTTCTTATATTTTATAATTGTCTTTCAGTGTTTTCTTGTCAGTATCGTAGCTTTCTGCAGAATAGGAGAGTCTTTAGTTCTTTTTTAAATTTGCTTTCTTCTTGTATTAAATTGCGTGGAAGATTATTAGTCAACGCCATGATCCGTATTATTTTTCACCTTTGACACATATTCTTTATATACTGTGCACTTATTGCCATCATAAGTTTTATGTTTAGTATCACTATGACCTTTCTTCACACAATTTTTACACTTGGAGATGTTGCTAGCACATTCATCTGATGTGTGATTTTCACCACATCTAGGGCAAGCTTGGTCTTTTCCTTACTCATTTTAAAATTCACAGCAGGGAGAACGAGTAGCCTTCCATTTAGGTGAGCATTTTTCTGATGACTCATGATTACCGAAGCCAGACAACTAACAATCAATTAAGAGTTCAATCTTGCATCAACCGCTCCAAGCGAAGACATAAAAAAGGAGAGAGAGAGAGAGAGAGAGAGAGAGAGAGAGAGAGAGAGAGAGAGAGAGAGAGAGAGAGAGACCTCCAACATCTCGCCTTTCCACAATCTTGGTTCTCTCAAGAATTTACATGTGCCTTTTTTTATCGAGCTTTTCAAAAGTTTTCGTAAAAGCTTGTCTTAAAAACTGAAAATCTTGGCTTTTGTTCGTTTTTAACAATACAGAGCGCCCCTCTGTTCTTTTCAGAAAAATTGGGCCTCTGAAAAGCATCACAACTTTACAACTTTTCAACCCAATCTCACGGAGTCCTTTTCAGAGTGTTGTTTGCAATGGTGGCCACAGAACGATGGCTTATCCCAAGTAACGGGTCTCTTAACTAAAAGCTACGTCTACATTTTAAATTTATATCAACTCACCACCATTTCATATACACAACACCATTGCATGCAACATAAAACAAGTAAAAAATTCGCCGAAGTTTCTTCGGCGCAATCGAGCTTTCTGTACAGCGTATAATCCTGTATGAAACTCTCAGCGCCGCGGCCCATGAAACTTTCATCCGAGGCCCGGTGGTGGCCTGTGTTGTTGGCACCTATAGCGGTGCCAGACGCACGATTGTGACTAACTTTAACCTTAAATAAAATAAAAACTACTGAGGCTAGAGGGCTGAATTTTTGTGTGTTTGATGATTGGAGGGTGGATGATCAACATACCAATTTGCAGCCCTCTAGCCTCAGTAGTTTTCAAGATCTGAGGGCGGACAGGAAAAGTGCGGACGGACAGA
This sequence comes from Macrobrachium rosenbergii, assembly GCF_040412425.1. Taxonomy (NCBI): domain Eukaryota; kingdom Metazoa; phylum Arthropoda; class Malacostraca; order Decapoda; family Palaemonidae; genus Macrobrachium; species Macrobrachium rosenbergii. The sequence goes on along the minus strand of NC_089765.1, from coordinate 28,497,290 downwards.
CAAATAGCCATCTCAGTAGTTTTCTTTTACAGAAAACTAAAATTGTAAACAATTAAGGAAAACTATCCTCCACGTACAGTCTGCAAATATTTCGTGAACCAAATCCACTTTTTTTTTTCTTTAATTACTTCACGTTTTATTCTTTATTTCAACTGAATAAAATTTTAACATTTTACGCGAAGTCGCATAAATGTTTATGTACTAGACATACTTGGGAGTTATCAAAAATTACCAAAACAGCAAAGCCATTATTATCGTTCCAACCAGACTGATATTCACCAAATTAAACATTCCATAGCCGGAACAAAACGGCCGCTGTTTGTGCTAACAAGCGCTGTGTCCAATCGCAATTCTCGTAAATTTAAACAACAACGGGATGATGTAGATCGTCCCTTTATTTTTATATAAAATAAAACATACAGAAAATTTGTACCAAAAGCAAAAATATCATTATGAGTTATGCATAAAGTAATGGGACGTGACTAAGCTTGTTGTGATGAAACGGCGCGCACTGCTTCAGAACAGACTGTATGTGAATAAAAACGGTATTTAAGTAATGTGTAAACTACAAACACATCACACACACAAAACAGATATCTAAAATAAAGGGAATCCTGACAGATAAGGACGAGGAAAATTGGCTGAAGAATGAGAACTTACAAGTTATGGCAAATCAAACAAGTAGAAAATGCGCCGAAGATTCCTCGCCGCAGTCGAGTTTTCTGTACAGCGTATAATGCTGTATGAAACTTTCAACCACGGTCCATGAAACTCTAAGCCGCGGTCCATGAAACTTTCAGCCACAGCGTGGTGGCCAGTTGTTGTTATCTATAGCGTTGCCAGACGTACGATTATGGCTAATTTTAACCTTAAATAAAATAAAAACTGCTTAGGCTAGAGGGCTGCAATTTGGAATGTTTGATGATTGGAAGATGGATGATCAACTTACCAATTTGCATCCCTCTAGCCCCAGTAGTTTTTAAGCTCTAAGGGCGGACAGAAAAAGCGCGGACGGACAGACAAAGCAATCCCAACAGTTTCCTTTTACAGAAAACTAAAAAACAGATGTCTAAAACCCAGGCACTAGATAGTGAATCTCCCGATACCACATATCTCGAACCATGACAAAAGACGTCTACGACCCACATTCAGCGAACACTCAAACACAGCATCTCTCTAACAGAAAACTTGTAAACGAACAGACGTTGGACGCCTGGAATCCAGACTCTAAGCAGCAGCATTTCTCAACCAGGGTTCCCTGGAACACTAAGGTAACGAAAAATAACCTGATAAATAGCCTTATCATTACGCGTATTCATTTTTGTCAATGCCGAGGATGAAATACGTGTGCGACTTTACCTCAGGTCAAACAATGAATTACTTGTTAGCGTACCAACAGACATGTACAGGTTTCAGTATGCAAATTAGCTTCAAAAACAACATTGCTTTGACCCATTTATTTATTCACATGACAAACTGCCTTGATTCAATTTGCCCTTTCAACATTGTCAATAAAATATCAAGTTATCGCGGTAGATATAATCTGCTTTAGGTTTTACCTTTAATAAATTATGCTGTTTTTATGTGTGGGTTTTGTGTTTGCAGACAGGGTTGATGCCCTGGGCGAATGAAAACCTCCTTACGATTTTTCTTGAACAAACAGTTTGATTTCATTTTTTCTTCTTTGCCGATGTCTTGTAAAAATCAAGTTAACACTAAAATCAAAATGAACATTCGTTATGTTTTCCTTATGGAATTTAGGTTTATGAATGAGACCGAAAGAGAGTAATGCAGATATAGGACAACTTTTATGTTGGAAATCCCTGATACATGGGTTCTATCGGGGTTAGAAGGTTCAGAAACGCTGCTGTGAAGACATTAAAAGCTGGATTCCGATTTCTAAACGCTTGAGAATTACACATAACCGTCATGGATTCTGGAATCCATAGTCCAGGAGTGTGGAGCAAATCAAGAACATCTTTTAGATCTCAACACTAAACGCAACACCAGACGTGAGAGAAGGTCACTGGAACGCAGACCACGAGATGTTAGGCATCTACAATCTGGACGTCAAAGAACCCCAACAGTAAATAGAGGAACCCTTGTGAACACCGCACACCAGTCACCAGATCAGATATCATAACGAGTTATACGGTCGTAAAAAAAAATTAGATAAAAACAATCACATGACGGAAGATGCCTCCGGAAAAAAAAAAGGTCCAAATGTCACAAGATCTGAGCGCGGCCTTTGACGGGGAAAGACCTTTATTACAATTAAATATCTGCATAAAGATACTCATTGTAATGATATGTGACCTTAATAATTATTTAATTTGTATCATATGATGGCGTCGCTGCAAGAAAGGTCAACGACAAAAAAAAAGAAATTAATCACTACAAGTCGTTACGATGCACTCGATACCAACACCCACTCATAAATCAGCCATCAAACTAATTACTTAAGCAAACAAGCGTCCCCTTATCATGATCAAGAGTCCCACCAACATCAACTACCAAAAAAACTTCTTTTATTCTCAGAGGAAGACCAGCTTCTTCGACTGAATAATATATATGCCCATGCATTTCAGAACAACTTCCCCTTCCAGCACCCAGGAGGAGAGATGGCTATAATTTTCACCATGTCACTATGAGAGGAAACACCAATTCCTAAGACCAGGCCATTTAACTGACAAATGCCTAACCTTTGCATGCAAAACCCTTTAGGAAAAACACAGCTGCTGCTTGATGCAATTCCAAAACAATTCTCGTTTCTTGTGTGTCAAGTGAACACGTTCGCTTCTCTGACAGTTAAAATGTTACTGCAGTGAATATAAACTGGTGATGAAATAATACCTTTCGGCTTATGTAAAGGGTAAACTGCAAATACCTTACAATAAGCTTGAACTGTCACCCTGTTAATAGAAATTTAAATTTAAAATGTATTTTGACGTAAATCGCGATAAAAACGTGCAAACCGTTTTGTTCAGAAGACATACAGCAATTTACCATTGAAACCATGACTACCCTCTGCGGCAAGCATGATGTAGACTAATGGAGCCAACGCAGAACGAACATTTTTGGAAACGGACTCCAGGGCACAACGCATCCTGGTTATTGAATTGGTTGGCAAAAAAAAAAACTATAACACAAGACAAAGCACTTACCTATTCACAAGCAGTTTAGACACGGAATAACAAATTAGTCAAGATAAATGAACTACGTGTGGAATGACAGTGATCTCCCCGACTGGCTGAAGCAGGGCCTCCAGAAAAAAAAAAAAAGGTGTGATGATCAGAGGCCCACCAAGCTGAACTTGATGCGCGAAAATTATGTACACTGTATATACGTACACATACATGCACTATATACTTATGCATATAAATACATACATATACACACACACATATATATATATAAATATATATATTTATATAGTAAAATATATATATATATATAATTATGTAGATATATATATATATATATATATATATATATATATATATATATTTAATATAAATATATATATATATATATATATATATATAAACGGTAACCTTCGACCTGGAATGTGATATCACTTGAGGAAAACTGTGTATCTTCTGCCATCAAGAGGAACATATCAAACGGTCGTTTGATATGTTCATTCTGATGAGGGGAGGTGGAGAGTCAAAAGATTAGTCTTAGAGCCATTTTTAATGCAACGCATTTTAGAGATACTTTTGGCGAAACGAAGAGACTCGTCTGACTGAGCTCTAGAACAACCGACATACACAAACAACCTGTTTCCCGTTTCATACTCAAGTTTGGGCTAATAAGGGCATTTGGTTTCCCACCCTGTATGTTTTTGCTATGACAGAAAAAACTGATATAATCATCGCCATAAATACATTTGACAACAAGAGGATTTTGAGTCTGGTTGCTATCAGCCTGGTAGTAATTATTTTGTCATTAATTACCGTGAAATTGCAGTGACTTGGGAGTCAGTAATACAGAACTCTGGCCTTGTGTTGTTTCAAACAAAAAATATATATATTACATTAAACGTTATATTATTAAATTTTACCGGTGACCCCGATGTGGTGTTATCACATGTTGATTTCACTGCTGACGCATCGCTATTAAACATACTAAATACAGTAGAAAACCATAAGAACATTAGCCTACAATACAACGCGAACATGCAGCAGAGAATAAACAACTGGTATCCACATGCGTGCAAAAAGAATTTCATGTTACTTTCATTCAGAGTCAAGATAACAGAATCTTTCGCATTTTAAAAGTCAGCATGACGAGATTATTCAAAACCCCAACTAGCCAGCTCACCAGGATCTTCTCTGGAGATATGGGAGCATCTCCACGTCTGGGCTTGGATTGACTCTTGACTTAGAAGACGCAAGACAACTTAAGTATCGGTACAAAATAACGTAATTAAGATGCTATCGTTCACTCCTAGGCTACTGTAACCCAATCCGCGGTGTGGTCGTTTTCATATCCCATGCATAGCCCTTCATCACATCCTATGTTTATCTCGAATCATCTGATGTTACAATCGGGAATAAACGTCTCAGATTGTTGTTTGCAATTCGTTAATCTTTTTAGCTAATAATCGTGTCTGACAAAAATTACGACAGTAATAATGTACACGCATCTCTTTGAAAAATATGAAGAGCATAACTGTTTTTCCTTTATATATTTAACCTAAAACAGTGCTTTAGCGAAACTACTGGCACCGCTACACATCTCCCGCTTAAATAGCCTGTCAAGTCGAATGTCAACAAAATAGAAGTACACGTCTACCATTCACGAGGTTCCGATGAAGGCAAAAAGCCCAACCGATCATTGTCATTCCTTGATCAAAAAGGCCACATTCAGAAGAACGAAGACAAAACGACAAGTTTTACTCACCATTCAAAAGGACACCTGCAAGACCGAATGAGATATTGTGAGTGGGCAAAATTGCGGCGACCGATGGACTCCCATCTACAGAAAACACTTGCAGTGACACTGGGCTAAAACTGTTTCTGGAAAACGCGATGCGATTGGTTGACTGTCGACAAAGCTTTTTAACAGTATCGTGTCTGTTCGACACGTAACAACACTAACGTTAAAAAAATACGGATGGAGAGTGAAAGAGACGGCGGACGCGGTTTGCTCGACTTCCCTCCAGTAGTTCTCCACGCACACTGTAGTGTCTCCCCTGGAATCGTCGCCGTATGCTACGATGTGGATCCTTTCCCTCCCTCCCCCCCTTACCATCCAGTACCCAACGGCCCATCCAGCCACTCCCCATCCAAGCCTCCCCTCCAAGCCGGAGGGAAAACTGGCGGGTTGTGATGAAAAGGTTTCCCCTTCTTTTTTCGTATTTAGTCTAAAGCCATCGTTTTCGAATGCACATCTTGCGTACTGTATGTTCCTTCTAGTCTCAAGATTTAGTCAATCTTCAATTTAATTGCATCTGAAATAGTGTATTATTGTATGACGTAAATGTTTTGCCCATCTCTCCCTCATCCCCTCTCTTGATATTCTTACGTAACCAGTCATGCACAGATATTAGTTTATGTAATAGTGAATTATCGACATCAGCTAACATGCTTTCACTACCATTATCATACTACCGCAAGGTTTTCCACTTTTCAAGGCACATTTAAATGCCTTGTCTTCACACACACACACACACACACACACACACACACACACACACACACACACACATATATATATATATGTATGTATATATGTATATATGTATATATGTATGTATGTATGTATGTATGTATGTGCAGTTTATAACTTCTGGAACGAGCTTTGTTAAAATTTTCAACAGCTTTTCATATACAGTACAATAAACCTGAAAAAAATAATGTAATTATGTCGGCATGGCGGATTTTAAACATTTTTTAGCTTGGCCATTTTTCATAAAGGTCTAGAAATAACACAAGTCCTTTAATGAAAAATTATTAATTACGTTTATAACTCAGTTGGCGCTATGTAGATTCTTTTTGCCGTTCTTTTTCATACGCGATGGGGATTTAGCCGTAAATTGATATAAAAGAAAAATGATCATTGATTCTGTTCATTTCTTTTCTGCCTTTGAGTAATATGAAAAGGGGAATCACTCCTGCCATGGCATCGATACTGTTGTTTTCCGTAGGGGGGTTAGTGCGTCAGTGCACCTCATGCGGTGCACTGTAGGCATTACTTAACGTTCTTAGCAGCTGCAACCCCTTTCATTCTTTTTACTGTACCTCCATTCATATTTTCTTTCTTCCATCTAGGTATCCACCCTTTTTTAACAATTATTTCATAGCGCCACTGCAGAGGTTTTCCTCCTGTTTCACCTTTCAAACCTCCTTTACTCTCAATTTTCGTTTCAGCGCTGAATGACCTCGTAGGTCCCAGCGCTTGGCCTTTGGCCTAATTCTTATATTTCTATCCTTCCAATACTGTTTTTTTTCCATGAACAGCAGAAGTTTGAAAATGCAATGACGTCACAGAGACATCACTTATGTTCCATTAACTGCCTTACAGTCTTCCAACACTTTTAAAGAAAGTGTAAATGGTACTCAAGGAATTAAAGGGTAGCTGACTGGAAATCAGGACCACCTTGGTGTGGGGTGGGGATACCCGAAAGAGAATAAAGTTGTTAGGAAGTGAAGTAGAGGACAGTGAAAGTATGGAGCAGACCACCGTGCACTTGTTTTTAAAGGAAACTATCATGAAAAAACCTTGATCTACAAACTTACGTAAACTCAGGAGGGCTTCTTGCAAAAATCTAATCGGTTATTGGCTATTGGATGAGTGATCTCTTTCCTTGAATCTGAAACTAGTTGCTACAAAGAAACAATGCAGTTCTTTGAAAAAGCGGTAATTCCAATGGAGCGTACGGGATTTGCAATATTTCGAAAATGATAAGTTGAGTATACCTTAGCTTAACCAGACCACTGAGCTGATTTACAGCTCTCCTAGGGCTGGCCCGAAGGATTAGACTTATTTTACGTGGCTAAGAACCAATTGGTTACCTAGCAACGGGACCTACAGCTTATTGTGGAATCCGAACCACATCATAGCGAGAAATGAATTTCTATCACCAGAAATAAATTCCTCTAATTCTTCATTGGCCGGTCGGAGAGCTAGCCGAGAACGGTACCGACCCGTCCAACGAGGAACTTTAGAAAATGATAAAAATTATTATATCGATACAGTTGTATTACTGTACGGAAACGATAAGGATTAGGAAATCATATGTTAATTAACTGTTTTAACAAACCTAATGAAACCGGCTGTTATTCTAAGGCCTATATCAAATGGCACACTCATGACTTCCATCTAAGTATCAGGGTAGACACAAAAAAATAGAAGGATGATATGACCAATGAAGCACCACCTGGCAGTTAGGATTTTCTATAATTGGTTACAATGAAGTGGGAAAAGTTTCTAGAAATACAAAACACCTAATTTCGGTTGAATAACTTTCACAGAATGTGCTGTATAAATAGAAATGATTCATGCAGTTCTCAGTTATTCAGGCTTTTCATTTTACTGGATAAAAAACATGATGGCTATCTTTAGGTCAGTCGTGACTTTGGATACTGTTAAGGCACTATGCTATTACATATCGTTTACCAGTGCAATACTCGCTGAGCATATATTTTTCATTGGGTTAGCTGGGATGCTCAGTATTCATTGGTGAATGTGTTTTATATTGCCACATTCCACTGAATACGGTTATATGATTGTGTTGGCGCATTCGGGTCGTTTCGGCCGTAAGTCGTTTCGTTTACGTGCAAAATGGGCGCGTGTTTAGTACCAACCCCTTGGGGATGTACGTAAAACACAAAATAATAACGGTAGATACCATAAACAAAACGGTAAATACCATAAACATAACGTCTTACATTGTTTTGGATGTTACGGCCTAAGTGACTTAAGGCCGAAACGACCAGGACCGGCGTTGGCAAGGCACGAAACGTCTATCTTGAGAGCCGTGTGTTCAGTTGTGGGGAAACTGATTTCCGATTCACGTTTAACAGGAAAGCCCCCGTAGGAGGGTAGTGCCGTCAGTGCACTGTAGGCATTACTAAAGGTTCTTTGCAGCGCCCCCTCGGCTCCTAGCTTCAACCCCTTTCATTTCTTTTACAGTACCTCCATTCATATTATCTTTTTCCATCTTGCTATCCACCCTCTCCTAACAATTGTTTCATAGTGCATCTGCGAAGTTTTCCTCCTGTTAAATTTTCAAACCCACCTGCTCTGAATTTCCGCTTCAGCGCTGAATGACCCCATAGGTCCCAGTGCTTGGCCTCTGGCCTAAACTCTATATTCCATTCCACAAGAAAGCTGCCGAAGCTTATCTTCTATACGAACACCGACGGAATGGGGATTTAAAAGGAGAGAAAGAAGGACAAAGGACAAGAATAATCCCAGCTCCAAACGAAATGACTGATCCCCATCTCGAAAGAAGGAAGGGTAAAATGAATCAAGCAACCAGAAGCCAGCAATATATCACGCATGAAAATAAATCAATACATTTCCAGTATCTATCCCATGATGGAATTTTCGATCTTCAATGTCCCAAATTTTGGTTGACAGTGATAGAGCAAGCTTAATACTTGTGGTACTCTGAAGAGGATTAAAATAGGTTACATATACACTCGTATAATTTACAGCTCCAGAAAACTGCCTTAGTAACGTATCAGCAACTAAAGTATATATTTAGACAAGGAAAAGCGTTCCTTGCTTGCCCAGAAAAAAAGAAAGTCCTTCACGTTCGTACCATTTCAGAGATACTCGTATCTACATCTGCAGTTCGGACCGGGATTTGTTGATAAGTCCGTAGCCCCTCTTGACTCCCTCAGCCTGCAGTCGAGATTTCAACTCTCTCTCTCTCTCTCTCTCTCTCTCTCTCTCTCTCTCTCTCTCTCTCTCTCTCTCTCTCTTCTCATATAAGTGAATTTTCCTTTTTTCTTTCTAAAATAAGATGGCTTGCAGTGCTATTTGGTAAACGTTGTATTCCTCATTATAATGTTTCTTAGTACAAGTGCATCTCATGACACTGATAAAAATAATAACACAAAGCCTGTCTCACATGTGAGTTCATCCAGTATCATGAGGAATCACGGGGGAGCATCTGACCTTTGGAATTTGTTAACCTTCATTTTAATGAATTGTGAAATTTGTGCAAGATTTTGACTTTGGATTCTTGTTTTCAATCTTTTTTTTTTGCCATACTCATTGGAATTTCGTTCCATAGTAAATCTAGTGTATGCCCGAGGATGTCCATGGGTTAATGTCAGAGAACAGCTGTCGGCTTGGGAATACGTGAGTGGAGCGACATAGCAAAGGTTTTAGTTTATTCCTTTAAGACTTCAGAACTGAAGATAAGGGGAAACAGCGGAGTACGGAGCTGTTGCCAAAGAAATGTAAAAGGAAGACTGTTTCTCGTATATATATATATATATATATATATATATATATATATATATATATATATATATATATATATATATATATATATACATATATGCAATTATATATATATATATATATATATATATATATATATATTATTTACTTATATATATATATATATATATATATATATATATATATATATATATATATATATATTATGAAAATATTTATCCACTAATACATATATATATATACAATATATATATATATATATTTATATATACACTATATATACATATATACAATTATATATATTTATTTATTTACTTATTTATATATATATATATATATATATATATATATATATATATATATATATATATATATATATATCATATCTGAAAACTATTTATCCACTAATATGATGATGAAATCATGATGCAACTGTTCTCAATTTTGACGTAACCATTTACTTCCAAATCTTCTTAATGGGGTCACATACTACGAATGAAAGTTACAAATTGACTATCATATTATGACGTAAGACATTACTAATTAAGTATCCACAGTATTCGGAATTTTCGTTACTTCTGTTTTACTTCCTTTTTTAAACCCATATTTTTGTTCACAGCTGGCAAGATTTTACTTTTACTTTGTTCGTTAATGATGTCCTTAGCATATCAATGTCACGTGAATGGCAGAATGAATTACTGGTTTCGTTGTAGGTCTCAAAAGTTAGTGGTCAACTCTTATGAATTATTATTATTTATAGCAATAAATAATAATAATGTTAATTGTCATTATCAGGTTTATTTTGTAATATATATATATATATATATATATATATATATATATATATATATATATATATATATATATATATATATATATATATATATATATATATATATATATATATATATATATATATATGTATAATTTTGATATTAATATTTACCCGTAGTCATTTCTATGCAATGAATTTTGTTTTTACCAGTAACCTTTATATTATTCAGCTCTCCTTCTCTGTAACAATCTTCTATCTTCAATTTCATCATGGCCTCTGTTGTATATTGAGTCTAAACAGCGCGTCCTTAACATCCAAGTATAAAAGTCTAGCAGAGTTTAGCAGACGGTCGTAAATACGAAGAGCAAGAAAGCAAATCTTGCTCTCTTCGGCGAAGTTCGAAGGGATTTCCGCAAAGTCTATCGAGTTCGCTGTCACGGGACTCATACCTGTCACGCGCTCTCGAGAGCAAACAAATTAAGCTTTTAACAAACTCCAACAAACGATGCGGTCATGTCCTAGTGCTTCATGCTGGATAGACTTCCAGCTTCCCAGCTTATGTGTAACGCTGCTTTTACCTTGTGGTTTTTTTTTATTGTGTTGTACGTCTGAACCAAATGATACACAAGTTCTGAGCTTCGTAACACTCTTGTCCTATATACTTTCCCCTTATTTGTTTTCAAGTATTTCTCCAACATGAAATTAAAGAAAAATATGTGTACTTAGTGTTCCTGCAGTGTCTGAGTTCAGAGCACTATTCATTCCACTCCCACCTGCTTCTGCTTGAACATATGCAGCAGACAGAGTTCAATGCGAATGAGGATTTTGGCTAAGTTTATCCAAGGGTTGGCGTCTTCTTGGTGTTCAGTACAGTATCTTATTCCTTTGGTCATCTTCTTTTAGTCAGCCTATTTACCGTGCATTTGTGTAAATGTAAATGCGACTTTCCATTTCCTTTAATTTCTAAAGGTGGGCTCCCTTAATCATGAAATGCTTTTGAGGACCAAACTAACTAAAGAGAAAGAGTCCTAGATGATTGTCACACTAGACGACAGGTGAAGGAATATCCTTAATTTAAAAAGTTATTGAATTGGAAGAAAAGTTTTTAATCGTTTTATTTTGAGAAATTCGAGACCTATTAATAACTTACATTAGAACGACTAGAAAACATTCAAAGTGAAGAGTTCAGTATAACAACCACCAATCACTGCAACGCACCTGCATGACAATTCGAATAAATGGTGATTTGCTTGAAGCGTGTTACCTGCGACTGAGAAGCACTACAAAGACTAAACTATCTATTTATTTTCATCTCTCTGCCTTGTTCTTGGTTTAGTTTGGAAGCCTGACTTGAAGAGTAAAATAGCCTTCTTTCTTAGACTGATTTTCTACCAGTTACTCCGTAATTTTGGAAAAATGTGTGACTTCTTTTGCCAAAGATATGATTTCATTTCTGTGGCCACTGCAAGAAGAAATCTTGTCAATTCAAAGTTGATGTTATTTTCTTTATGGTGAAAAACATCAGACATGCTTTTCTGTGAAAGCCTCGTGAATGGCAAGCCACGTGAGAAAGGAAAACTATAATACAGAAGTCTCCCTTGGTGGCTCTGTCTAAAGCGAACCGTGCAGGTCATGAAGAAGGCAAACGTGTAAGTACAATGTGTGACAGATATGATTTGACTTACATAGTATTAATAGATCACACACAGTTAAAATAACTGGAATAGAACAGAGAGAAATAAATGATTTATGAACCAAAATAAACCTTTAATATTGAAGTACTCCTCAGGCAAGAGATGCCAGACGTCGCCTAGCTAATTAAGATAATGTGCGTCTAGATGAATTTAATATCCCCCTAAACGATTCAGTTGGTTGAGACAATGACCGCATCTAATAACTAGAGAGTCCTTTCATATCTATAAGATATAGTGATGGAGAGGAAATATGGATTCGCCTGAGTTACACGCAAGGTTTCTTGAGTCTCTACGGGACTAACAACAGCGACTTCTTGGAGTAATTTCGATCGTCTTCTGGTTGCGTTCTCTCTTCAGGAAGGGTTAATTCTATGTAAAATTATTCTCAACATCGAATTCGTATCTCCCATAACATACCATTATGTATTATACAAATATGACGGCAAAAATAACGTAGTCGTATTCCGGACAAAATTTTCAAAATAATTTGATAATTTCCCATATGCAGTTCATGGGAGGTATTTCTGAATGAGGTACACAAAACTTGGGTAGTATCAACGCTCCCAAGATCATTTTCTTCTCTCACTTTACCTTGTCTTCTCTGTCTTTGAAATCATGTTTACTAACTGGAAATATAGCCCTTCAGATTTTATAAGTTATTTATACTTTTAAAGAAATGCTGGAGATCTGGGCAAGTTCATTCTGCCTCTAGGCAAAAGCATATTCTGTTCAGATACCACAAGCTCTTGTCCTCTGAAGATTTCATCCAGATTTATTTGGGACTTTTCCGTCCCTGACAACACCCCCTACTGTTAAGTCAGCAGAGTGGCAAATTCCATTGTCAATTGGCACAAGTTCGAGTCACATTCAGAATAAGAAAAGCAACCGAACAGGTCTGAGAATCCCCATGATGCCAGCCCCAATCTCTGAGTAAAAGAGAAGATCTGAGTTTCAGGCTGAATGTAAATGCAATTTACCTCCCAAGAGGGTAAAGTTATCCATCCATTGAAAAAGCCGTACTCTCCTATATGGGAAACTCATCTCATGCTTATATACAATTTTATGGTTTTGACTCAAATGCTCTCTAATGAGTGAGTGCCGGAGATATTTCTCTGGTGAAATTAGTCCTACAGAACATTTCCCTTTTAGAATAAGGGAATCTATGTCTCCCCCTGTGTTTCCTGATTTAATGACACCTCCTCATTTTAATAGGCCAGTTAACTTAACATTAAGGATATATGGGAATGAGAACTAAAATTTAGTCTTTTGCACACCCCTACCAGTTCTTAGAATATACAGTTCAATATATATATACTGTATATATATAATATATATATATATATATATATATATATATATATATATATATATATTTATATATTTATTTCTATAAGTACTTGTCACTATGTGACGATGTAGTGTTCAGCGCATTCCAGCGCACAGGTGAACGCCTGATGATCTGCGGAGCTCAGCACGGAGAGCCCAAACGAAAGTCACCTTTAGATACAGCTGTATCAACGACACATGTGCAGAGGTGCTTAACCCCTTTTTTTTTTTGTCTCGAATGTTCTAGAAGCCCTGTCCGGTTTAGATCCGGATATGGGTGTGTCGTGAAGAAGGTGTTCGTACGTTTGTCGGCGATGAAAAGTGGTTTGTAAGCCATACATTCGATTTGTTGGAGCCAAGTGAGAAGGACTCTCTGGGACCAAATTCCTTGCTGTGAAGGTGAGTTTTAAAGTCAAATAATAACTTCACATTTTAGTGGCCTGTCATTTTGTTATCATTTCTTATCATTTATTTTATGGTATTGTGCAGTGTCACAGACTAAGTCTACTGAGAGATGATTTCTCTCTACAGATTTTTCATGCAGGTGCTCGTGGATAGTCATGTATTGCCATGCATGCTCATGTGTGTCATGTGTAGACACACCTACATGGCCACTTTTGGATGTAGCCATTTAAGTGAACTGGTGGCAAAAGACAGATAATCAAAGTGGTGACTAACTAGTGAGTGTGGGGGTTGAAATGGGAAGAATCCCACTTATAATTTTGGTGACTGATCAAATGTTTGGGGAAGACATTCATTTATCTTTTTCTTTTTCTTTTTAGGATTTTGTCTATTTACCATGTTTAATCTGTTATGTGTTAGATTTTTAAGAATAAACTTTTGTTGTAGAACACGGTTTGATTTACACACACTAGATGTGGGGTAATTAATATTCACGAGAGAGAGAGAGAGAGAGAGAGAGAGAGAGAGAGAGAGAGAGAGAGAGAGAGAGAGAGAGAGAGAGAGTTGGGGGGTGGAAAGCCGCTTGCCCACGTCTACCAACACTTTCAGGTAAGTCTGTAATTTTTGGTTACATACATACATATATATATATACATATGTATATATATAAATATATTTATATGTATTCATATACAAATATATATATATATATATATATATATATATATATATATATATATATATATATATATATATATATATATCAAGCAGTAATAAGGCCAATCAGAATCAGATTTTCCACGAATGCAAGACGCCATTATAAAATTCTAAGTTACTCATGTTGAAATAATTTTCACTATTACTTTAAACTATAAGTTCAAATTCCGTAGAGTTGTATCTTGTCCGTGGCCTAAATGTACACAGATCAAGGAAATCTATACCGTTTCTCACTGACAATCTAGCTGTTTTATGTATGTGTGTACATATATGTGTATACATATATATATATATATATATATATATATATATATATATATATATATATATATATATAAAGGTGTGTAAGAGACAGCATATTTATCCATATAATTTCCACCATTATTCATAAGTGATAGAGTTACAAATAGAGAGAGAGAGAGAGTACGCACGATTATGGCAAACCAATTTATTTTGGATCAGGGGACAATTCATCTTCATACGCTCATACCTGAATGAGTTTACACAAGAAACTTCCAAAGTGATCCGTGGAGCAGCTGTCCTAAGTACAACTGGTATCACTGACTGACAATGCCTTAGTCACAAAGAAGGGGTTGCGTGAAGAGGAAGCCAGAGATTCCTTTGAGCATCATTAGATTCCGAACACCTGCAGTAACGTTTACCGTTTCATTTCGCCTCCTCCGCTGCACTTTTGTGTGGCTGAATATTCTAGCTGAGCTGCGAGGCGGAAACCTCTGAAAGATGAGGTCTCTGAATAAGAAAGGAAGATCGTTTGCTCACTCCTGAAAAAGTCGACGTAAGACTGCATTCATTTCTCTCCACTGCACGTTACCGGAATTTCATTTACTCCCTTTGACCGCAGTTGAATGAAGAGGAAACCATATTATAAGATAAGAGAAAAAAAAAGACAATGGGAACTTCCACCCTGCAGGTAAAGTGTAAAGTCCAAAGTCCTTTCAGGACTTTACGTATTTATAATTGTTGAGTTCTTCATGCAAGTGAAGCTTGATTACGTAAGCGAATGAAGGGAAGTTTTTAAGGTGAATGATTGTCTACGTGACAGATGGGGGCATGAGAACTGGCAAAGGTAGAAAGAAGAGTGAGGGAGTTTTGAGGGTGTTTGCTCCTGTAGGCACAATGATCCTAGGGTTGTGTAAACAAGTCAAACAAGTAAAAAATGCGCCGAAGTTTCTTCGGCGCAATCGAAGTTTTCTGTACAACCGCTACAACCTATAATCAAGGCCACCGAAAATAGATCTATCTCTCGGTGGTCTCGGTATAATGCTGTATGAGCCGCGGTCCATGAAACTTTAACCACGGCCCAGTAGTGGCCTGTCCTATTTCGTTGCCAGAAGCACCATTATGGCTAATTTTAACCTTACATAAAATAAAAACTACTGAGGATAGAGGGCTGCGATTTGGTATGTTTGATGATTGGAGGGTGGATGATCAACATATCAATTTGCAGCCCTCCAGCCTCAGTAGTTTTCAAGATCTGAGGGCGGACAGAAAAAGTGAGGACAGAAAAAGTGCGGACAGAAGAAGTACGGACAGAAAAAAGTGCGGACTGACAGGCAAAGCCGGACAATAGTTTTCTTTTCAGAAAACTAAAACTGCAGGAAGAGAGGGGAAACCTTTGAAATATGAGACTAAAGGTGTGGCCAAAGTTTAGGAACTGGAGCTCCTTAACCATTTATAGCAGCGGCCACATCTGCCCTTATCCTAAGTTAAAGATGGCAGCTAATGCAGTAACAGGATGCTTCTGAATCTATGATATGCCTTTGTAAACAGAATTTCAATCACTTCTAGAGCCTGGCAATAACATCATCAAAAAATAAATGGTTTTCTTCTGTAACATCGATACAGACAGACTTGCAGGCAGATCGCATGAATTATCACCGACTGTTTTAATTATGAAGCCCACTGTTTTCAGCACGTCATATTCGTAACCTCAGGTAATGTTCATATTTTGAGCATATGGTGTGAAAATTTAGATGAATTGCTTCCGTCAACATGCGTCGCCTATGTGAATGGAAGCGTTTGTCGTTGGAAGACAATTATAAGTTTTCTGTAAAAGAAAACTACTGAGGTGTCCGTCCGCACTTTTTCTGTCCGCCCTCAGATCTTAAAAACTACTGAGGCTAGAGGGCTGCAAATTGGTATGTTGATCATCCACCCTTCAATCATCAAACATACCATCAGTAGTTTTTATTTTATTTATGGTTAAAGTTAGCTTCTGGCAACGCTATAGGGCAGGCCACCCCCGGGCCGTGGCTGAAAGTTTCATGAGTCGCAGCTCATACAGAGACCACCGAAAGATAGATCTATTTTCGGTGGCCTTGATTATACGTTGTGCAGAAAACTCTACTGCGCCGAAGGAACTTCGACGCAATTTCTACTTGTTATATGGAGTAATCGATTTTGTTTCCGCAAAGTGCTTACCAATGAATCATTATCCTACTGACAAAGAATGCATACATCATAAATTTTCCCACTAAAAAGGATACATACATCATACATACGCTGCATCAATCACAAAAATGAAAATACACTGGCCATAAAAATGTTGAAAAGGGAAATATCCGCTGGACAGACTTCACTTTTAATTTTGAAAGTATACCAAAATGAGCGTTGCATGAACATCACCTGTTTTATAACCGTGCGTGAATCATGAAAGGGTGATTGCATGTGATGCCATTTCATTTAGAATATTAGACTATGGCGGCTCTTTCACACACACACACACAAAAAAAAAGAATTATGATTATAAAACATATGAGGTAAGCCGAAAATGTCACTCTTTGCGTCGTAATCATAAAGGCATGAGATGCATACCTTTGATAAGATAATCCTTTTGGCTTTCTGTAAAAGAAAACTATTGCCATGGCTATTTGTCCATCTGTCCGCACTTTATCTGTCCGCCCTCAGATCTTAAAAACTACTGAGGCTAAAGGGCTGCAAATTGGTATGTTCATCATCCACCCTCCAATAATCAAACATATCAAATTGCGGCCCTCTAGCCTCAGTAGTTTTTATTTTATTTAAGGTTAAGGTTACCCATGATCGTGCGTCTGGCATCGCTATAGGTGCCAACAACACAGGCGACCATCATCAAACATATCAAATTGCGGCCCTCTAGCCCCAGTAGTTTTTATTTTATTTAATGTTAAAGTTACCCATGATCGTGAGTCTGGCACCGCTATTGGTGCCAACAACACAGGCCACCACCGGGCCATGGCTGAAAGTTTCATGGATCGCGGCTGAGAGTTTCATGGGCCGTGGCTGACAGTTTCATACAGCATTATGCGCTGTACAGAAAACTCGATTGCGCAGAAGAAACTTCGGTCCATTTTTTAACTTGTTTATATTTAAGTATTAGACATTAATATAGGGCTATGCAACAGGTATATTCTCAACTTTATTTTAATATATTTTATAGAAAGAAGAGAACCTCAAGAGGTGTAACAAACACGCAAAGAGAAACACACTAATTTAGTTTATATCGCCTTCGCCGTGTAGGTGATAGGTAATGAATATGGAAGACTATTTACCTTATTATTAAGATAAAAGGGCTGTTTAATCACTTTTCTTAGGAAAACAGAGAGGCCATTCAGTCACGTTTTGCAAGCACCTCTTTTTTTTCAATGATCTATTCATTTTTTTTTAAATAGCGGATTTAGTGTTCATGGTTGCGTCTGCGTTTCATGTTTATCATTGTACATATATTATAGCAACAAATAAATACATATTCCATCTAAATTTGCTTGCAGCATATCGTGACATCATTTTTTGCATATGAAACATTAAAAAAATCAAGGTCTATAAAGAAGCAAGCACTAGTTTTGAGCTATGGCATGACACGTATGAATACAGCGTCCGTACCTTCCTTCTGTCTGTCTGTCTGTCTGTCTCTCTCTCTCTCATGGGATGCTCTAAGAACAAGAGCCCATGCCAGCCCAAGGTTGGATTGATCCAGAACAGCATCTGTGTGTGTGTGCGTGTGTGTATGTGTGTGCGTGTGCGTGTGTCTGTGTGCGTGTGCTCTGGCCTTAACGGTGATGATCTCTCGGCGGTGCAAAATATCGATTGCACTGAAGCAACAGGACCTGGCCACTTCCCCGCATTTGTATTGAAAATATGCAAAAAAGAACTTAAAAACATTCCTACTATTCTGCAACTAATAACACTGCAAAAATCTCCAAAAGTGCTATTGCTTGACAAACACTAAAATCCAGTGGTGAAAACTATCTGCCGAATTCGTACCGGGCCAGTTCGCTAACAAATGTAAAACATCTAACAGATAAAGATATCCCCTTAACCAACTGGTTTTACTCGGGGTAGATCTACGGTATCTCAGCTGAGTAAGCAAGGAGATTCGAAAATCAGTCATTGAATCAGAGAGCGAAATCGATACAATTTACCTTCACTTTGCTAAGGCGTTCTACAAAGCTGATCACTTTTCAGTAAGGAGCTAAACAACGCAACTCGATTTCAAATCGTGCGTTTCACGCACTATCTAACGAAGTATTGTCCAAAGTAATTTTGTGTTCCACAAGGCACAGTTCAGTTCTCGGTTCGCTGCTGTGTGTCAAAATGAGCTATATACAGTGATGAAATTCATCCCTGGATGCAGAAAAACAAGGTAATCTTTAATAGGGACAGTTTTGATTTGATAAGAGATCACAAAATTTCGCTCAGTAGCCTCATCTAGACGGAAATTTTATTTCGGTAACGCCCATATCTTAAGCCTTGGGGTTACCAATTCTGACAATTTAACATGGTCTTACATGTCAGAATTATAGCACGTGTCATGAAAAGTTGGCGGGCTTCTAGGAACATTTTCAAAGTGAGATATCAGTATCAAGCGCACACTATGGGTAAAGTTGATTAGACCAATTAGGAACTATTGACCACCGATAAGGTCTCCCTATCCAGTTAACTACATCCAGATGAAAGACTGCAAAGAAAGCTTAGTAACTTTACAAAAGTAAAAATACAGCACTTGCATGACGTCCCCTGGAAGCAATTCAAATAAGCAATGTTCAGCATAGGTATGACTTCTATAAAATATTATAAATGCACAAAATCAAGGATGGCTTTGTTCCAGAGCCTAGTCATTCGCGCTCGCGACCTCTTAACTTTGAAATTGTCTCCCTCGTTACATTTCGGCCATCGCTAACCCATCAATACTCATATTTGGAAATAGGTGAGATGAGCTCCTGGATATTCTGCTGTGAGAGCCAAAATACCTCTATGACCCAAATACAGAACGCAATATCAAGTCGATTTGACACCTTGGGGAGCGCCTCAACAAAGTAAGCCTAGCCCCGGGGAGGAGTAGAACCAGTACACAAAAAAATCCAAAGACAATCTCTCTCTCTCTCTCTCTCTCTCTCTCTCTCTCTCTCTCTCTCTCTCTCTCTCTCTCTCTCTCTTCTCATTCCAGTTTCTAAGCTTGTATTTACAAAATGTAACACATACTTAGTTGATGGGTACAGACATATAGAAAGGAACAAGATTTGTTACTTAAAAACAGCCCTTGATCTAGTGCTCAAAACAACAAATTACTCTATAGCACGAGAGTTGCCTTAGCGAGCAAATGGAAGGAGAGCCAAGGTTAACTGAAAACCATTCCTTTCTTGACTGTGTAAAAACTTATTGGGTATAATTAATAAAAAACTGCCAATTTACAGGGTGGCAAACGCATAAACTTAACAAAATCTAGAAATGTTGAGGAAGAAAAAAAAGTATCATGTAACCAGTAATTATAAACATTCCCAACATTTGAGGACCATTGTGTGTGTGTCTGTTTTCAACTCCCAAACGGTTCCACTTTTCTGCCTGCCTCATTCAAATATCTCAAGATCATAGAGTTTGGAGAGAGAGAGAGAGAGAGAGAGAGAGAGAGAGAGAGAGAGAGAGAGAGAGAGAGAGAGAGAGAGAGAGAGAGAGAGAGAGAGAGAGAGAGAGGCGGGGTAATGTGAGTAACGCTTTAAAAGATCAATAACAGCACATTGTCATTGATCAAAGTGGAACAAAGTATTGATCTTGAACTGTTGTAAAGCAAATGTCCTTCGCCTTAACTGTCCTGAGGATCTGAAAGCTCTACTACTTCGTTAAGGCCGCTTTTCTAGGGAAGATGGGATAAAAGACAAGTACTGCTACCCATGCAAAACCAGTTTCTCTGAAAAAGATATTCCGGTTTGGGATCATATCAGAGGAGGGTTGCTCAAATTATGCACTCGATGTTCAATGGTGGTGTCCTTCGGTCCCTTAAAATTGCGTGTGCTCCCTGACCTTTAGCATGAGAGTGCAACGTAGGTTGTTACGTTGCTGTAATTGAAACCCAGTGGCTAGTGGGATATATACATACCTTTTAAGAAGCCCAGCCAAGTTTAGAAACGGCAGCGATAATTCAGTCTCTTGACCTTGACTCTGCTATCACTACATGGGTTGTCTCTACTGGGCCATCTTTCTCAAAACAACGGTTAGCTTTACGTATAAAGAGTGAATATTTATGTTCGACATTGATAGCATTTATCGTTAAGCCTGTAACTGCATTGACGACTTATACAATGAGTGATTGATACCTGTTTGATAAAGAGACAAATATTTGAAGAATAAAACCTTAGTATAGTCCTTGCCCGATATCATCACCACAGGTTATTAATTCTGAACACACCAGTTAAGATTTTCTCATGCAGCCGAACAGTACATCTGTCGCAAAAAAACACTCTTGAAAACCAAGGTTTAAATCAGCTCGAGTAGCGACATTCCATATATTATAAGAACCGTTCATTATCTATTCCTAAATACCGAATTTCATCTGGCTACCTAAACAGCATCTTAAACTTTCAACCACACAGAAGCCTAATCTCTGGTTATATAAATCATCTTAGATCGTGGAGTAGTGCTGAAGGACGAAACAAGCTTATGTAGTCGCTTGAGCGTTGCTCAAGGGCCCTAGAAACTTGCAAAATTATTTAGATGTAGATGCTAATATTGCTGTGAGACATTAAATAGGACGCAAAAAGTAAAAATGCCGTGAACATAATCTTGCATTTACAACCTAAACGCGTACTCTGTGTAGGTAGAGACGAACTTTTCAGGCGCTAAGATAAAACGAATATGTCACAGTAGAGTTGTCATGGGCGGCTATATGACATAATAGATTACACAGGTAGTAATTAAAAATATATATCAATAAGAGAGAGAGAGAGATAAAACATATGCTCATCACTCGGCTATTGTTTTCATTAACCTTGTAGTTAGAGCGGAGCAGAAAGTATCACAAACAAGCCACCCAAGTTATTCGTTACGTAAAACAAACCTGAATAGACGTAAACAAGCTGCTAGTATGAAACGTAAAATAGCCATTGGAATATGAAATATATAATATAACAAATGAATGCTGGGTCGATTGTATGTGTAAGTTCATTTAGCATTTAACAAGGAAATTTATTAGAAAGGGTACCAGCTACTGAATTTCAAACGTTCCATTTTGTTGTTTTTGTATCAATCCCTGCTTTAGTTTTGTCTTGCTCCTGTTACGCATATGTCTAAATATGTTCTGTTTAGCTAAGCGAAAGATGAAGAAGGCATTGCCATTTCAAAAAAAAAAATCTCAATTTCAGAAGTATATCTCATTACATAAGAGAACGCGAGGAAAGGGGGAAAAACGCGCTTTCCTCAGTTTCGTACGAACGAGAGATGCGTATTACTTCTCTCACAGTCTATAGCAAGGTCTAGACCTTGGTCTATAGAACGTGTAGCGGTAGCGGTCAGAGCGACCTTTGACCTTTTAATGTAATACTTTTACTTCTTATTTCACAAATGAGATGGCAAGAAAAATGAGACTCTAGAAGGAGATGACGTACAATGTATGATCTATCTTTCGTGTCAGTCGAACAGATACGAACTATAAATGGAACCTGGAGTACGTGATGTTGACAATAAATCGTCCTATTTCACACCAAACAACATTCTTCACGCAAGTTTCACCATTTGTCACATAAAAACCACATTATAAGCAATGCGTAGACTTGCCGACGTCCAGTCCGAGGCTAGCTTCTCTCACCAGTGGTTTGCAGATTGAGGGGATCTTGGTTTCAACTTCGGGACAGTATGTAACATCCCCAGAGTGGGACGTACCGTCTTGACTTTCTCTCATTTGCCATAATTTCTATGGTCCGGCTACATTAGTAATATTATAATCTCTTTGAAAATGAATTTATTTCTTTGCTTATTTTTGCATGGAAGTCTGTCTTGACCGTGAGCATCTCTCAGTTCATCACCACGCATAGAATTCAATACATAAAGAACCTGTGATGTGACTGGTTATACACATAAGAATTTACCCTTGTGCGAATCTGGGGGACTTTGCAGAAGGACTAAATCTCACTTCCGATGCCCACTCGACCTTTCGTCAAGACCAGCTGATCACTCCACTATAACATAATAACAAAACAACCAAACAGTTGACTACAGACCTGACCTATAACTTGTTCTTTATCACTTAAGTTCTTCTCAATCTTGGCGATTCCACGTTAAGGAATGATAAAAGTGAATCGGTCTTTAACAATTTACCAAACTGAACATCAACTTCAAAAGAGTAACTTTAAATCATTCTGGGAAACGTGATTTTACAAAGTTTATTATAATTTTTCCTACGGAGATGCTCCGGGTCACAGGTTAACTCGTGTGACTGACTGACAACTATAAATATTTGCTCTTAACTGCAATGTTAAATCGATTAATCTATTTGCTAACTAAACAAAATGATTAAGAGAGTCAGCATGACAAAGACTGGCAATTATTATGGGATTAAGGTCACGATAAGTGTCACCCACTTCTTGGAAAATAAATTACAGACCCAATGCGTACAGGTGAGCTGGGTGGCAGGGTTGAAACCAATGGGTTGAACAATAAACTGAAACATTCAAGAAGACCATGTTAGAGGGGATGACCGCGGCGATGGCTTCCATTTTGCATGTCTGCTCCCTCTGCCACATGACATTTTTTTATTAATCGCGAGGAGGCTTCTAGCCACCTGCTGAAAGCCAAAGCCACAGATGAGGTACCCGACCAGAGTCAAGGCCACAGGTGACCGTGAATTAACTGAATCGCTTTAGAAATTGTGATGTGAGAATTTCAGACAAAAAATTGAATAGCATAAGGAGAATCGGCAGGCACTGAGGAATTCCACTAAGCCAAGAGGGTGGGGGTATGACTACGTAGGCATCTACTTGAATTCAATAGAAGGAGTTTTGAAACAGACTCCTGCATTCTGTTCAGCTGTCTGCTAGCTAGGAAAGCAAAATAGTGGGGTGTTGGATATACACAAGAATACCACATTACAATTATTGGGTCAATTCCTGTTATAATCTGACTTTTTATAGAACACACAACATTCTAACTAAGATCTCATTTATGGAGGGATCACAGGAATGCGAGCAAGATAGAGGTGAAAGAGTACAATTACATAAGGTGGCTGGGTTCGACGTATGACTGATGAGACTACCACTTTGTTGGGCAGTGACTACAGGTTTGTTTCTTTGTAGTAATACCTTCTTTTGAAAATGGCGTATTCGCGTAAGGAGAATAAAAACTTCAATAATAAATGTGTACATTTTTAACAATTTATCTCGCTTTTGTCTAGACTAGAAATCTCAGTCGTTCTTAATACTTAGAGATGCCCGTGCTGTTGCGCTAATGCCACACGAGTTTGTTTTCTCGTACTCATGCAGTTACTGTGTAGCCTACTTGTGTGTCTTTCTTTGGTTAAATGGTATTTATTTAAATATTATAGTACTTTTTATTTCAACGACTGCAAAATATCATCTGATACCATGAACTGACTCGTACACACGCATTCGTTAGCATGTGTTTGAAAGCTTACACATGTGTATAAACTAGAAAGCACATGTTTGTTGCCACAAATATACTTATGTGAGTGCTATTTTGTCCCGGGTGGCGGGCAAAGAATCAAGATCTTGCGTGGGTGCTGTTACTATGCAAAGATTAGGCAACTTCAGAGAAGTATCTGCATTAGTGCTGATGTAAGAAGTACACTTTATTGGCACATGCTGTTACAAAAAATCACCATCGTTGTCAAGAATGCTGTATTATTTTATCAAAGAAATGCTGCATAATCATAAGATATTTTTATCGTTGCGTACTCTCTCCTGCAGTTAAATCTTAAGTAACGTTTTTCAACTAGCGCGGAACTTAAAATAGCGGGACTAAGCAGTTTCAGGTGTCACTGAACGCTACCGGATATGCCGCACTTCAGGGTAGAGCAGAAACTACTTTACTGCTGCTGATTAAGTAACAAACATCCTTGACTACTAATGGTTATAAATAAAATTCATGTACTACAGAGAAAAGTCTACTGATATTGCCAAAATCAAAATAAACATACGAAGAAAACTCGTAACAGTAAGTCCACAGACTTGTAATGTAAGAATCAAACAGGATCATGGCGAATTACATCGTCTTACATAGGTACTCTCCCACGTCAGATATCTTAGGCTTTATCAGTACAACTGAAAAAATTTGCCATATTTGGGAAACAAGTACACCTCACCATAGTGCATGGTTCACAGTGGGTGGTGAGGAGTTATAACTTGAAATTTACTGTAATGAGTCTCATTTATGAAAATGAGATTACGCACTAAACATTGTTTTGTTTGATGAATAATTTATGAGTAATACAAAACTATACAGTATTTAAATATATTCAGGTTAAGTGTAAAATGGCCATTTACAATAATTTTCTATACACCGATGTATCTAACGTGTATACATAGTATAGGTCATCCATACCATGGTAATTGAATTAATATTCTTCAAATAGTATTTTACTATAACGAATTTCAAAGCAGATAAAAACAGTACATATACAATGTGGCTAACAACAAGTGAGAAACATTATAAACTTTCAATCAGAATGGAATGCTCACTGTATCGACCTTTTCATTTCTCGTCTGCGTCTCCACTTAGTTCGACATGGCAGTAACACTCCGCTTGGTGTCTCGCTGTATTCGCCCAAATTTTTATCTTCAGAGATTACCCCAAGCTATTCCAGCCTGGCAAAATGTGGCTAGACACCTGACCACGACGAAAAGCGTTTTAGGAGGTAAGATCAAGAATGCACGAGGGACTTTTTCAGAAATTGCAGTCCTGGTGTCTCTCGCATGGAAAATCAGCTGATTGCTGGTGGGCCATCGGCAACAAGTCAGTCGTCTGAATTTGGGGAAAAGATGTGATGACAGTTGTCAGAATCTTAGAAAGATGGTCATTCGTGGGCACAGAGGGTTTTCGATAAAAGTATGAAATGTGGTTCTTTTTATGAAGGCGGATTTGCTAAGTCCTTCTGTCTCTTGCATTCTTAACCGGGACCCGTCTGCCCGAGTTAGCATAACTTAGTCGACAGCAGGCAAGCCCGTTCTTTAATCTTGGGTTATTATTATGGCGTAGACTACCCAAGAGATGTTTCTTTATGTCACTTAGCCCGTGGGGTGTAAGTTTGGAGTGACAAAGAAGGGCTGACATCACTTTTTCGAAAGTGGCCATCAGTTTTTTTTTTTCTTAAGACTACACGCTGGGCTACTTTAGTGTTTTGTGTGGTAGATAATGGCAAGTGTGGTAGTAGCGTATCTGGTACTTTCACTATTTGCAGTTTTTCATTTAGAGTCGTTGTTAATGAGTTATGGGCGCGTCCCACGGTTGTCCACACTACCCGGGGTAGACATTGGTAATTTCGCCTCCTAGCGTAAATTTCCGTAGAATGAAAGTTACTCTGCATGCTTCAAACTACACAAAGGGTAACTTACGTGGTTAATTTCTGTCAGTTTGCCGAATTACAGTTTTTTTTCTATGGAAAGTAACTTTTGCTAAGTACCCACTTGGTGTGAATGATGTCCCGCTTTCCCGCAGTTCTTACGGTAACCATCATTTGTTGCACTGACCACTTCGAATTCAGTTCATGGGTAATTTAAACCTGGCCAATCAGGTTAGGGCACAGTGCCCTAAGTCAGGTTAAGAAGGGGAGGTTTGGTTAGGCCGGGACATGGCTTTCTAGGAAAGGTCAGGTTTGGCCCATAGTCATGGTTGGATTTCTCAAGCCTACCTGTCTCCCTACCCTCCATCCACTCTTTGATACTTCAATCCTTAGCCAAATACATGATCCATATGTTTGATATTCTCATTCTTAGCCAAATACATGATCCATATACTTGATACTTTAATTCTTGGCCAATTACTTGATCCATATACTTGATACTTTCATTCCTAGCCAAATACATGATCCATATACTTGATGCTTTAATTCTTGGCCAAATACTTGTTCCATATACTTGATATTTTCATTCTTTGCCAAATACTTGATCCATATACTTGATACTCTGCCAAATACATGATCCATATACTTATGGATGGCTATCTAGTGTTTTATGCATTTCTTTCCATTATTATTAGTGCAGACACTGCACTCATTTTGTGTCTTCCTCTCCCCTTTATATCCAACAGTTATGTTGAACCCCAGTATGTAACCAGGGTTTTGAGTAGGATAAAGCCAAAAACAAAGAGAATTGTTCAAGTTAGAAAGGTAGGAAATGGTTTTTTAAGAATATTTGATGTAAATTATATTGTTTTAGTGTAAACCATTATAGCAATTTGGGCTTGAAAATATAATTTTGTTTTAGGCTAATGTCTGCTATGAACATTTTTGATATTCATTTCAGTATCAAGTGAATACTTTTGAAGATAGGGGACCCCACTTGAGAGTGGAAGTAGGATTTGGGGGAGGGTGGGGAGGCGAACAAAATGAGTGGAGTACGTGGGTGTTAATCCCATTGATAGTTCTCATTCAGAATAAGGTAAGTTTATGGAATGTATTCACACTGATATCATGCACCAGGTTAAGGACTGGGTGCCTTAGGTTAGGTGTGAGTGGTTTCACAATAGCTGGTGCAGTTGTTGAAGCTTGGCAACAAGGTTGTCAACTGGCAGTTTGCAAGTGATGGGAGAGGGGAACCCACTGGCTCATTTGGCAATCAACACTTTTACTTCAGCTGCTTTGCCTTGCAAATTTACAGTAGCCATCTCTCTATCATATGGCTGTTATTGAAACTTGACTTGCTGAGCATTTCTCTGTTAGAGTTGTTATTGATTGTGGCATGTTTATGGATTATTCTTTTTGCGCATGGAATGTTGACTAGAAAATTATTCTTATATAAATGATCAGTGTAGGTAGCCTGGGTTTGATTGAGTGTCTTTTGTTAACTATTGACCCTCATTATAGATGTGCATCATGCAGAGGCCAAGAATGGTTAAAATTATACTTTAAACCTGGACTGCCTCATAGGCTACACACGATATTTTTCTTGCTTGTTTTGATGGTTTTTGCAGGTTTCATACCATTATTGTTTTGAGAAATGCTTAGTTTTCTGCTTTTTTTTTTTAAAGTAGAAGGTCATTGTTCGGAAGCCTCCAGCCAGCATAAAAAAAAACATTTTTTCCTGATAGTTTTCTTGTTTTGTTGTTTTCTGATGTTATGATCTTCAACAAAACTATCATTTTCCGATTGTCACTACCTCAACATAACCCAACAATGTGGGTGAGGCTATTTTTTTAATGGTCATTTTTTTTAACATTTCTGCTTTGAGTTTGGGCATGGCGGAATGGTGCTTCTCGCCTTATCTGCATTTTGAAAGATTCTTGGCAAGCTCGTATAATCTGGCAGGCAGTAATGTTGCGCTGCGCGCGCTAGCCACAGGTTACAGAAAACGAGCGATGTGAGGAAGGTAGTAACAGAAGACAAGCGATGCGCAGAAAATAATAAAAACAGCAAAACAGAACAAGAAAACTAACAGAAAAAATATTTTTTTATGCTGACTGAAGGCTTCCAAAAAATGACCGACTTTAATTAAAGTTGAAAACTAAGCATTTCCGAAAACAATAATGGTAAGAAACATGCAAAAACCATCAAAACAAGCAAGAAAAATATTGTGTGTAGCCTGAGAGTCACTCACTACGAAATTGCAATACTTTCTCCACTTGCTTTTACTGTAGCACACGTAACAGTCACACACCCACTGCTTCTTGTCTTCTCTTTATCTACAAGGTTTTTCACACTTTCTACATGAAGCCTGCATGGGCAGCACCCCGTGTCTTCATAAAAAGTCCACTGCCTTCTCCACTTCAAAAAACTCGTTAAAAGTTCGAAAGTAAGATATATTGCACGAAACACACAATGGGAGTTATTCCTTTCTTGAGGTGAACAACTAAGTGATTTGAAATTTGAAATATATCCGGAGTCTACCCAAAGACATTTGAATAGTGAACTCCCATTGGCTAGAAAAGACTGGGAGAGGCTTCAAATAACACGCCAACTGGAAAAAATTGAATTTATTGGATGATTTAACTGCGTGGGCGGAACTTCACCCAAACAATCTTCAACGAACAAACAGGAGCAGTTTCGGGTGGGGGTAAGATGAACTTGAGACAAAATTTTCAGTTTATTGAAGAGTGAAAAATCGGGTTTTTAAATAAATTTGTTATATAAGTAAATTTTGGTTTGCAAGTAATGATATATGGGTTCAAAATGTTAGTTTTGAGGAGCCCTACACGACTGTGTTGGTTATATAGCTCTATTGTATATTGGTAACTTTTCAACTTTTATCAATCATATCTCCGAAACTGTTAATTAGCGAATGGAAAGATGGGGGTGTTTTGAACTCCTCTCATTGCGTACTACCTATGTATGTGGGTTTCATAGTTGGGTTGCAGAGTGGGTGTAAAATATAATAATACCCAAGAATGTTTTCTTTCTCAACTGTTATATATTGTGTATTTAGTTACCTGCCCAGTGGAGGAATTATGGTTTGAGTAGCAAGAAGGTAAAGAAGATTGTTAGTGTCTTCCAAGGGCAATGCTCTGACATTATTACTTCTGTCCTGTGCTGTGCTTACCCTAAACCTTGCTGCTTCTACTGAAACGATGACCACATGGTGCACTTTGTGCATGGTACTATTGTTTGAGTCTGCTTTCTCCCCCACCTAACTTGATGCCTGCCTCTTTGGCTTCCTCTAGTTCGACCCCAAGACATCCCCAGGAGGGACAGTAGCTGCTGAGTGAGCTGTAGCCTTGGCCAGAAGTTCCTTATTCAGATAGGTGTTTAAGGATTCCATGGCTTCGACTATGGCTCCCCTCCCACAACTATGTGTATGTTCCTGCTGTTCCCATTGTTCCTTACTGTAGCTTGTTTGGCAGCTCTTGCTGATGTTCCTTTGGGGATGTCACCTTAACTGTGGTCTTGGTGGACATTGGAACAGATGAAAAGCTTCATTGTTGTGGAAGGTCAAGCTTTGTTAGTACTGATAGATACAAGAAAGAAGTATCCAAACAGTGTCTCTATAACCTTGGGAAGTTTTCAAGCAGGTGTATGAGTCATCTGACAGCTGAGCCAAATGTACATCCTGTGCAAGGGCTCACAAAGTCAAGTCATTCTCAGCATCACAGTACTGAGGGCAGGTATGTGGTGCAACCAAACCACTGTACCTCTATCTGAGAAATGTTCTCCTCAGGACTTTTGGTGGCTACTTAATGTTTTGCATTGCTATCCAAGCTTCATTGGAAAGAACAGCATCTTGCCTCCCAAGATTTATGGTGGTAAAAGATTGGGTTAAAGAATGACTGGTATTCTTTCCCTTCTTTGATCTTTCTCCCAACAACCAGTGGTTGTGCTCTTGCTGGTTGAGCCATACATGGGTGAGTTACTCAACAGAGCTTCCAACTTCTGGCTTTCATTAGTCAGTAACTGTGACTCTCTATGTTCCCCTTATAACATTTAGGGACAAGTTTTATAGTATATACAATATATTGGAATTTTGCGATATACCTACTACCTTTTGGGCTGTTCTTCCTTCCTGCACGGAAAACCTAAGTCAAATCCTCCCTTTTTCTTGGAGCGAGGTTACCGAGAAGTCGCACTGTGACACAGGGCTGGTGTTCTTAACTTCGCATGTGCCGGGAGGTTACAGGAGTCATCCATCTCATGCTCACCAAGTGGAAATTCAGTGCCAGTCTTAACCTCTAAGGCTTATATTCTCATAGGAACAAACCACAAATTTTTAAGATTTGCATTTATTTAGATGACAAATCTGAAGTTATTATAATCCCACTTGTAACGTCCTGCAACTGTCTGGTTTCCGAAGTAAAAATTGTGTTGCTTATTAAGTGAATGGATGGATTCGCTCCCTCACCAGATGATAGTTACCATGTTACCAATCTTCAATGACTGGACCAGGTATTGCTGAAGATAATCAGTATAAAAGACTAAATTTATATATCTTGGAAAAAGGTAAATATCTTTAAAATTTGCAGTTTACACAGTATTGTGTCTGATTGTAGCTTTAAAAGTAACACACCATTAGCAGAACTATAGTAGGGAGCCACTGCCTTGTATGGTGCTTTAGTTTTTTCCAAATACTCTTAGTAAATTCCATATATCTCTGTGAATAAAGCACGGTTTACACGCTACGATAAATTGTAGTGATTTATTGTAATGAAAAGGTTGTTACAATTTGTCGTTACATGTAAACAGGAGATCGTAGCGATTTATTGTAGCGATCTCCTGTTTACACGTAACGACAAATTGTAACAACCTTTTCATTACAATAAATCGCTACAATTTATCGTAGCGTGTAAACCGTGCTTAAGACGATGTTTAGATAAGACGAGGTAAAAAATTATGGCAAATTTTCTTGGATTTATCTCATGTCTGTATTATGAGATGACTACTAAATTACAAAACCATCTGTGTATATGCTAGCTTTTGCAACAACAGTTATCTTATGAAATATTGGTTATGTAAATATGATGTTATTACAAATGCTGTTTTACTTACTGTATCCATAGAAATTCAATATAAATGAAATAACAAAGCCGGTTTTACATCATGTTTTTCCTACACACGTCGCCTAAAAGGGAACCATTGTTTTGTGTACGTTTCATCGCCAATCACAAACAGTCCTTAACAACAATAAGATAATGTACGATACTTATCATACATAATTATTGTTCGTATGACTGAATTGTTCTAAACAGTTACAAACAGCCTTGTGTATTAATGGCCATGTACTGTACTAAACCTCATCAACATTCACAAAATTATAACATTTTTTATTAACCACCAGCGAAAAGAAGAAAATATGAGGCTAGTTTTAAATTGAAAGCCATAGAATTAGCAAAGAATTCGAACAACTGTGCTGCTAGAACATTTGATGTGACCGAGAAGATCGCATGAGAGTGGAGAAAGAATGAGGATAATTTAAGAAAAATGTGCAATAAGAGGAAGCACTCATTGGCCAAAGTTGCAAAATGATGTTGCAGAATGGTAGTCCAGCAGAGACAAGATGGCCACATTGTAACCAGAAATAAAATATCATATGCCCTAAAATGGGCTACATCAAATAAAGAAGAAAATAAGAGAGAAAACAAAAATTCACCCAAAAACTCTCGAGAGATCTCGATCACAAGTACGGTAACCATTTTCACCATTTCGTGATTCACCTGAGGAAAAGAACTAAAGTTTCCTCCTGGTATTTTTTTTTTTTTTTTTCATTTTCATGAGAAAGGATGGAAGGACGAGAGTGGTGTGAAATTATGGATTGAGAATATTTGGAACAGAATTCAAGGTTTGACTTTTAGAATGGTAGTATAAGATGACCCCTAATTTTTAGGGGTGAATTTTAGGATTTAAAGGTGTTCTTATATACAGAAATATTATATGGTGTACTGTATACTAAATGCTAAAGATTAAAATTTTCCCATGACATTTTACAGTATATTTTTACATACTGTATGTAAGAAGCATTTTAATATGCTTATTAAAGCCTAAACATATGACATAGGATTGCTAAAAAGAAAACATGACACAAATGCATATTTATCAGCGAAAGTAGCTAGGTTCAAATTTTGTTTCTTGTATTCTTATTTTTTGTCATATGTGCATTTTTAGGCAAGTACAGCATATATACTATGTACTTTATAGTTCATATATTTTAAGACACTTTATTTTAAAAACTACAGTATTACAAATGAAGACTTTGTAGATGCAATTTATTTTCTAACATTTGTAATAATATGTAAACACTGCTAAATTATATGAATACTTGAGTTTGTGAATCTCCATCAAGAAAATAAGGTCCACCACTAAAAACCTTTTGGTCTGAAAGTACTTTCTTGTACTGTATTGCCATATTGTAAAGTTAGTATTATAGCAGTATTGTTTCTGTGGTGGTTTAGTTTTTAATTACCTTTTGGCAATGCTTCTTTACACTGGAAGGTTTAGTAAGTTTGTGCATTTGTTGACAAGTGACTGGAACAAGACTTCTATAGCTAGCTAGAGAACAAGATTTACTGTAGGTGTCATGTTGAGGAGAGTACTTAGTTTTTCAAGGAAGAAAGAAATTTTGTTTGGAAATCTTTCTGCCTCAGAAAAGCACAGGGAGCTTAATTGCTTTTTTTCCCTTTGCTTTGATGGCATTAATCGTTAAAGAATCATGCTCAAGCCTCTTTTTAGGTTATGTGACACAATACGTATATCCAGTGTCCTTGTTGCTCTTAAATGCTATATACACTTGTCTGGAGGCAGGTTTGGTATCTGATGAAGGGAAGTTTAAGCTTATGACCATGTTTCAGACGAGCAGAGAAATGATCATCTTGGGTTAGTGGTGTAAGTCACTTTTTAGGTTATTGGTAATGGCAGAATGTTACTTGTCACAGACTTATTGTATAGATTTGTACAGTTTTGTAGAAAGAGGGACATGAGTTGTTGTTACCATACCAAGTTTGTTGCAACATATTGGATATCATTATGTCACTGTAGGTAGTTTTAGTAGTTTCATTAGTATAGCAGCTCCTCATTAGGAGTTAGCGCTGGATAATGGTACTGATTTTTGAGTTTTTGATGGTAACTTGACAATGTTTGGGACAGATCAGGAGTTGTTGAAGAGAACTTAGTAATGTATTAAAGGTAGAATTTAACTTGGCCATTCACAAAGCACTGCACTACATTAACTACTGGTAATTTCTGTACCTTCATAGTTGTTAATTTAGACTGAATAAAATACTTACCTACTTTGTATGATTCACAGTTTAAAGGTGAAAGGTTTTTTATGTTATGAATATTCTATTGATAAACCTGAACATACTGCATATCTGCAAAGGTCCCATTCTTTCCAGATCGTAGATTTACTGAAAAACATGAATGGGTGGATGTCACAGGGAACATTGGGACCATTGGTATCACAAACTATGCTCAGGTGAGTTATGCTTTTTTTGTAACCAGTTTTGAGTGGTGAAATCCTCCATTCCTAATTGTTTCTTTGTGAGTATGTAGTGCATTAACTTGAAAATTACAGGTACTGTTTGTGTACAGAACTGACCTATTATCCTTTTGAAGCATTTTCAGCTCTGTTCTTAAGTGATTTACCCGAACTATATTTGTTTTAACACAAATCCCATAAGTTTGCAGGAGCGTATCTGTACAGTCTGCTCTTCAGTAGACAAACTTTAAAATGAAGAACACTACCCTGTTCAGCCTGAGCATGCCTGTCATTTCTAGTCCCATTTTTGGATTTTTTTTTTTTTGCTTGACTAAATGATTTTTTGATCCTGGTGTCTTCCAAGGTCCAATTGTTACAGGACTCTCTCTCTCTCTCTCTCTCTCTCAATGACATAGATTAGCAAGTTCAGAGAATTGCCACCATAATTCCTATTGGGATAGGAACAACCTGGTCAGCATTGGCAAATTATGCTTACTCATCTGTTGCTTTTGAACAAATTCACGTGTTATGAGTGGAGCATTCAGTGCTCTACTCAGTTGTGTTTGAAGTAGCTTCTGACACTCCTTGTCCCCTTCAGCAAAGAAGGATGGATGAGTTGGCAAAAACCTCCTGGTGGGAGTTCCACTGGACACCACTTTTTCAGAAATGCATTTATTCTCAGATGCATTAAAAGAGATATGGGATGCACACATGAATGACTCATTCACTTCAGGAGTGTTGACTTGAGACAGTTCTCAACGTGTACATCAAGAATCTCAAAATGGGTACAGAGCTGCTAGCACTGCAAGCATTTTGGGGTTGATTCACAACATACTCATTGTGGTGTAAATCAATGAAGAAAGTGGAATTGTCTTCCTCCTTTTCTGCAGGTTGCTGAGGCAGGTGCATTGTCAGATACAGTAGAGCCCCAGTCCTCGACGGTATTCCGTTCCAGAAGGAGTGTCGAGATTCGATGTAGTCGAATTCTGAATCAATTTCTCCCATAAGAAATAACTGAAAATGGATTAATCCATTACTGACCACCAGTCATTACCCCAACCTTGCCTTTTTATACAAAACATTACACAAATTACAATTAGATAAGTTCAGAGTTGAATAACGTACTGTATCAGAAGCACTTTTTACATTTTTAAATGCATACTGTATCAAAAAAATTGGCCTACGACCAATGCGGCCATATTACCGATGGTAGACCAAGTGCCATAGGCTAGGCTAGGTAGCCTATAGGCACCACCAGAATGTACTATAATGGGTACACACAAAAACTGTTGTTAATAATGATAACATTTAAAAATATGCCTGATTATTACAGTAAATTAATAATACAGTATTTATAAGTTGAATTAGTGTGTGTCTGTTATCATAAAATCAAGAAAAATTTCGTAAATTATGTCAGCACTCGGCAGCTTGTGGCATGAGCAGATGTAAACAAAGCACAGTGCTACCCTGGTGGTGTATCACGGTGCTAATTACATTAACGTTGTTTACATTCAGTATTTATGGTAAATTTCATACAGAAAGCACTGGAATAGTGTACAAAATCACTGTAAAACATCTTTCAGTAAATATTAAGATACCCTAACATTTTGGAACCCATGATTGGATGAAAATTCAGTGCAGAAAGCCAAAAAAATTATGATATACCTGTACAAGCGTGTACTTCTCCAAACAACAGCAGCAGCATGTGTGGGCTTTAAATGCTTTTAAATACGTGTGGGAAGAATGCCACCAACAACGCCAACTAGCGGCAGCCACCCAAAACTCTTTTTTTCTACAAACATCATATGATTCATCAGGTCAGATTCCGGTTTGTTGTTTGAGCTCCAACGCAAAATTTACTGAACATTTCGCGTCGAAATCCGATTATGTCAAGTTCTAGTATAGTCGAGGACCGGGTTTCTACTGTACATCCTTAGCCATCAGAATGTATTGGCAGACCAGCTTAGTTGTCAGAGGACAGTCATATTGACAGAATGGTCTGTGCACTCTTACATGGCAGAAAGGTTTTTTAAGGTTTGGGAACAATGGTGATCAACCTTTTTGCCACACAGGTACATAGGAAGCTCACTGTGCTCTGATTTCTTGTACTGAACTTGTGGCCTGCTTTGGGAGAGTTTCCAATACTCTTCGAACAACCTTGGTGCATATGTCTCTTCCCCCTTTCCAGCCTGATCTAATGAATGATCAACTGTGTGCTGATTATTCCCAGTTGCAGAATAGTTTGGGGGCTCCTTGTTGGCCTTAAGCAAAATTGTATCCCAGTCTGATGGACCGTCTCACCAGGGAACTAAGAGTTACCTCTCTGGCCTTTGTTGCTCTAGCAACCACTTATGGTGAGGTATCTAATACTTGTGGAGTTGCTTGTTATTCACATCTGGAGACAGTGTCATCAGAGAGTTTTTCTGGTCAGAGCCACTAATCAGCAGATCAGAGGGCCTCTCCTCATTCTCTACTGCTGAGCCCTTTCCAATGTCTTATGGCTAGGGTATGGACCTCCTGCCTTTGTTAAGGTCTTTATGCTCTAGAGGAGCTTTGTGCAGTCTTGCCTGCCCAGCAGAACTCAGGTTTCCGGAGTGGGATGTGACTTTGTTCCCCTTAGTCTCACCCAAGTCAAGGGGTAACAGCAATTTGGTCTTGTTAGGTGATAAAACTAAACCTAAGAATCTTGATCTTCAAAATGGCAGTAAGCCATGCTTTCTTATTGTGATGTTAGAATGCAGGTAGGTGGCAGTTTGCTATTGACAACTGGGGTTGGTGACCTGGTGTAGGATACCTGGCTTAATCATATGACATGCAGTTTTGCTATATAATACCAACTGGAGTGTCTTCTATGCCCTGAACTCTTTATTTTGCACTCTTGTAGATAGTATATGTTAAGTTTATCATCGTCTTCCAGGTCAGACTGTTTTATTCACAAATGAACACTTGTTCTGAAAGTATTCTTTGTCCTTAAACACCTGCTGTACTTCAATTTGCTAAAATCTGGCAGTGACAGCATCCTCAGTAAATGCAGGTTCTCTGTATTTTCACATTTTTGAGCCCATACCTATCACTGGGGTCCTTAAAGGTCGGGTGCTTTTTGGCGCAGTTTTTGGCGCCGTTTCTTGGGCTCCAGATTTTTGGCGACAAGTTTTTGGCGCCCACACTTTTGCGCACTGAAATTTTTTCACCAAAATAAGAATGAAAATATCAAGAGGATTACATTAAAATGAAAATTTGAATGTTCCATCACAATACCACACGTCAGAATTCTCGTAAAAACACAGTCCAGCTCTGTCTTCGAAAATTAAAATTCTTTCGTCTGATCGACCATTGTCACCAATTAAAAAGTTTTCATGCTCACCATTGTTTTCATATAAAGTTTGTATTCATCTGGGATCACTAATTCACAAACATTGACAGGATTTAGGCTTATTTCTCCTTCTCTTTATTATTTGCTTCATTATATCATCACCTGAACTATAATACAGAAGGCTGATCAATTTTTTTTAAACTAGTTTTAATAGCAGCTACTTCTACACTTGTATTATGTGCACCATAAGAATGTTCATTTATTTCATTTATCATTTCATTGTCAGTGTGGATACGGGCTTTGCACTCACTCTTATTTTCACATCTCCAAACTTTGTACTAGGTTTTCTTGCATTAAAGATTGAATATTTGGGTTTATTTTTCTTACTTAGAATAAGTTTAGCCATTTCTGTAGACTATTCTTAAATTTTAACATGTGGGGGTAGTAAAAAGCTGTTTCTGTACTGTGGAAATTGCTGTCAAGTTAAAGAGAAACACTAGATAGATAGGCAGTTAAAGAGAAACAGATAGATAGGCAGTTACAGAGAAACAGATAAATGGCAGTTAGTAGTAACAGGCAATTTCTATTCTCTCAGAATATTTTTAACATGTTAAGAATTTTTCTTATTTTTGGCGCCAAAAAAATCGTCGCCAAAAACCCTGGAGCCCAAAAAACGGCGCCAAATAGAACCATTCCGTCCTTAGAGCCATCCTTTACTTGATGAAAATGGTGTCATTGATGATTTGGAAGTTATTTAAACTCAGTGGTTTCTGACACATGTTGCTGTCCATGGGAGCACATTTTCTGTTTATGTTGTCAGACCATGAGTGTAAATACTTTTATGCATTCCTCAAACACTTGTCTCTTACCAAGGATGTTTCTTTGGTTGTTAAAGTGCCAGAAACAAAAACCAAATTTTTTCTTTTTGCATTATTACCACAATAAATTACTCATTGTTAGTAAACATTCGGGTCAGTTCTGCAGTTGTAATTTTCTTTTGATATATTACATCAAGAATTTTAATTTTTGACCAAAGGAAGGGACTTCACAGGTTTTTTGTTTTGCAAAACTACTACAGTATCATTGCAATTGCACTTTCGGTCCATATTAGCTGGGATTTTCACAAAAGGCCACTACATATACAGTGGCAATAATGTGAGCAAGTGTGGATAATATTGTCCAGACTGTGGATGCTAGAATGTAATTGGTACATCAAGCACGGATATCACATTGCTTGGTGTAGTATGGGGAACAGTTGCATGAAGATGAATGATGAGCTTCTGGCCAACATGGTAGCCACAGGAAAGTTTTGAAATGAAACAGCATTTTCTGGATGTTTTTTGTTTTATATTTAATGTTCTTCAGTTAAAGATAACAAAATGCTACTTCCAGTGATTGATAACTGCTTATTAAGTATATGTTCAAACTAATGTATGTTGTGTTATAAATGAGCTAGTATTTTACATGTTTGTTTTCCAATTTTAACAATTAGAAAATCTGTTGCCAGGCAAAATTCATCCAAGACTAACCTGAAAACTTTCGTAATAATGGAGTTGGTATTGTGAGATTCTAGTGTGCAAAATTATTTTTAAATGCTCTTGTCTATTTGGTTACTGTAATTTTTAAACAAATTTTTTTAAAAGTCTCTGATACAGATGGAGAATGAGATAGAACTTGTAATCCTAAACTATTATTGTGTTTTATAGGAATCCCTTGGAGACATTGTGTATGCTCAGCTACCTGAAGTTGGTGGAGAATTTGAACAGATGGGTAAGTCTAAGAAAATGCATTGATTTCTGTCAGGTAATACGTTTCAGGTCTATCATGTAAGCAAATTTCAATTTGCTTGTTTCTCAGTGTAATTTTTATCATACAGTGAGTAGCTTTCAGAGTATGTGGATAATTTTTAGGATACTTTAGTAAGAGTATGTTAGTCACACTTCATGACTCATAAGGCTTACCAGAAGGATTGTTACAAGGTAAAATTGGAACGAGGGTGGATAGAGACCAAAAGGAATTATTGAACAGTGATGGATAAGAAGTCATGCAGGTAGGGCTGGACATAGCCTGCTAAAAACCTTGAGTACTGCCTGAAGTGTGCTGTGGAAGGCATATTGTAAGCCACACTCCTTACAAAGTATGAGAGTAAAATTCCTTAACGAAATTCATGGTTCTCAAGTTAGCTCTGAAAGATGGTAGAATGTACCGTACCAGTACTGGATTGCATGTGCTCAAACCATTACTTATAGACCATTTATTTGATAATGTAAACCATAAATATGAAATGAAAAGTTTCAGATACTAGTATAGTGTCAGTATAGTACTTAGGCTAAGTTTGTTTCCTCAGTGACAATGTTCTATCCCTCCACCAAAGAAATACAATGGGTAAACAAACAGTTTGGGTCTTTGTAATATTGGGCTTTGCATAGATTTTGAAACTGGCACATCTAAAATTATTAGGGTTTTAGGTAATGCAGTTCAGAAGTATAGCAAAATTATTTAAATTTTCAAAGTCTATTTTGAAGTTACCACTGAAATGAATAGTACATAGATGGATCAGGCTAGAATAATGCTATGTATATGTTAAGAGAAAACCAGTGAGTACAGCACAGGTACTGTAAATCTTTTGAATTCTGTTAAGGAGCAAAGAAGGAAAGCTGGTGTCAACCCATGAAGGTACAGGTATTGTTGCTTGATGATAGCAAAACATACGAGGTATGACAATAAAGAAAAGAGACTTATCTCAAAATAGTTTTATTACAAAATCTACAGAGAAATTACACATTGTCCCCTTCAAAGTAATCCCCCCAGG
This sequence comes from Macrobrachium rosenbergii, assembly GCF_040412425.1. Lineage (NCBI taxonomy): Eukaryota > Metazoa > Arthropoda > Malacostraca > Decapoda > Palaemonidae > Macrobrachium > Macrobrachium rosenbergii. The sequence goes on along the minus strand of NC_089765.1, from coordinate 28,457,497 downwards.
GTTAATGCACTTCTACATTCGCGTCTGCCACCCATGGGAGCACTCGGCAAAGTCCTCTTCCCTTAGCTCCCTCGTCACAGTGGCCTTGATCTCTTCTACAGAGGTGAAATTGGTTCCTTTGAGCAGTCTTCAGCCTGGGGAAGAGCCAGAAGTTGCATGGTGCAAGATCGGGAGAATAAGGAGAGTCATCGAGAACTTTGATCTGTTTGTTGGCCAAGAACTGCCTCACACTGAGCGCGGTGTGTGCAGGCGCCTGCCTGCTGCGCCACACCCAGTCATGGAGGCAATTGAGGACCTGCTGGTAGAGGTGCTGGTTGACTGTCTGACCCTGAGGTATGAACTCATGACGGACCACTCCCTTCTGGTCAAAGAATGTGGTCAGCATGACCTTGATATTTGATTTGGGCATGCGAGCCTTCTTGGGTCTGGGTGAATTTGGGGTCTTCCACTGCAGGTTCTGTCTCTTGATTTCTGGGTTGCACTGGAAGACCCAGGTCTCATCTCTTCTGATGACGCATCCCCAGTCGACTCCAGCAAGTCTCGACAAACACTGACCCAGTGCTCCTTCTGGTCATCCGACAAAAGCTTGGGCACCATCTTGGCGTACACCTTATGCATTCCCAGCTTCTGCACCAAGATGGTCCTCACTGGCTCCCTGTTCAGGCTGAGCTCCTCCTCTATCATCCGCACCGTCAATCTGTGATCACTCTGCAACAACTGTTGCACTGTCAGTGTTCTCAGCTGTCTTCATTGAGGAAGGCTGTCTTGGCTTGGGGTCATCCTCCACCTCCTCGCAGCCACTCTTGAAGCATTTGTACCACTCGAAGACTCGCGGCCGGAAGAACGCATCTTCTCCATAAGCCTCTTGGAGAAGTTTGAGACATTCGGTTGGACCCTCCCCCAACTTAACCAGGAATTTCAAATTGATTCTCTGCTCCGTTTGTGCCACCTCCAGTTACGTGACAAGGCCTAACAGTAGTGTGATACACAACAGCCTGAAACAGAAGCACAGAGTGAATGAGGTGAACAGTATAGCAGAATAGTGGTGAGATGTTGTGCAAAGCAGTGACATAAGCGGTTAGCCAATTGGCATTGAGGCATAAGTGTGGCTTCCAGAGTCTCGTTTCTTTATTGTCACACCTCGTATTACAGTGTAATTTGGTAGTAATGTGAGAACAAAAATGGCCAATAAGTAAAGTTGGAGGTCTGTATGATGGTAAACAATCACCCCATGACACTTAAAACCAATTTATTCCTAACCTGCTAGGATAGGAAATTTAAAATTCTTTGATATAGCCGAGTAGCTGGCATCCTCAAGGCCTCCTTTAAGAATTTGATAGCACATACTACATTAACACTTCTTGTGAATAAAAGTACAGAAGCTTCTCATTTTATGGTAAGGTTACCTTATGTTTTGATAGATTCTTTTTAAAGTGAAAAAATTAAGAGAAAATTACCATAGCATAACTTAATCTAGCCAAAACTTGAAGCTTCAGGAAACATTGAAAGAAATTATTACAAATACCTTAATAAATAGTTACCCTAACAGCATTTAACCCTTTCCTGCCCAATTGACGTCATATTACGCAACAACCCCCTACCCCCCTTCTTGTCTGACTGACATAATTTTACGTAAAATTTACCGATAATTTTCGTACGTGTGGTAGGGGTAAATTTTTTTAATTTTTGGACAGTTGGTGGTTTCCATAGGCTAAAGCATACCTTGGACCGTGTAACTCAGGCATCGATACGCCAGGCAAGCAGTGCCTATACTGCGCATGCGCAATTCCCTGGCATAGTAAATTTCTCACAATGACATCAGCTGATCCTACCCACGTTTCTCTCTCGTATCTTAAATTTTTTTTTATAAAATGTAGGATTACATTATAGGAAACACTCTGTTTGGTATCCTCTATTTTCTATAAATTTTTAAGTTCCTCTACTGTGCATGCGCAAATCCATGGCGTAGTAAAATTCTCACAATGACATCAGCTGATTGCACCCACGCAGGCCTGGCAGGCCACACTTCTGTCAGAGACCATGCGTACGAGGTTGGGTAAACACGTGTCGCTGTTTACATACAGCGGCGTCAATCGAGAACAGTTTCCAACATGCTTTCGCAAAGTTTTTACGGTAAAACTAGCGGAAATTTGTTAGTGCATCACATAAGAGACGTCTGGATTTTAGGCAGGGCTCTGAATCTCATTTTTCATTATCATATATATCGTTATTTAGAGAATTTTGTTGGCTTTCTCATAAAAAATAATTCATTCACCTAACTGTTATAGCTTTTGAGCTACGAATGATAATGTTGACAACGGTAACATTTTTTTTTCGTTTCGAACCGCTTATAACGTCAAAATGAAACTGTTGCTGTTACCAAAGCCATTTTTCTTAACTCACTTTATTCCCTCAACCTTTCCTCTACATTTTTGTATATTTACAAAGTAATTTCTATGAAAAAATCCGAGGTAGGGCTCTTGAAAAAAATGTCTAGCGATAATTCTCACCGTATGCCTGGCAGCGCTCTGTTTCTTACCCACTTTTCTATCAATTTTTCACCAGCTGGACTTATTAGTTTTCATTGTTTTTTATGTCGTTATTTAGAGAATTTTCTTGGCTTTCTCATAAAAAATAATGCATTTGCCTAACTGTTATAGTTTTTGAGCTACGAACAATAATGTTGACAACGGTAACTTTTTTTTTGTTTCGATCAATTTATAACGTCAAAATGAAACTGTTGCCGTTACCAAAGCCATTTTTCTTGACTTTCCCTTTATTCTTCAACTTTTCCTCTACTTTTTCGTATATTTACAAAGTAATTTCTATGAAAAATAACCGAGATAGGGCTCTTCAAAAAAAAAATTTTTCTAGCGATAATTCTCACCATAGGCCGGGCAGAGCGCTCTGTTTCTCACCCTCTTTTCTATCAATTTTTTCACCAACTGGACTTATTCGTTTTCCATTGTTTTATATGTCAATATTTAGGGAATTTTATTGGCTTTCTCATAAAAAATTATTCATTCGCCTAACTGTTATAGCTTTTGAGCTACGAACGATAATGTTGACAACGGTAACATTTTTTTTCGTTTCAATCAATTTATAACGTCAAAATGAAACTGTTGCCGTTACCAAAGCCATTTTTCTTGACTCTCACTTTATTCTACAACTTTTCCTCTACATTTTCGTATATTTACAAAGTAATTTCTATGAAAAATAACCAAGATAGGACTCTTCAAAAAAACTTTTTTCTAGCGATAATTCTCACCATACGCCGGGCAAATCGCTCTGTTTCTTACCCTCTTTTCTATCAATTTTTTCACCAACTGGACTTATTCGTTTTTCATTGTTTTATATATCAATATTTAGAGAATTTTGTTGGCTTTCTCATAAAAAATAATCCATTCGCCTAACTGTTATAGTTTTTGAGCTACGAACGATAATGTTGACAACGGTAACATTTTTTTTCGTTTCAATCAATTTATAATGTCAAAATGAAACTGTTGCCGTTACCAAAGCCATTTTTCTTGACTCTCACATTATTCTTCAACTTTTCCTCTACATTTTCGTATATTTACAAAGTAATTTCTATGAAAAATAACCGAGATAGGGCTCTTCAAAAAAACTTTTTCTAGCGATAATTCTCACCATACGCCGGGCAGAGCGCTCTGTTTCTTGCCCTTTTTCTATCAATTTTTTCACCAACTGGACTTATTCGTTTTCCATTCTTTTTTATGTCGATATTTAGAGAATTTTGTTGGCTTTCTCATAAAAAATAATTCATTCGCCTGACATTCATAGTTTTTGGGTTCTGAACGAAAATCTAAAAATAAGTAAAGATTTTTTTTTTTTGAAATAACTCACATTTTTTTGTATTTAGAGGGCTGGGACTCTTATTCTAACTATTCCACCATAAAATATAAACATTTAGAAAAAAGGACAGCAAAATGAATGTTGTTGGCATAAAATTTCTATTTTTGCTGAATTTTCGAAATTATTTTTTCGCACTGTCGAGCGCTCCCAGACACATCGGGGCTCATGTGCCCTCATTGATGTGATAACTATACAGATATGAAAGGGTTAATTGTGAAAAATAAAAAATATCCTAAGCCCACATATACATAGAATATAAGTAATCACCTAGTAATCAGTTCCTTGCTGGGTGAGCGGGTTCCGTTCTCAGCTACCACTCTGTTGGTTGCGAGTTCGAATCTCCGACCGGCCAGTGAAGAACAAGAGGAATTTGTTTCTGGTGATAGAAATTCATTTCTCGCTATAATGTGGTTCGGGTTCCACAATAAGCTGTAGGTCCTGTTGCTAGGTAACCAATTGGTTCTTAGCCACGTAAAAATAAATCTAATCCTTCGGGCCAGCCCTAGGAGAGCTGTTAATCAGCTCAGTGGTCTGGTTAAACTAAGATATACTTAACTTAGTGATGCTCCTAGAAGAATACAAACCTTCATCTTTTATATGGATATACCTGGTGCAACTGTTTTGATTGTTGAGGCTTGTTAACAGGATAGTTAAGTAGTGGCAGGAGGTGGTGGGGTTGATGTACAGGTACCCACAACTCACTAGACTGCCATCCCTCACTTTTTCTGCATGTCTGCTGTGGCATCGGTCATGGAACTTGACTTTGGTTTATAAACCTGTATTATAACTTGTTAATTTTAGTTGTTCTGTTTTTCAGGGATACTAGGACAAATTTAATTTTTGGTAGTCTGTAACCTTTATAGGTTTGCTAATTTTGATGTCATCTCCTTGGGAAGTTAGTATACACTGTTTTGGGCTCTTAAGGTTACCCCTATTCTGCTGATGAACCTGCCTCTCTTTTGGAAGGTTTAAGTTGTAGTAATTTGAATACTTTAGGCAGGTGAGACTTCAAGATTCCTGTTAGTCTCAAAGTCAAGTCAGACCAGCCTTGAAACACCTTTTAGTTTATTTGCCCTCTCTCTCTCTCTCTACGACACATAGAGGATATCCTTTGTGTTGAGGAGAAAATATTCTGATCATTGTGGAGAATACAAGTGCCACTCTGGATACATAACTTTGTCAAGACCAGCACCCATTTTTTTTTTTTTTTTCCAAGTGCTCCCTCCTGGTCTATTCTTGATCTTCGTTTAACTTCTCTATCTAGAATAGAGCACTTAGAATGTTCTACATGGCATTCTTCATCTCCTCGTACATTGTGGTTTTGTCCGATCATTATATTCTAGGTTTCATCTGATACCCAGGGTTTCCTTTTTGTTACCCCGTATCCCAGTACTTTATCCATCAGACCGACATACACATTTAATGTTAAATGAGCCCTTGTTGATTATCTTTTCTGCTTCAGATATGGATTTTAGAACTGCATATCTATTGCGGCATTCAATGGTAGTATGTCAAATTTGATAAGAGTAGTAAAAATGGTATTGCTAAACTTTCCGTCTATGAATAAGATAATCTGTGAAACCATTTCATTTCCAGTGTCAGTATTTTATTTATATGCTAAGTCATACACCCTTATGAAGAAATAGTTATGTTATATGATGCAAATTGCCCATTGTGCTTGCTACAAGTAATCCAAGATTTTATTTACAGATGAATGTGGTGCTCTGGAAAGTGTCAAAGCTGCAAGCGAATTATACAGTCCTGTATCTGGTAAAGTAACAGAAATAAATACTGCAGTGGAAGAGCAGCCAGCTTTAATCAATCAGAGCTGTTACGATGAAGGTTTGTGTGTGTGTTTTTCTTTTGTGTGTAAATAACTGTATTTAATTATAACAGTTTAAAATTTATACTCTAGGATAGTCTTTCATTTTTGAATTTTGAAAGACTGCTGGTTAAGGTTGAAGTTTGATAAATGATCTCTCAAGTAATTGTATGAAGGCATATTCCTATACTGTAACTGTTAGGTTCCTTAAACTTGGAAATCTGTCTGTTTATATGATAAGAATACATGAGTATAAACACTTGTTTAAAATTATGGTCCCCTGTGGCAAAAGTCCTCAGACAGCACCTCAGTCTGGTTGACAAGTAACTTGCAAGGGGGAATTGTCTAATTATTCAGATCAGCCTCACTTTTGTTGCATGAATAACTTTTCTTTGTTATTGCCTGTAGTGAAATATCCTTGCTATAATAGCTAATAAAATTGATATTGACAAGAAGCTGATTGTTGTAAGAAGTAGAATTAGCAAAAATGTGTGTAAATCAGGACCAATCATACCAAATGTTGGCTCAGATCCTTTGATGTTTATCATAGCCCTTTGTAGCATAATTAGGATCAACAGTTGTAAGATATAATACCAGAAGAAGTATAGCTGTTTTATAGTCTTTCCAAGTGGAGTGCAAATTATATATTGTAATAATAAGTAAAAAATTAATAAGTGGCACCTCAACGTAACAGACAGTGGGGAAAGGTATACCCTTTTCAGTAAATAATGAAATAGCCTGCTTAACAGTATCCTGGAGCAAGCTTGCTTAGCTTATAGTGAACAGCAATTCCATATAACGTAATTGGTAACCTATCGTGACTGGTATTTTTGTAATTATCTTTCAATTTAAAATAATTTACTTATTGAATTTCAGTGACATACCTGCAGAATAAATAAATGTATACAATGCTGCAATACTGAACAGTTTAGATTAATAAAAACAGGTGATTGCAGTAGTTCTACATACATAAGCTAACAAGAACTGTAAAATACATAAAACTTGAACAATTTAAAAAAAAAAGTGGGAGAGGTTGCAAAAGATTGTGGGAAAGGGACACCTGGAAGGTTTTTCATGTATAATAACTTACTGTTTAATAGGTGGACAAGTGGAATGGAAAGGAGAGGGCTAGGGTGGCAAATCTCATTGTCTTTTTATTGTACACTTTTTCTAAAATTACTATATAGCTCTATCTAAATATTTGTCATCAGCTGAATTCATGTGCTGAGGATAATACATACTTTTGCCATACACTATTTTGTCCACATAAACAAAAACAAAAAGCAGGGTTTCCATACACACCTGTTGATTCATATTAAACCTTTAGTGACAGTCTTATGTTCTGAGAAACATTGCCGACTGTGATTGCGGGCTTAGTATGACTGATAAGTTGGTGATGAACAGTTACATTTTCACAACATAAAACAAGTTTTTCAAATTGTGTGTATATCAGACACAACCCACAAAAATTGTAGGTAACTGAATTTTATTTTCCAGGCTGGTTGTTTAAAATGGAACTGACTGCCCCTGCTGAGCTGGAGGAACTCATGGATGAAGAGGCTTATGAAAAATTCTTGAAGGACAACGAAGCTTGAAAGTCAACATAATTTTAAACTTTTTTTACTTCAAGTTAACATTGGTTGACATGTTGGGTATTTGGATTTAATTTTTTATTGTTTTCTTCAGATAAACTTAATCATTTATCAGATATCTTTGTGCCTTTATAGATAATCATTCCCCATATTTTCATGTTTAATAATTTTTTCATGTTGCTTATTCTACACTGTGAAAGAGAGGCTTTCCTTACTCCTATAATGTTAAGTCAGATAATATTTTACAACACATTTAGCACAAAAAATGAATGAAAACTACCTAGATCTTTTAGTGTGACATTGAAATATTTGGTTTATGAAGGATTTTGTCAATTTTGCAGTTAACATGCCCATCCAGTATTGGTGCTCTAAATGACAGGCATCTATTTTCTGTATATACTGAATTAACTCAAGGCTGTTCGACCAAAATTAATTTTTCAAAGTTTAATCACAGCCCCATTGTTATTGTAATGATTATTCCCTGTGGAATATTATACCCTTTCTTAGGTGTAGGCCATGGAGCATCTGAAATAGTCCGGATTTGTAAAGGGGAAGGTCACAAAATGTATATGACGTGTGTTCACTTACCTGTGATGTGATGTATAAAGTGGCATATTAAAATGCAGTTTACATTTGTTACAAGCAATTTTTTTGCATCCATAGGATAGATCTTAAGAGAAAGCTATCATTGTAATAAACTTTTCTTAGAAGCCAGTCCTATCCATTATCACTATTTTTCAGTTTCTTTTCTATTTAAGGAGACAGAAATGTCTGATATCACATTATAGATTTAGGAATTACAGGGGGGGAAGGGCAGTTGATTTCCTTTTGATACTTGCAGTTGCACTCACCTTATATTCCTCAAGTATTTCATATAACCTGTTTTTTCAAGTCAGAAGATTCTGTACCTTCATGAGACAAACTACCTTGAAACTGTTCCCAAAAATTTCTTGAACGATGAAGTAACTTTACTAAGCACATTGACTAAGAGACAATTTTTAGATTGGTATTGCCATTCATGTGAGATTCCAGTAAATCTCACATGAATGTAGAAAATGTGATGATGAGACCTTTTGCTTACAAAAGGATGCATAATGCAGAAATTTTTATCTTTCCCTGGGTTCACCATTCATTTCTGGTACTCTTAGTTATTATAAATCTTAACAACTTAAAAATGTTAGACAAAACCAGGTTTCAATATGAGCTTAAGATTGATGTATATTTAAATTTATGGTATGGTTTTTAGATTTTCTTCTACTTTTGTGTGCTTGTTATACTTAATTTTGTCTTGTAGCAAATGTTGTTGCACAACTTGCATGTTTTTTCCTTCAGTAATTGTCCGTTTCATGAGCTGCTGGCTATTTTCTTTTCTTCTGAGCCATCTTGTTTGTGTAAGCTCATATGTGCTTTTTTTCATTCTGCTTCTACATACTATTTTGCAAAAACTTATAAAATCAAGTTTTCAGTTTGTAACATACTTATAGTAGTACAACCTGATTATTGTAAGTATAAAGCAAGTTAGCTGTTGTAAATTAGTTGCAAGTTTTATTAACCTCCATACCAAATGCCATAGTACCAGCTTCATTGTTTCTTTTGTAATTCATTATCATTTTCTCTCCATAATTATCACTGAAGTTTCAAAAGTATAATACAAGACTGTTAGTATGGCATGTTAACTGTAGGATTTTCTTGCCTCTCATTCTGTTGAATATTTAAAGCATTAGTATTTTGCCTTTACTGATGTGTGCAATAAAAGCTTGTATTGAAAATTTCATTCTTATTTACAATTCTCTCTGTAGGGATTATGGGGAATACTGCCATTCTAATTTTTGTTGCTGTGCTTTTTAAAGCTTTTAAGCTTTAGATGTAGTTTGTGTTTTCAAGGTTAGTATGTTGTGATTTGTTGACTTTTTAACTATTTATAAATACTTACAGTAAAGAATAATTTCAGTGAGAAATTTTTCAAAGAAAGTATGTAAAATTCTGAAAGTGGATGAGTGGCCTCAGTTGAAAGTGTACAGTACATGGAATTTGAAAATGAAAGCTTTACCAGAAATAATGAATACATTACTCTGTATATTATATCTGTTAGTGAGGAAAACACAACCTGTTCTCTACATGAAAATCATGCTTGTCTCAGAGCTTCCTTAAGAAATGAGGAATTTTAGTAGGTGGTGAAAATGTGTTTTGAATCTAAACATTTGTGTCCTTGTGTGAGAAGAATGCAAAGCCCCAGAAGCTCCTGAAGTTTTTGAAACCATTTTTATTCATAAAGACCTAAATGTATCCAGACCTCATTTAGTGACATCCTGTTTATCAAGATTTTGCAGTAATGACCCCCTGGCTCCTAGCCCCTTGTCAAATGGTGGGCTTTAGGGAGCAGATGCTAAGAGTCAGTTCAGAACATGTATGCAGTACCTGGGTAATTGCTCCAATTTAAGTTTATTTGGCATTCTCACCTCATACCTTGTATGTTTTCTCTTCTTCCACTGTCAGGATTGACCCTTAGCCAACAACACAAGTGCATAGAGAATGTATTGTTTAGATTACTTTAGAATGTGGAGGAAGGTGAGGGTGGATGGCATGCCTCACAAGTGGAATTTGAGTAGCTTGATGTATGTGGTCAAGCAAGGCTGAAGTATTGTTAAACCTTGCTCTCTGTACTGGGTCCAATCCCTAGAAATATGTTGGATTCTTGCATACATTAAGGAAAAGAAGCCAATAAAGCAACCAGAGCTGTGAGTACTGTGACGATGATTATTATTATTATTATTATTATTATTACAGTTAGTGCTCTAGTTACAGTGGGGATACGTTACAATGACCCCATTGTTACTTGAAAATATCATAACTTGGAGGCACCGTAGCCTACACTATATAGTCTATACATACACTGTACAGTACTGTACTGTTACTTTTTTTATTTTTAATTGGTCTGTAATTATTAATATCAGCTAATTCTTTTTTATTTTCATTTGGTCTGGAGGTTCAATGCAGATTGGAGATTTCACAGCCAGTGCACCAACGAACAAGACTTATGATAACACATGTACAAACAAAGAAATTGCATAACACAAGAATTGGATGTGTACACTATTCTCCAAGATTCAGTCTGTCGTCAGGCATACCTGAACGATGTCAGGATGTTGATGGCTACGTTGAACTAAATTTTGTAAGGGGAGGATGGCGATGACAAAGCAGCAGGTTCATCAATGTGCTCCCCTTCAGCTGTTATTTCTTCGGTGCGCGCAATTTAAAATATTTTCAATATTGTCACATCGGTATCTCCATCATGACTTCAAAATGTCGTAACCGGTATTGCATCGTAACTTCGAAATATTGCAGCTCAAAACATCGTAACTCAAGGACTACCTATTCAGAAGATGAACCTGTTCATATGGAAAAAGCCCACAGGGGCTGTTGACTTGAAGTTCAAGCTTTCAAAGAATTTGGTGTTCTTTAGAATAAAGTAACACAAAAATATTCTAATTATTGATCATATATCTCTAAAACCCATTACAGTAAGTAAATGGCAGATGATTTGGAATGATGAACAGGACAGTGACAGATTAAAATAGACCAAGCTTAATACTGGATATGGAATTCATCATATTGAAAGGACAGACATTCACTCAATGTTTGATGTATCAATATTTGATGAATAGCCTTTATAATCCATTCCCTATGTTTGTACTGTAGAGTAACATTAACAGTCAAACCGCTTTTGTGTGAATGCTCAAAATATAGTAAAAAATAAACGTCAAGTTTTGGATACCGATTGGCTAGAATTTTGTCATTCTCCATTTTCAAAATTAATCCATTAAATTTTAGAGATGTGCAGTCAACCCCAGGTATTCGCAGGGGTTAGGGACCACAACCACCCATGATAAGTTGAAATCCAGGATAGATGGAACCCCCCCCTCCAAAAACACTTCCAAGTGCCAATTTTAATAGTTCTAACACCAAATATACCTTGAACTCTCATCCTGAAACACTTTAAAATCATTTCAGTCATCTTACAACATTACCCTTAAAAATACGTATATGACTTACAGCTATGCATGAACACTCCTACAACTGTTACTGTACTCTTACAAGGCAAAAACCAATCAAGTTATCCCTGTACTATACCTATTTAGGTAGACACGTCTTTCATACAGTATTCAAACCTTACCATTTTCTTTTAACATAGGGTTGACATTGGTTAAGTAGACAAGTGCAGTCACTAGGGTCGGTGTTAGCGATAATTGGTCTTGACACCTCAACGTTTTGAAGAATTGTTTGATCTAGGAAGATGATTGGGTTAGTCCTTCAGTCTTGACACACTGAAGCTGTTACTGTTTGGCTCTGTCTTTAAGGACCATGGGCATAACAGCCATCGACCATACCATTAAAAATATCTTCTTGTCCGGTCAGAGAAGTTGAGAAACAATTTGGCTGGTCAGTACTTGGATGGGTGACTTCCTGGGAACACCAGATGTTGGCGTCTAGGAATCTCTTTCGCATTCATGGTTAGAAATGTTGGGGTTAGTCAATACTTGGATAGGTGACCTCTTAGGAACTTCAGATGCTGTTTGCATCTAGATATGTCTCGCATCCACGATTCAAGTCTTGTGCTTACGACTTCCTGTCATTCTGCCCGATTCATCAAAGACTGACAATGTGTGAGCATTCCGTTTTTAAGGACCCAAAAGGATACCAAGTGCCCAAAGGCTTTTTGCATTGTCACTTTGGACTTCACCTCCAAACTAGTGACGACAACTTGATTTTGGTTCCAAATCAGCCAAGAAGTGGTGTCTAGTACCTCCACTTCTTTTGACTTTATGTTATGGTCAAACGGGCGTACTCCACAGCGGTCATGTTGGACAACAATACGTTCCGTGCAAGATTTCGTAAGGTCAGGGGCACTGGTCTGCCCCTAGCATTCAGGAAGAACCCATCAGACAGGTACTAAGGATGGGAATGCGGTCACAACAGTTCCTTATTGTACTCTTGTTGAGGGGTTTCCTGATCTGCTGGTCCTCTGGTCGGAGCACCATAAGAGCAATTAGCCCTGTTTCCTTGTCTACCTCTCATTCACTTTGCCATTGATCGGTACAAGTCCTGCATCTTTACACTAGAATTTCCAGCAACTCCTGAGGGTCTGATTTTCTTGCAGGGTAACAGGAAATTAGTAGTGTACCTTTGAAGTTTTTGGAGAACATGCTTACAGGGGTGGTGCATCTTCTATGATTAAGATAATCCAAGACTTCCCCCTTTTACTTTATCCAAGCCAGGTCCCTTTCAGTGTCTTTGCAGCCTTTCATCTGATTGGGTTAGACCCCTTCTTGGTGGAGCTCACAATATACTGTAAGTGCAGTACGTTCTCTCGAAATTTTCAGTCCTAAGTGACTCGTTCTTGGTGCTCTAAGCCTGACAAGAACTTCTTTCAAGATTTAGATTGTTCTTTCCTGGCCTTAGCATATACTGTATATGTTGAGGGTGGCTCTCATTCCATTTTTCCTCAGTGAGTGGTAGCTCATGACTCATCTCTTTTGACAAGATTAGGAATCTAATTTCTTATTCCCTCCGAATGCAAGTTGGAGATCCAGATGAGACTTGGTGTTGCTGGCTTGTGCTTTCAGTACTTTCTACAGTTATCCATTCCTGGAGTTGGATTGTATTCTTCTTTTATTAGTGCTGATTAGTCTGGAAAGAGTAGTCTAGGAACTTTTTATCTGACGTCTCAGACCATCACCACCACCTCCTCTGAGGAGGTTGGTTCCCTTCCTGTGGGAGGGATCTCACCGTTTTGTTGAACCTCTTGGATTTCTGGGTAATGAGAGTTGGTGTATTATTTTTCCCTATTCCTCACTCTACCTGAAGGATGTTCCCTTGTAAGTCCTGAATGCCCTTCTTCAGGACATGTGATGGCTGTCCAACAAGTTGTGCAGTCCCCTGGTTCAGTGTACTTTAGCCTGGAGGTGGAAATGGAATGACTGGAGTCCATTCCATCCTTATTTCCTCTTTCAGTAGCAGCATCTTGGCTAAAGTACATGCTGGAGTCTGGCAGGGTACAGGTGACTGCACTCTGGGCATTTTCTCCCATTTGATAACTGGGAGGCATTTCCCTCATTCCCTTTTTTAACAATGGAGAAGGGGGACTAGGTAAGTTTAATCTGGCACCCATTTCTGGAATTTACCAGGACGAAACTGCCAACTAACATGGTCTTCTGCAGGAAACGTCATGTTCTCCAAATAGTTTCTGAGTAACCCTTCTAGCCTAGAGGCACTAGAGTCCAGGTCCCTACTAATCAGAACAACCATTTCCCCAGACTGGTAGGAAGTTGCAGGAGACATGACAACTGGGATCATGGCAATACTTTGGTGGTTCTCCAGTCATTTGAAGGGGACTGACCTACCAAAGAAGCAAGTCTCCTAAATAAAAAGTGGTGGTTTGTATTCCCATAGGTACGAATAAATATTGAATAACAATTTGTATTTTTCCCAGGTACACAAACCAGAGCACTTTATACTTTTACCTTGCCTCAACCACCCCGCTCAGTCCCTGTAACCATAGTGAAGGTAACGATCAGTAAATGAGGGATACTCCCCCCCCTCCCCACCTGCTACCCACTTTGTTACCAAGTTATAAACCAGTTCCTGCTCATGCTGAAAGGTACTCCTATATAAGATGCTGTGGTTTATATAATAGGGAAAAATACAAATGGTTTTTTAAAATTTTTAATTTTTCTATAAATGAAATTCCAATGAAACTTGGTATATATAATGTCCTAAATGTGTTTAAATTTTATACCAAATTAATAGCATAAATATTGTAGACTTATTTTCCTCTATGAGGAAATATAAATCAACTTATCCATAAAGTTTACATGTTTAACAAGTTGACCTGAGAGGAGCCTCGAGAGACAATTTCATTCTTCATAATCAAACTAATTCCAAGTCAACTGCATATGCCCTAACACCAATTCCAATAGCTCCAAGTTTGACATAAAAGTAGCTTTTCTCTAAGTTACACTGGGAACAACTACAGATAAAATGATAAATAAATTACAATGATATTCAAAACTATATTCAAATTACAAATCTTTACAAGCTGTAGAGTACTATTTTACATCACTGAGGTATATACAAAAATACAGTAGTTTTTACTTATCTTCAAAATCAGAGGCAATTTACATCTTATAATTACTGACTAAATACAAATTTTATAGTGGAAATGGGTACTTGATACGCAGAGGCTTCACAAGAATACATCAGTGTGAAAATAAAATTAACAAATGAGCCAGTTTTAACATTTGGCTCAACCCTGAAGATTTTTTGCTCCATGTACCACTAATAAATTTAAATGGTTACAAAAATAAACTTCCAGTAAGCATTTAAAAAATAAAATTAGGTTTTAAATAGACTGAGTACATTGACTACATACTACTATTATGGTCCTATTTCCAATATTATCATTATTAATCTAACCAAACCCATGGTTTTATACTTTCCTAGGAAAAGAGAGGAATGAAAATGGAGTGTTAAGAGATACTGTATTCCTTATATTTCTATAAAAAAAAAAAAAAAAAATCCTAAAGTTAGCAGCTACTGTACATAAAACAGTGCCCTTTATTCAGTTCCTGATTGAATTCGATTATTGTTACTTCCATGTACAGTAATTTAGGTACTACTATATAAAAATTCTCTAACAAACTGTAAATTTTTACTGTATCACTAAAAGTTGCAAATCCAAGGTTAAGTGTTTAGCCTTGGAAAAATATTTACTGCAGACACTATGTTGCCTAATACTTGGTCAAAGAATCCTAAAACTATTTATATAACTGACAAGAATAAATTAAAGTACCACCAGAGATATAGCCAATACAAATCACAGTAAATTATATTCCTGTACAATCACAGTCATCTTCTTGTATGTAGTTCTGACCAAAGAAAAAGACTAAATATTTCTGCAAGTCAATGCATGTTCAAACCAAGGTAATTTTAAATTTCCCTTGCAAACCCATCATTTTACATGAAGTTGATGAGGTGCTAAATATATAGCCACATACTGATTATAGAAAATCACTTAAGTATATTTTATTTTTAAAGGTGGGGAGGGCTGTTCGGCAATTTAAGTTTTCTTGTAGCAAACTAATATTTTAAAAGTTACTTATGATTTAACAAATTCCTTGTCTATTGCTTTTATGTATTGCACAAATTTTACTGTTACCCAAGTACTAAAGCATTAGTTCCAAAAGTAGTTCACCCATATTGTTAGTGGAAAAGTAAAAAAAAATTGCAATTTCTCTTTTAAAGTGCTTACCCTTTGAGATGGGATGCTGAAGTCTGGGATCTAGTTCAACTGTCAAAAATATTCTGATCACATAATTATTACTATTATTAACAGACTGGAGAGAGAGAGAGAAATTTGCTTTGCTGTTTCATTTCAGTTATAAAACATACAAAGCCGGAGAGCTCATTTCATTATAATGATGAATGTAAAAATCTCAAGAATGAATGACGAGTAACTTGCATATTGTGCTGCTATATACAGTTAAACACTAATTATAAAACACAAAATAATCAATTATCAAGATAGGTACTGAGGAACATAGCATTTTTTGGTAAACTTAGGTAGAAAAGTACTCTGTATTGTATATCATTACGAATCTAAGTAAAATTAGAAAAGTACAATGTATCATATATCATTACCAATCTAATCATTATGAATTTCAGCCACTAAATGCACTGCAACTGATTTATAAACAAATAATTACTTCCATTATTACCAAATTTAGTATAAAATACTGTACTTGAAATGTATGAAGAAAATTTTCTATACAACAAATGTAAAAACATTTTCCATAACTTTCATATCCATGACTTTTTCATGTAAGAAATATTAACAATCCAAAAGTTCATGGCAACTACAGACTGCATAATCAAAACTATTACATGTACAAGGCTTTAAACACAATCTGCTCCAAAACTAGTCTAGACTTGCTTAACCACTTTATAAGCTATTTCACAAACCAGCATATGAAAGATTGCTATTCAGTCTTCATCCGATTCTGCTGCATTGAACAAATCTATCAAGTTTCTTGAAGTTAGATTCATGGGTGGGAAAGGATCCTCATCAACTACTACCTCCCTTTTAGGACTGGGAGAATCACTGAATGAAGAAGCAATGCTCCCACTCTCATTTTTTAAATCAGGGTGCTTTTCAGTTTGATGCAATCCTCGTCGCCTAAGAAAAGACGGTGTATCAGCAACTCTTGGACTTGAATTAAAGCTGCAATACGTAAAATACCATTCATTAATACTGCTCCTAACAGTTAGAGCTGTGATAATAGAAACTGATATGTCAGCATAACAAATTTGAATACAGTATCATATGAGAAACAACATAATAACTGGAGCAATTATTTCATGTCAATGAATGCCATCAAATACCACACCTATTTCTAATTATGGGAGAAGTTCTGATGGCTTCATGGCGTAGTTTGAAATGGTGGCCAATTGGGGTAGAATTTCCAAAAGGGTGCCCATGATAGTGATTTACTTCACTGCTTGAAGTAGATATGTCACTCAAGGGATGAGCAAGGCTGTGATCATCTAAGCCCTCATCTGAAAGAAAGGAAATACATAATGACAATTTTTTTCTACCCTCATGTAAAATATAACCCCAGTACCTTTAAATTCTAATTTTTGTATTAAATTTTCTGAAACAAAATCAAGTGTATTCCATGGTTTTCAAAGTAACTATGAGCAAAATGGGACTTTTAGCCATGGTAAGGTGTCATGGCATTTTGTCAGCCAGAACCTAGAAAAGCACTACACTATAGCTAATCATTGCCTTACCATACTACTAACCCTACCATCAATGAAAAATATCCTTAAAACAAGGCAGAAGGGCAATTGTTAACCTAGAAACCTGGCTGAAGTACTGCCAACACTACTGAAGGCCAAGGCTACCATCTATATCTGAGCATTCAGAAGTTGCAAAAAAAGAAGTAGCCTGACTGGAATGATCCTAAACATTGCCTGAGTGGAAAGGATGGAAAAGTGTGTTTTAAATCATGAAATACCCAAAATGCATTTATTTAATACATTTTTACTTCTTAAATTTAAACCAACTATTATAATACAGTAATGAATTATGACCTGACTAGCTAGTTAAGCAAGTACATCCTGAATGAAAAGTTCTAGTAATTCTCCACAATTAATACATATTCCCACTGCTTAAATAAGGGGACCCAGCACTACATACATAAACCTGTCATTCTGTGTTGATGAGGGATGCTTAATATGATAATCTTAAATGTGATTGGGTAGGGAGGAAGGTCCTTCTAAGAGTACAAAAGCCTTATTTTCTACAATAACTTAAAATCTTGATTTTATGTACTTATCAACAGACAAACTTAAGCTCAGTTACTACTTACAAAGGGAGGAAGTCTGTACCAACTCTCTGAAAGTGACCAAATGGAGATGCAAAATCCTGACTGTGGGAGCCTAAAACTTTTCACAGTAAGGAATGAAATCCCTGAAATCTGATAATGCTTACCTGCCAGGTTTCATTTGGTGAGTAAGGATATGTGTCACCACGACCAAAAAGAATCTACAATTTACTGCAATGTAGACACAAACTAGTCAAGCAATGATCATGAGGAAAGACATGTCCATGAGAAAATCTCAGCAGATGAAACTGTTAAAAGCTGTTTAATATTTCCAACACCACATTAATAACTGAGCAAACACATTCCTTATAAGCTAGATCTATAGTGATGGTTCTATTATCTGGTTTATGACTGATTAACCCTTAAACGCCTACTGGACGTATCATACGTCGACTAAAATTGTCTGTTGGGTGCCAAGTGGACGTACCGTACGTCGACTACAAAAAATTTCAACCTTCGGTCAACTTTGACTCAACCGAAATGGTCGAAAAATGCAATTGTAAGCTAAAACTCTTACATTCTAGTAATATTCAATCATGTACCTTCATTTTGCAACAAATTGGAAGTCTCTAGAACAATATTTCGATTTATGGTGAATTTTTGAAAAAACTTTTTCTTACGCCACTGCGGTAACTCGCCGAAAATTTCAGAAATTCTTTCGTCATTTTGTCATAATTTTTGCACTGTTCTATATTAGCTGTTACATAAAGTTTTATATATGAAAATGTGCACAATTTCATGTACAATACAACAGAAAATAACTCATGGTTGTAGCTTTTATCAGTTTTGAAATATTTTCATATAAATCACGATAACTGCCAAAATTTCAACCTTCGGTCAACTTTGACTCGACCGAAATGGTAAAAAACGCAATTGTAAGCTAAAACTCTTACATTCTAGTAATATTCAATCATTTACCTTCATTTTGCAACCAATTGGAAGTCTCTAGCACAATATTTCGATTTATGGTGAATTTTTGAAAAACTTTTTCCTTACGTCCGAGCCAGAAATTCTTTAAATCACGTTGTCATAATGTTTGCACTGTTTTATATTAGTTGTTACATAAAGTTTTATATAAGGAAATGTGTGCAATTTCATGTAGAATACAACAGAAAATAACTCATGGTTGTAGCTTTTATCAGTTTTGAAATATTTTCATATAAATCACGATAACTGCCAAAATTTCAAGCTTCGGTCAACTTTAACGCGACCGAAATGGTCAAAAAACGCAATTATAAGCTAAAACTCTTACATTCTAGTAATATTCAATCATGTACCTTCATTTTGCAACAAACTGGAAGTCTCTAGCACAATATTTTGATTTATGGTGAATTTCTGAAAAAAAAATTTTTTCCTTACGCTCGCGTATGTAACTCGGCCGAACATCTTGGAAATTCTTTCGTCATGTTGTCGTAATGTTTGCATCGTTTTTCGTTTTACATTAGTCGTTACATAAACTTTTATATATGAAAATGTGCGCAATTTCATGTAGAATACAACAGAAGATAGCTCATGGTTGTAGCTTTTATCAGTTTTGAAATATTTTCACATAAATCACGATAACTGCCAAAATTTCAACCTTCGGTCAACTTTAACTCGACTGAAATGGTAAAAAAACGCAATTGTAAGCTAAAACTCTTACATTCTAGTAATATTCAATTGTTTACCTTCATTTTGCAATAAATTGGAAGTCTCTAGCACAATATTTCGATTTATGGTGAATTTTTTGAAAAACATTTTCCTTACGTCTGCGCTGTAACTCGGCCGAACATCTCAGAAATTCTTTTCGTCTCGTTGTCGTAATATTTGCACCATTTTATATTAGTCGTTACATACAGTTTTATATATGAAAATGTGCGCAATTTCATGTACAATACAACAGAAAATAACTCATGGTTGTAGCTTTTATCAATTTTGAAATATTTTCATATAAATCACGATAAATAGAAAAAATTCGACTTTCGGTCAACTTTAACTCGACCGAAATGGTCGAAAACTGCAATTGTAAGCTAAAACACTTACAGTCTAGTAATATTCAATCAATTAACTTCATTTTTCAACAAACGGGAAGTCTCTAGCACAATATTTCGATTTATGGTGAATTTTTGGGAAAAAAAAAAAAATTTTTTTACGTCCGCGTTCATTTAATTCATGCATCATTTTGTGATAATATTTTCTCTGTGTTGCTTTGATCGTTTTACAATTTTTTATATACCAAAATCATCGCAATTTAGTGTACAATACAAAGAAAAAAAATTAACTCATTAGCTTTAACCGTTTTGCTTACAACGCGATTTGTATACAATTATATAAGAGTTTTTTTTGCTGTCATATATTCCAATATTTATATATGATAATGATATTTTTTTCATTTCTGATGGTTGCATACTAAACTTCAGGCAATGACAAAAAAAAAAGGAGCCAAAAATGAACTCTTAATCTTAAAAACTAAGCGTGCTGTGACTTTTTGAAAAAAACTTTTTTTCTGCTTCGGCGCTAACTCACCAAACGCCGCCGGCATACGGGAGACGTTTTTGTAAATAGAGGCTCGGCGTTTAAGGGTTAATAAGTTAACAGGTGTCACAATATCAATGGCTCCAAATACTGAAAGTAAGTTAAAATTCATGTATACTAAACATTTCACATCCATATTTCCATATACTCAAACAAAACTGATCAAGTCATGAAACATTTATAGACCCAATCTGACTAACAACCCTAACTTTACAGTACCTGAATAAAAATGTACTTATTAGGTTATTATAAAAATATCTTATATAATAAACTTAAAAGCAATCCTAAATAAAAAAACTCTCTTCCAGTACAGGCAGTCCCCAGGTTACGACAGTCTCAACATATATTGATCCAACCTTACGACACTTTTCAAAAATATTCATAAAAAATTCATCTCTGACTTAAGGTGAAAATCCGAAGTTAAGGCAACGTTAGGCTGGGTAGTACATATATTTTTCATGATAAAAAAATTATTTACTAATTTTCAAATAACACTAATGTAAACACAGCAAAATATCAGTAAAATGTTTAAGCAAAATCCCTTAATATTGATCTGTTATCATCGTTATTTATGCACTGTATAAAAAAACCATCTCAACATTTGTAACTGTTTACTGATGTAAACATAACTCATTCACCAACCCCACTCTCTCTCTCTCTGTGTCTCTCTTTCCCAAGTTATTCTCTCTTTCTGTCGTAATTCATGAATAATTTCTTACCACTACTGGTAATATAGAAGTGACAGACATATATGGGGCATTTATTGACTAATGCTATCAGTCAAGAAAAATATTTTAGTACACCAATTCACTTATTCAGCAATTTGACAATATTACTGATGTTTTACAAAAATGTAACAAAGTAACCACAGAACCTACAACTGAGGTATTGGGTAATTAACCACAACATACAGAAATTGATGCTACAAATGTACTTACCATCTGAATATCCACTTGCAAAATCTGACTCTGTTATCTTTGAATTATCAGGTGAGCTCCCAGAGTGAGTTCTCTGGCAGACACTTAAGAAGGGACGTGAAAGGAACATAAGCATTACAGAAATGTACAACCAAGTCTGCATCATCACTAATCTGGCCTTCATTACCTGTAACAATAAGTTGAACCTAATTAAAAAAATGTAACACAACAAGAATTACATAGATCAGTTTAAAAGATAACAAATGCAATCTACTCTCCAAGTCTACACGAAATCTTAAGAATACCATAAAATGTATGTATTCACAGTTACCCCACTAAACATAGTAATGTGACCAAATCCACTTAGCCACATATTTTTGGCATATACACTCTTCAAAATGTATAAAATTCCCATGAAATTGGCAGTCACATCTTTCTCTAAATCTTTAGCAGAAAACCCTTATGGACACAGGCAACACACTATAAACCCAAGGAGGCTCCACAGAGAAATAAATCAGCTAAGAGAGAAGCTAAAGGAAAAGGCGACTCTACTCCTGTTAGTTGCCTTTGAGAAATTGTGAACCACAATAAATCTGACTGTTTTCTATCCCATCAGTCATAGACTAATGTCCAGGGTCAGGCTCATGAGGTCTTTGTTGGCCTTCAAGATCTCTGCCATCCTTAGAACTGGTACTTGGCATTACCAGAACACTCTGTTGAGATTTTTATCTGCATGATGAGATTAAGTCTTTTTGGTTTGTACTCACTAGCTCCCATCACTGGTTTATCAATCGGGAGGGATATGGGCCATTCACTTTCATTCCTCTTGCCTGATGCACACTTAAAATTACAATTTTATAATAAAATAAAGTTTTATATATGCTTACCAAGTAATTACATAGCTATTAGTTTCTATTAACCAGCAGCTAGAATTTTGAAATTCGCAGTAGCTCTACTGTTATTTTGGCTAGGCAAGCGACCCCACCCACTTTCGGGGTAAGAGAGGAACCAATTAGCAAACTGTCTCTATATGTTTATGCCTTCCTAATCATGCGAGGGGGGGAGGGAGGGCTTTGATTATATAATTACTTGGTAAGTATATATAAAACTTTATTTTATTACAAAAATGTCATTTTTATATAAGCTACTTACCAAGTACAGTAATTACATAGCTGAATCCCACATTGTAGGAGGTGGGGTGCATGGATTATCTATCCTAATACATTAAAATTGTAATGTAAAAGAAATACACTTGCTAGTATTAGTAAAAATGCTTGCTGGTTCCTTACCTGTCGAGAGAGCTGCTGCAGGAAGGTACTGCCTCTGGATGGCGCTCATCTCAACATATAGCGGTGTGGTGGTGTAGCCAGGAGTCGCCTACTACATTAGTGGGATTCCTTTGTTGCAAAGGAGTGTCCGATTGCACACAAAGAATTAACAAAGTTGCCCCTGCACTAGGCACAGTACCAAAAAACAAAACCAAAGAATAAAAAACACAATCGCCTACAGCTAAATGTTAAAAAAAATACCATTACCCAAGCACTAATAAACAAAAAATTGGTGAGCACTCCAAGTTCATCCAGGCTCCCCTACAACTCAACACCATGAATCCAGGTGAGAAAATAGGAAGGATGAAGGACGACTTCCTACACTCCCTCTCCCAACACCATACCAGCTACCGAAATAGGACCCCAGGTACTGCAATTTTCACAGACAATTTCAATTTCACACAAATAATGAGCTGCAAACACCGATTTGCATATCCAAAACATTGTTTGTATAATAGAGGTAATAGACAAATTATGCCTAAAAGCCAGGGATGTGGCAACTGCCTGACTTCATGCGCTTTAACTTTCACTACGGGCAACACATCCTCTTCAATTTGAGTGTGCGCGTCTAGAATAAGAACCCTCATAAAAAATGCCAAGGCATTTTTTGAAAGAGGGCGAGGACAATTCTTTACTGAGCACCAAAGGTTGCTCAAAGGCCCACGAATCTTTTCTGTTCTAAGTAAATAGTATTTCAATGCCCTTACAGGGCAAAGGGTTCTCTCTACGCCCTCCAGACCTAAATATCTATTAAACTTTTAATAATGAATGAGTGAGGCCAGGGATTGGAAGGGGTCTCATTCTTAGCTAAGAATCATAGGGTAAATGAGTAAAGTGCATTACCCTGAGAGAATCCAATCTTTTATCAAAAGCATGTAACTCACTCACCCGCTTGGCAGTCGCTAACGCTACTAGGAACAGAGTTTCCTAGTTAGGTCCCTCAAACAGATAGATTGCAGGGGTTCAAAACGTGGTTGTAACAGCCACTTCAGAACCATGTATAAATTCCAGGCTACTAGCTCATCATCTTTCTGTTTGGTTGTGTCGAACGACTTGAGATCAGAAAGATCTTTATTAGCGGAGAGATCTAAACCCCTATGTCTAACTACAGAGCTCAACATTGCCCTGTAGCCTTTAATAGTTGAGGTAGACAGATTCCTGGAAGACTTTAAACAGAGCAGGAAATCTCTTATCTCTGCTACAGATGTCTTAGAAGATGAGATGTTGTGTCTCCTACACCAGTCACAGAAGACTGTCCACTTGCCTTGATAAACTGTTCGAAGAATGTTGTCTACAACAAGCAATAGCATCTGCAACTGCCTTTGAAAATCCTTTGCTCGAACCAATCTGTAGATAGTCTGAAAGCAGTCAGAGTCAGAGTGGACAGTCCTTGATGGAACCATCTGAAATGTGGTTGTTTGAGTAGTTTGGATTTTAGAAGCAACAGCCTCAGAAAATCCAGCAAGTCCGAGAACCATTCATGTGCTGGCCAGAATGGGGCTACTAGGGCCATCTTTACATTTCGATGATTTCAGAACTTGTTTATTACTTCTCTCACCATCTTGCATGGGGGAAAGACATAAAGGTCCATGTTCAACCAATCTAAAAGCATTGCGTCCGTCACCCATGCTGGCAGATCTGGCGCTGGCGAACAATACAGAGGGAGACGATGGTTCTTTGCAGTCAAAAACAGATCTAGAACTGACCTTCCCCACAGTTTCCACAACTCTAGGCATACAAGAGGGTCGAGAGTCCATTCCATGGAGAGAACGTGCTTTCGACGGCTGAGTTCATCCGCTAACACGTTGAATTTCCCCTGAATAAACCTGGTTAAGATCTGGGTTTGATCCTGATCAGCTCAAATGAGCAGGGCTCTTGCTGCTTGGCAAAGGGTAAACGAATGAGTTCACCCTTGTTTTCTGATATAGGACAGTGCCGTGGTATTGTCCGAGTGGATGGACACTGTCCATCTCCAATGCAAACATTTGCAATCTCCAGTGAATTCCCATCAATTCTTTCACAATGATGTGCCATTTCCTCTGTTCTGAAGTCAAAAGGCCTGAAACTTCCTTGTCTCCCAGGATGGCTCCCTAACCTAGGTCTGATGCATCTGAATAAACATTAGGTCAGGGTTCAGAGGGAGCGATTTTCCTTGAGTGAGCCTGTCTCTTGAATTCCACCAAACAAGATCCCCTTTTATTTCCTTTGCTATCCGAAAAACGAAAGAATCCTGCGTATTTCTTTCTGTTCCAGTTGATTTTCTCATGTGCAGCCTTCCCAGGGACACAAACTGTTCCATGGATGAGAGAGTTCCCAACAGGCTCATCCAGCTGTTCCCAGAACAGGACTGAAGGGTGAGAAATTTGTCTACCTTCTGAAGGCACAAGTCTACCCTTTGGGGGGAGGGAAAAGCCCGAAAACCCGAGAGTTTATCCCCATCCCCAAATAAGCTATCTCCTGAGAAGGGGTCAGTTGAAACGTTGGGAAGTTTATCAAGAGACCCAAATCCTGGGCAAGAAGAAGGGTCTTGAGAAGGTCCCCGACACATTTTTCCATCGACTAGGAGTGAATGAGCCAATCATCGAGATACAGTGAAATGTTGACCCGCCATCAAGTGTAACCATTTCGCTATTGGGGCTAGTACACGCATGAATACCTGTGGGGCTGTCGACAGGCCGAAGCAAAGGGCTCTGAACTGGTATGCTTTGTGCTGGAACACGAACCTTAAAAACCTCCTCGAGTCCTGATGAATCGGGACATGGAAGCCTTCATGTCTATCGAGATCATCCAATCTTCCAGACGAATGGATGCAAGGACGGACTGGGACATCACATTTTGAATTTTGTTTTCCGCACATACAAGTTCAGGGCACTTACATCCAGAACCGGCCTCCAGCCCCCCAAGGCTTTGGGTACTACAGTACAAACAGCCGACTATAGAACCCCGGAGAGGAGGTGTCCTCGACCAGTTCGACTGCAGCTTTTTTGAAGAGTGCTGACACTTCTTTGAAGAGCCTGCCGAGTAGGCCGTCAATGAGACAGGCTTGTTGGTTAAAGGAGGTTTCTTCAGAAACGGGATCGATCTCAGGACTTGTACAATCCAACTCACCGCTCCTCTCGCGTCCCAATGCTCCTAAAAGTGGAAGAGTCTTGCCCCCACAGGTGTGGGGAGGACTACATCCTCACTTACATGCAGGTTTATTAGAGGACTTCTTGCTTGCCTGAGGGGTGAAATGGGCGTTTCTGCGAGGTCTGGGGAAGCCTCTTTGTCAGCCTCTACCCTGAAAGGGGTGAGATTGAATTGGAGAAACTGTCCTAGAGTTGAAGGCTGGAGACTCTCTAGGTTGCCTCACTGATTGTGCGAGAAGGTCCTGAGTGGACTTTTTCTGCAGATTAGAAGCAATCTGATCTGAGGGAATAGGAGCTTCTTGTCAAGAGGAAAGAAGAGGAGCATGGACTTCTGAGAAGGTGTAACTCCCTTTGAGGTGTAGGAACACAAAGCTCCCTTTTCTTGAGAATTTCCATCACAAATAGCAGGGATAATTCAAATGAACCATCTCTAATTCCTTTATCTAGGCATGAGATGACCCCCAAAAATCTGAAGAGAAGTCTTCCAGAATATGAGGGCAATCCTTTAACCCTTTAACGCCGAAGCCCTATTTTCAAAAACGTCTCCCGTATGCCAGCGGCCTCCGAGAGGTAGCGCCAAGCGGAAAAAGTTTTTTCAAAAAATCACAGCGTGCTTAGTTTTCAAGATTAAGAGTTCATTTTTGGCTCCTTTTTTCTCATTGCCTGAAGTTTAGTATGCAATCATCAGAAATGAAAAAATATCATTATCATATATAAATATTGGAATATATGACAAAAAAAAACGTATATAATTGTATACAAATCGCTGTAAGGAAAACAGTTAAAGTTAAAGCTAACGAGTTAATTTTTTTGTTGTATTGTACACTAAATTGCGATGATTTTGGTATATAACAGATTGTAAAACGATTAAAGCAACACAGAGAAAATATTATCACAAAATGATGCATGAATTGCAACGGGCGGACGTAAAAAAAAAGTTTTTTCAAAAATTCACCAAAAATCAAAATATTGTGCTAGAGACTTTCCAATTGTGCCAAAATGAAGGAAATTGATTGAATATTACTAGACTGTAAGTTTTTAGCTTACAATTGCATTTTTTGAACCATTTCGATCGAGTTAAAGTTGACCGAAGGTTGATTTTTTTCTATTTACAGAAGGTTTGAAGGGTTTTTTTTCGTAACCCGAAAATTTAAGTCGGAACATCGTTATTCAAAATCATAAGAAAATATTTAAAATCTGCATTGAAGAGCTGCAAATTGAGAATGATTTATTTTTGTTGTATTCGTTACATGAAATTGAAGAGCTAAAGGAATGATTTATTTTTGTTGCACACATTTTGATGTATAACACTTTATGTAACGAATAATATGAAAGGGCGAAAAATTACGGCAAACTGACGCAAGAAATGACACGATTTTCAGCGGAGTCCTAATGGAGCTGAGCGGAGGAAATTATTTTTTCAAAAATTCACCAAAAATCTAAATATTGTGCTAGAGACTTTCCGTTTGTTGCAAAATGAAGGTAAGTGATTGATTGTTACTCGAATGTAATAATTATGGCTTATTTAATGCGTTTTTCGATCATTTCGGTTGAGTCGAAGTTGACCGAACGTTAAAATTTTGTCAGTTATTGTTATTTCGTGAAAATATTAAAAAACTGTGAAGAGCTAAAGGAATGATTTATTTTTTGTTGTATTCTACATGAAATTGCGCACACTTTGATGTATAACACTTTATGTAACGAATAATATGAAATGGCGAAAAAATTATGGCAAGCAGACGCAAGAAATGCCAGGATTTTCAGCGGATTCAGCGCGCGTGGAGCGAAGGAAATTTTTTTTTCAAAAACTCACCAAAAATCTAAATATTGTGCTAGAGACTTTCCGTTTGTTGCAGAATGAAGGTAAATGATTGATTGTTACTTGAATGTAATAATTATGGCTTACGGATGCGTTTTTTCGATAATTTGGTCGAAGTCAAAGTTGACCAAAGGTTGATTTTTTCTATTTATCGTTATTTCGATGTAAATATTTAAAAACTGTGAAGAGCTAAAGGAATGATTTATTTTTGTTGTATTCTACATGAAATTGCACACATTTTGATGTATAACACTTTATGTAACGAATAATATGAAACAGCGAAAAAATTACGGCAAGCTGACGCAAGAAATGCCACGATTTTCAGCGGATTCGCTGCATGGGATTTTAAGGAAAATTTTTTTCAAAAATTCATCAAAAATCTAAATATTGTGCTAGAGACTTTCTGTTTGTTGCAGAATGAAGGTAAATGATTGATTGTTACTCAAATGTAATAATTATGGCTTACGAATGCGTTTTCGATCATTTCGGTCAAGTCAAAGTTGACAGAATGTTAAAATTTTGTCATTTATTGTTATTTCGATGTAAATATTTAAAAACTGTGAAAAGCTAAAGGAATGATTTATTTTTGTTGTATTCTACATGAAATTGCGCACATTTTGATGTATAACACTTTATGTAACGAATAATATGAAACAGCGAAAAAATTACGGCAAGCTGACGCAAGAAATGACAGGATTTACAGGTGGATTCATGTGGAGCATGAGCGGAGGAAATTTTTTTTTAAAAAATTCACCAAAAATCTAAATATTGTGCTAGAGACTTTCCATTTGTTGCAAAATGAAGGTAAATGATTGATTGTTATCGAATGTAATATCACGTTTTCAATCAGAATGAAAGTTGACAGAATGTTTTTTGTCAGTTATCCAAAAAAAACTGTGAAAAGCTAAAAAATTTATTTTTTGTTATATATATATAATGCGCACATTTTGATGTATGACACTTTATATATAATATGAAATGGCAAAAATATAAGAAATGACAGGATTTTATATATATATATTTTTTTTTCAATATTCACCAAAAATCTAAATATAGAGACTTTCCGTTTGTTGCAAAATAAGGTATAGGATTGAATATACCAGAATATGAGATAAATATATACCCAAGTAAAAAAATATATATATATATATATATATATATATATATATATATATATATATATATTATTTTATATTATTTATATATATATATATATATATATATATATATATTGTTTTATATATATTTATATATATATATATATATATATATATATATATATATATATATATATATATATATATATATATATATATATATATATTATTTTTTACTTTGTTAGTAAAACATAACTAAAAGGAATGGTTGTGAAAAACTTTGTTTTTGCATAAAACGAAATTATACAAAACAGCAATGAATACAGATATATAAACACTTGTAATAAATATAAAACTAAAAATAAATTCAATGCAGAATACTCACTCGTAAATATAAAACTAAAAAAAAAATAAATGCAGAATACTCACTCGTAATCCTGACTCTTCATGCTGTTTCTTATTTTCTCCCTCCTCCATTGAAGAGTCTTGCATTTTTTTTCCTCCCGACATGACGGGGCACAAGTGGAGGAGGGAGACGCGCGCCCTTACTGCTGGTGGGCCAGCCTTCATTGGCTCGCTGCGCCCTCCGGTGTCGCTCGGGCAGGCGCACTCCAATAAATAACTGCATTGTGGTACCTGCGGTTACACTCATCCAACCTGCAAAGTGCTACCTTGAAGGTGCAACACACGTACCGGCTGTCTCTCCTCTTGCCATTCATATGGCACACCCGGCAACGTTTCTGTCTGCCCCCTTCGATGAGCTCCAGTGTGTGATCTTCTGGCTGCAGCCGACACACAGGGTCGGCTACCCGACAGGACACTGGAATTCGAGGGGCGGCACCTTCAGGGGCGGCAGCATCTTCAGGGGCGGCGTCATCATCAAGGTCGGGGCAGCAGGGGCAGCGCCGGCAGGATGAGGAATTATGATGTCGGGTATCTCACGACATCTGACCTTTCCTCTCGGGCAGAGCTGGAGCTCGGAGCAGGGGCGCCGTTGGAAGGCCACTCCTCCGGATCGAAGTTGAGGAGGGCATTCCCAGCCACCTCAAGAAACTGGATGTGGGTCAACCTCCGAGCGTCCGAATTATACCCACAGTAAATGATGTAGGCATTCTGAAGGGCCAACTGAAGGAGGTATTTGAGGAGCTTCTGTGTCCACCTCCTGGTTCTCCTGGCGAAGGGATAATACTGGATGAGTTGATCAAAGAGATCAACTCCTCCCATGTGCCTGTTGTAGTGCCCGATGACAGTAGGGCGTTGGACACGAAACTCCTCATACGTAACTCGGCCCTGCCGGCGTGTCTTCTTCCGCTGGGTGATCTCCTCTTGGATGGGCTCATGACTCGTCGTAATCATGGGCACGAGTCGGACCCCCTTCCAACAGATGACGAAGACATCTCCCTTCCGCTGCCACTCTGTCTCTCCTCTTGCAAGATGTTGCGGGTGGCTAGCAAACCTCTTGAGGACATTCGGGGCCCAACGCACCAACCAAAGGGTACCACTGACGTGCACACCTGCTTCATACAGTTCCTGGGCCAGGGATACCGAGTTATAATAATTATCCATAAACAGGTGGTATCCCTGGTTACAGAAACGATTCACATGACCGAAGACAGAGTCACGCAGCGTGGAGAAGACCCCAGAATACACAAAGAAGTCCACGACGTATCCAGCGTTGGCTTCCGTAATAAAAAATAACTTTACACCATACTTCTTTGGCTTCTTCGGGTTGTACACTTTGATACTTAGACGCCCTTTGTATGGCATCATACCCTCATCCAAAGAAAGGTTCTTGAAGGAACCACGAGAGTCTGGCATCGTTCACGAATGAACTCCAACACTGGGCGGACTAAGATGAGGCGGTCGGGGTTATTCTGGGGTATAGCCCTTCGGTTGAAGGCGTTGAAATACCTGTCCAACGCCAGGAAACTATCACGGACATAATGCCGCCACATTAGGCGTTTAAAAAAATTCCGCCTCCAATATTGCCTGACGTCAACAGCAGGCATCATCCCAAAGAATATGTGGAGCCCCAAAAAGTGCGCCATGTCCGTGAGGTTGCAGCCCGCCAGCGGTGCGGCGTCGTCCGCAATTCCTCACGGCAGTACCGAGCATAATCTACCGTCTCCGAACCAGGAATTCAAGCAATTCCCGCGTCAGGAAAAGCTGAATGAACCCCAGTACCGTGAGAGGCACAGGGATGGTCAGTCCAGGTACTGCCGTGAATGGGTGCATGTTAGGTGGGGTGGGGTCCTCCGACCACCCCTCATCACTTTCGGACGAACGGCCTTCACCTGGGCTACCTCGACGTTGCGACCTTCTACGGGTTTGCGCTCGCGCACGTGCACGGGCACGTCTTCGCACTCTCACACTCCCAGCTGGGCCGTCTCCTTCACTTTCCCCATCACTTTCTGTTTTGTCCCCACCAGCCACAATCGAGTCATCCTCTTCCTCCTCCAACTCACTTTCTCCCTCGTAGGCACTAAACCCACTAAACTCTAATTCACTTTCCTGCTGAGGATCCCGTACGGACATTGGTGGCAAATATTCGTCATCGCTCACGTCAGGCGTTATGTCGTCATCGCTAGATGACCAACTACCACCGAAATCAGGACTTTCGACCTGCTCTCGATCGAGCTCCAACAAGTACTCATCAATGTCCTTCTGTTGGAGGCCTCCCAAATGTTTTCGGATGCCCCTCAGGACACCCCGATGCTTCCTAGGGGTCGTAAAAGGAACGGGATGTGGTCCTTGGTCGCCATAGGTCACACGTGGCCGAACAACACGCTGCTGAGAAGCTGGGTCACTCTGGTTGCTGGGTCCTTCTCCAGCATCCAAGTCCAAAACTCTCCTCACACGCTCACTTCCGACAGGCACTGTGTGCCTTTCACGCTCCTGACGCCTTTGCGACATCTCTGCAAACGTTCTGTTGCAGCACGAATACGCTAACACTCGCAAAAGCTCAACAAAACACATCTGCATCAAAATATTGCTCCCGCAAGGCGCTACTCTGATGCTCTCTGATGCGAGATGGGGGAAATTCGCGCATGCGCGTCTGGGTGACGCTCAGAAACAAAACAACAGCTGGATCCGTGAACTCCCAGCATCCGCCGAGGCGCAGGATTTGAAATCTTCTGCAAACTAGGCTTATAATTATTTTTCCGCGAATATTTCAAAAAAGCATTTTCAGTCGACGTTTGCAACGTCCACTCGGCATTCGACAGACAATTTTGGATGTCGTTTAAAACGTCCAACAGGCATTTAAGGGTTAATTTGCGGACAAGAGCTCCTGCTGCCCAGTCGAGAAAGCTGAGAACTTCCAAGACCTTAAACAAGTGTTTGGTAAGGTGGTCCAATTGCAAGGACCAGAACAAAATCTTAGCTGAACTGAATGCCAACTGTCTGGAGGAGTCAATTAACCTGGAGGAGTCAATTAACCTGGAGAAGTCTCCCTGGGAGGAGGCGGAAACTCCAATGGATGGGACCTCTCCGGTCGCATACGAAAGGTATTAACTATTTTCTCTGCAACAATCTAGACAGAGGACAACTAAAAGAGGGTCTTCCCTCCTCCCTCTTGCTCGAGAGCCAGCTTTCCACTTCACGGTGAGCTTTCTTAGCTGAAGAGGACAGCACCATTTTAGGTAGTCTCGAAGAAGTCATCTGATTGTCCATTAAGTACGTCGAAGCTGGAGAAGCCGGAGCTGTCAGAGAGAAGTCTGGAAAAGTCACCAGCAGAAATCTGAGTAAAGAGGCATATGCCGAAGGAGCGGTAACAGGATCTACTTCTTCCTCCTCAGAAGAAGAAATTGGCGACAGTTCCTCAATGGGCTGAGGGGCCGATGGCACTTTCTGAATTAAACCCAGGATATTATCCAATTTGCGTTGCATCGACTGAAAAGAAGGATCCATAACAAAGGGAGCCTGTTGCGCTGCAGAAGACTAAGAAAAAGACGTAACTGGGAGCGAAACTGCAACTGCCGGAGCAGGAGTAGGCAGCAGAGAAGAGGACACAGGTGCTGCCGAAGAAACGGACGAAATCGGGCACTTGCAAGCGGAAATAGACTTGGGCACCAACAGAGTACCTTCAGGCAAATGGTGAATGGGTGCCAATGGGCGCTCAGAAGCTGATGAGCACTCAAGAGCTGGGGAGCGCATGGGAACCAGCGGTCACTCAGAACCAAAGGGCCCTCGGCTAAGGGGCGCTCAGGAGACGATGGTTGCACAGAAGACGCAGGGCGCTCGGAAAGAGCCACACAACAACAAGCAGCACGTTCAACTGGTAATGGAAGTTCTGGCACCACTGGGCACATTGGCACCAAAGACTGCTTCTCAGAAGCCAAAGAACGTTCAGGTAAAGCTGACTGTTCAGGAGCTACAGGAGCAGGAGCTGGGCACAGGGGAGCTGATAAGCGCTCCGACATCACTACATGCCTGGGCAAATCCTCCTAAAGTAAAGATGGGTGCTTAGAAGACGACAAAGTCCTCGATGCAGAAAAAGAGCTTGCAAGCAGTAGCGCGCCTAATAGGATGAAATTGTCCCACTAACTCTGGATGATCCTGGGAGAATTGTTCCAGACTGTCCCAAAAGCTACAGGAAGGTTGATGCTCTGGAGAAGTTTCTTTAACCTTCTTAACAGGAACTGCAGGAGGCTGAGAAACACCTGAGGCATGCCTCTTCAGAGGGCGAGACTCACCTTGAAAATGCCATTGGTGCCTAGGAATGGAGTCACTGTTGGAAACACTAGGTGAAAGACGATCCACTTCCATAGAGATGCCTTTTCAGCGGCGCTCTGTCTTAAGCTGGGACTTGGCAACAGGTACGACTGAGGGAGCAACTGCCTGTGGGCAGATCCCACTGACCTCCTTTGAGCTGCCAGTTTGGCCCCTCCCAGGCTTAAAGGAGTTTGCCAGGGACCTTGGCCTAGGAGAATCGGCAGGACAGACAGCCACCTCCTCCACTAACACTTCATCATCACCTTTCATGTTCACCTTATCCATCAGAACTTCAACAGAAGCGCCAATTTTCTCAATCGTATTAGCCAATAATCCAAACTTGAGGTTAATTCTAGATTCAAGAGCTGGTAACGAGGTCGGGATCGAGAATAAGGGAGCCAGGGTGCGGAGTGATTGGTACCGATTGAGATGGGATCAGGTGGAACAATAGACAAAGAATCAGAATTATCAGAAACAGATTTTGCAGACACCTGACTCGCTAAAGTCTCCTTGCTACTATCTCTAGCTGCTGCTTTCCTCTTTTTGTCACTGTCTAAATTGGTCAAATGACTACTCAGTCTTCCACATTTCAGGATCCCATGAAACATTCCTCACAAGTCAAATCAGGGGAGCATATCTGACCCCTGCAAGATGTACAAAGAGTATGAGGGTCATAGCAGAATTGAGTCAGTTGTGTACTGCAACCTTTACAGCAATACCTAAAAATTTTAGATCCCAAATCGGACATTGTTGACAAGTCACGAGTCAAAAAATTCTCAAAATCGGTAATACTGGTCTCCAGTGAAAACCTAACAGTGTCTAATTGTGCCGAAAAAGGCTACCATAAAGAGAATACTTTACCAATGATTCCAAGATCAAAAGAGAAGAGAAATTCCAAAAAAAAAGCTGCTGCCAATCACTGTAACCACAGCCATCAGCTGGCAGAAACATATTGAGATCGTTTGCTAAGCTGGTTCCTCTCTTACCCTGAAAGTGGGCGGGGTCACTCGCCTAGCCAAAACAAAAGTAGCGCTAATGCACATTTCAAAATTCTAGCTGCCGGTTAATAGAAACTAATAGCTATGTAATTACTTGGTAAGTAGCTTATATAAAAGTATGTTTTCCTATGGTATTTTCTTAGGATATCAGTCTTTGCACCTCATAATTAGTGATCCTTGCATTGGGCTCCACCTCTTCCCTTGCCCTAAATTGACAATCTAAGAGCTGCATTTCCTTTCCTTTGATGGGCATGCCTCTCTGCTAGACGAAAGGAGGCTGTTGCTTCTCTTCTGTTGCTAGTAAGACCCACTAGGGACAACTGGAGGCTTGTATGAGAGTTATTTCAGGAACACTTGCCCAGTAGAGCAGGTAATGTACAGCTGTGTTTATTGGGCTCACTCTGAGTTAACTACAATACTCCTCAATATCTTAGCAGAAGGGGGAGCAATGTAAAAGCTAAGAGACATTGGGGAAGGACATGTCTGAGCCTGCCAATGCTTCTTTGAACCCTAAAGTACCATTTCATAAAATCTTAAGTGCTCCCCTATAGGGAATGTATCAGCGTCTTTGCAGCAGCATCCAAAACAGGTCCACATGATAGGGGATCTCCCTCATATGCACTTCAAGGATAGTGGTAGAGGTTAGAATTGAGGTGGAGCTTCCCATGGAACTCAGAAGTGGTTGTCCTATCCGAAACTTTGCCCACAGGGGTACAGAACTACTGGGTAGCCTCTTCCTGCAGGAATTTTTCCTGTTCAAAGGAAAGGACAAGTGTTGCCCTTTGTGAAGTTGTCAGACACTGGGATAGGTGAATAAAAGGTTTTATTTCTGCCAGAGACTCGCTTCCCACTAACTGTGAAGTTCTGAAATTATGTCCTCATATGATTCATTTATCTTAAGGATGAAGGAGCAGAAGGCTGGGGCCACCTGGAGGGGGTACTGGTTTTCCAGGATGATCGAAGTATCATAATTTCCATTAAAAAGGAAATTAAAATCACTACTGAATACACAATGTTACCCTACTATCATAACACTGAAAAACTGTAAATCGCACTAACGTACAGAAGCATTAGTACTTGAAATACATGGACGAGAAGATAGCAGATTAACAGAACAAAGGCAGTTGAAAACAGTACAGAATTTGGTAAACCATACAATAAAGTAAAGAAAAGTTAGTTACAGCTTTAAATAATATCATTGATTAACTACACTTACTGATTTCCTGTAACAATCTCGAAATCTTTTGAAGAAAAGTACACGACTGATACAAGGCAAGACAAGTGCCTGTTCTGCAGTCAACCTTTCCTTTGGTTTGGGATTAAGCAGCCCCTTCAGCACAAACTGCAGTTCACTGGACAAACCTGAAAGAGGACAAGAAAATCAATTCCTTGACTGGCTGTAATTTATCTGGCATTACAGCTACAGTACCGTAACACTAGCAGTGACAGTAATATTTACCTGCATCTACATACTGCTACCTGTTTAAATAACCATTCAGAGTTAAACACAGGCATTGTGACTGATGAAAAAAGAACCACACACCATGCACCTCTTTTCTCTTTGTGTGTTGTCAATTTCCCTGCAATTCTCTTCTTTACTCAAAATGTCAAAGTTGACTAGGTGTAGCAGATACATCTAATGGGGAAGGTAGTGACCAGCAGCTTCAACCACTACAATGTCTGATGTAAAGGTCCATATGCATTTAGCATTTTCTTAACTATTTTCAATATTTTGTGCATATAATCCCCTTTATACTATAGTTATATGAGTGATGACATTTCTATAAAATTAATAGTTTTCCTTAGATTTCCCTCATATACCCATCTCCTCTCTCATAAATATACCTGTATCAGTTTATACTAGACTTCCTTAGGTTTGTTGCGATTTACATGACTTGTCTCAGTTAGGCTCTACAGGTAACTTTACATACCATGTAATAATGTTTGCTTGACACTGTGCAAACAGTAGACTTCCTTTTATTTCTGTTTCTAACTTCTAACATTTTTCTTGTATCATATGACTGTCAAGATAATTATTGCAAAGCATGTCAAGATATTGGAAAATGTTTGTGAATCTGTGCATCAGGTTCAGGAATTATTTTCTTGATTACATGTGGTATTTGTAATATTAAATATGCCAAAAAAATATGCCAAAAAAATATTAAATAGCATCTGTTGTTTGAATGTAAACTTGTTGTGTGTGGATCTGTTGTGTGTTAAACAGTTGAGTAAATGCTGAAGAGATGGTGTTTGCTGTTGTTTGTGCTTGTGTGAGTGCACATTTTTAGTCTACTTACTACATTCTAGCTGTTGTGTAGTGGTGTTTTTAATATAGTATTTGCTATGTATTTTTCTTGTATATGGCCAAGAATTGAAATAAAGTATTATTATTAATATCTATTATATTAATTTCCTTGGTTGCCTTTGCGTGTGTTTTGTGTGAGTGTTCCTCTCTTTGCCCTTCCCCCTTTCCCTTTCCCCATCACTCCTCCTCCTCCTTTCCCATCCCTCTTCCTTTTTCCAGGTTTTATGATAAAATGTGTTGAGATTGAGTACTATTAACAAAATGTTTATAGATATGTAACAACATTTTTTAATAAATGTACAGGTTTTTCAAATCAAAATATAATTGCTTGACCTTTAAAATTTAAGAAATACTTAATTAACTTGATGTGGTAACTATGAACCACCTGCATTATGAGGATCACAGTAAATACTACTCCTGTTATATAACTGGAGTTTTTAAGATTTAAAAAGACATTATAATCCAATGAGCATTTCTCCACAAGGTGGAAGAAATGATTCCGAAGACAAATTCTGGATTTCTTCCCTGAAGGGAAGCGGATCTGACAGGAATCCGTTTAGGAGCTGAAGACGGCTTCACAGGAGCCTGGAGTCTTTAGGAATCTAAGATGTTATAATTCAATGGGCATTTCTCCAGGAATGCTTTAGGAGCTAAAGACTGCTTCAAAGGATCATGGAGTTGTGAAGACATCTTTCAAGAATATTTTAATAACTGTCCAGAAATTTTCAATATTAACTGACCCAACGGTATATAATAAAAGATTTTTGGCTGAGCTTTGTTATTTTCATTTCGAAATGGACTCAGCGGGTAATTATAGAACAACAGCAGGCACTACTGGTGACGGTCCAGAACCACCACTGGCATCAGCATTGGTTCAAAACCCATCAACAGCTGCTTCTGCACCTACACCAAGACATGGTCAGTTGTCTGTATAAGAACGGAAGGTAAACAGGGCTGGTGCTGCCTGCAGACTTTTGCTGACTATTGTTAGTAGGGTTAATTTAGCTGTGGGTATGGGTATGGGTATGGGTATGGTACAGGTATGGATATGGTATGCATATGGGTATGGGTGTGGACATAGGTATGGGAATGGTATGGTATGGTATGGTATGGGTATGGGTATTGGTACGGGTATGGGTATTGATACGGGTATGGTGCAAATATGGGTATGGGTATGATGTGGATTTGGGAACAAGCATTTGCTAGTTATTATTATTATCATTATTATTATTATACGACATGCAATAATTATATAATCATAATCAGTTACAATGTAAATGGTCTTATGACCAGATTCCATCTTTCAGAAATACAGTGTCTCCTCAAAGGCTGTCAACCAACAGCACTATGTTTAAAATATATAAACAACCCAGTACCATCAACAGGCCCATTTAGAGGGGTATCGCTATCAGCACAGCTCACGTGGAGCACTGCAAGCACTGCCAAAGGGTGTTTGCAATGTCCATTTTGGCACCTGGCTTCATCCACATTTTAGCTTTTTACTTGACTCCGTTCCTGCTTCCTTTCTTCAATTAAACTT